>NW_019154103.1:12992243-13153140 GCF_002288905.1 Enhydra lutris kenyoni | reverse complement strand
GATGTGGGACTCGATCCCAGAACTCTGGGATCATGACCTGAGCCGAAGGCAGCCGCTTAACCAACTGAGCCACCCAGGTGCCCCTCCTTTATGTTCTTAATTACTTCACAATTTTACTGAAAAGTTTCAATATCCAGTAATTATTACACCTATGTAAATATTACTCATATGTGAGCATTAAAAAGTATTGTAGCTTCTTGTATAATTTTGTTCATTACTTTTAAAAATTTACTTATTTTTCTTTGTATTTCTTATTATTAATTCCACTAGCTTCTCGGTATTGTTTTCCACAAGGTCGCTTATAACTTGTATTAGTTCTCACACATTTCCTCTTCCCTGTGGAGATACCCTTCCTAAAGACTTCATTCTCTAGCTGCTAGCTGGAGGATTGGCCTCAGGCCTGCCAGACAGCCATCATTCTGGGACTTACTTTTGTTGTCATCTTGGAATTCTCTTTGCCTTTCTCCTAAGTTTAATTTCCCATTTCCAGAATTCAGTGTTTTTCTTTCTTGGTTTGTTCAAATGTTTTGGTGGGGCTTTCTGATGACGTGTGCATTCATGGTCACTAGTTTTAGACTGCAGTCTGCAAAGTGTCTTAATTCTGTATTCTGATTAACCTGGATATAGAATTACAGGTCGTCAATATTTTTCTTCATAATTCTGAAGAAGTTTCATTGTTCTCAACCTCAGACTTTACTGTTAAGTACAGTGTCATGATATGTAATCTTGCATGTGATTTGTTTTATTTTTCTTCTCAGGAAGTTTTTACAGTATTCTCTGTCTGGTTTCTGAAGATTCATGATCACATACCTGTTGGAAATCTTTTTTTTTTTTTTTTTTATTCTTTGTGCTGGGCTTCTGGTAGGCTATTTTAATTTAGAAACTTTGATTTTGGAAATATCTTTTATGTTGTCTTTGATAACTTATTCCCTTTTGTAATCTCCCCACTCCCTGTTCTCTTTCAGTCAGATACTATACCTCCTAGATTGATCCTCTCATTTTGTCACCGTTTATGCTTGATGGAACTTTGCCTCAACTTTATCTTTCAAACCTATTTTTTAAAAATTTATTTTGCCTAGGGCTCCTAGGTGGCTCAGTCAGTTAAGCATCTGCCTTAGGCTCAGGTCATGATCCCAGAGTCCTGGGATTGAGTCCCACGTCAGGCTCCCTGCTCAGCAGGGAGTTTGCTTCTCTGTCCCTATCCTGTCTCGTGCTCACTCGCTCTCATCTTACTCACTCTCTCAAATAAATAAAATCTTTTAAAAATTTTGTGGGGCACCTGAGTGGCTCAGTTGTTAAGCATCTGCCTTCGGCTCAGGTCATGATCCCAGGGCGCTGGGATCAAGCCCTAGATCTGGTTCCCTGCTCAGCGGAAAGCCTGCTTCTTCCTCTCCCACACCCCATGCTTGTGTTCCCTCTCTTGTTCTGTCTCTCTCTGTCAAATAACTAAAATCTTTTAAAAAATTATTTTGCCTCTTCTATTGATTTTTGCTTAGCCTAATGAAATACAGATACATCTCATATGTAGATATCTGTGTATAAAAGCATACATGTAAAAAATTTTCACTCTGTTGCCTTTTTCATCTTTCTTTTCTCCAAGATATTTTTTCCCCAATGCTATTTTTTTCCTCTTTTACTTAAGGTGCTATCCTCTAATACAGAGATTGGTAAACTGGCCTATTGCTTCTGAGTTGCATCGCATTTTTGTATAGCTCTTGAGCTGAGAATGCTTTTTAACATTTTTAAAGGTTTTTTAAAAACGATTAAAAAGCAGACAGAAGAATATGCTGCAGAGACTATTAATGATCCACAAAGCCTAAAGTATTTACAGTCTGTTCCTTAACAGAAAGTTTTCTGATCCTTGCTTTAATGTCTGTAGATTCCTTGCTTTTCTTTCATGGTTAGGAGTCAGACACTACAACTGAGTTGGAAACTGTGTGTAAGTAGGACTTGGTTAGCTTTCCTGGAGATTAAAACTTGTTAATGCTGAAGTTAATTTTGTTCGGGGTAGACTGTAATGTCATTATCTGTTGGTCTTTTCTTTGGGGCCTTTTGGTTTCTCTAGAAGAGATTCTGCTCTCCTCACCTGAGGGTGTGAGCCTGCTGCACATGTTCTGAAGGTGAGAACACCTTTGAGTATGTAGGCTTTCATTTCTTCTGATTTCAGTACACTTGCCTTAATGTAAATTGTGTACTTCAGAATCAGTTTCTTCAGAAGCTAAATCTTCATCTTCTGCTGGAGTCAGAGTGAAGTTTGGGTTATCTGACTGCACAGGGAGTGGAGATTTGGGCATCCAGTTTCTACTCACATAGAAGTCAGCTCCCCTCCTCTCTCTTCAGCCTGACATGACACTGCTGTTATGTTGAATATTATACCTCCTAGTTTAGATTTTGACAGAAAAGGTTGAAAGATTGAAATATAACTGGGAATTGTATATGAAGTAAAAGTAACTTTTTTATTATTATTGTATAATCTATTTGTCCTTGTATAACATCTCATACAACTTTTTGGTATTGGAAGTTCATTATTTTATTCCATTATGTAGACATCATTATTGCTAAAAACTACAAAGAAATCTTTAATATTCAGCCCTCTGAGGTTTTAGATGTATTAGTTGCATTTTACAAATGAAGAAATTGGAGACACAGAGTGGTTAATTAACTTTTACGTGGAGGATCTCATAGCAAGAGTAGAACCAAGATTCAAGCAGGCAGCCTAGATCTAGAGAATGCTTTCTTTCCATCTATGTTACACTATAGTTCAGAATAGCATATGATGGGGCGCCTGGCTGGCTCAGTCACTTAAGCATCCAACTCTTTGATCAGCTCAGGTCTTGATCTCAGGGTCGTGAGTTCAAGCCCTGCATTGGGCTCCATGCTGGGTGTGGAGCCTAAAAGATAGCATCTGATAAACATAGCAGGTGAATTAGAATAGTGATGCTGTGAGTTCAGAAGAGAGAGACAATGGGCTGGAGAGTTAATGGTAAGCTTTACAAAGGATGTAGAGCTTACGTTTTTGAGTAGGTAGAAGGGAATAAAGTAGTTCAGATAATAGGTTGTGATCCAAGACAGTTTAGCTGTTACCTTTAGAAAATGTTAACACACCATTCTGATTTAAGTAGAGGCTTGGGGACTGTTGAATGAAAGCTTGAACATATGGGTGTAGTCAGATCATAACATTACATTTCAGAATATTGTATGTGTATTTTACACTGTGGGTTATGGGAAGGTTTTGTTCTAATGTGGGATTCAATAGAAACTTGGTTTCAGGATTCATCCAATATTCAATATGAATTGAGGGTGTGGAGGTTATAACGTTTTAGGTGTTTGTGGTTAATATATTAAGGTAGTAGTGATACAAGGAACATTATGCTTCCTGCCTGGATTACATTGCATCTAATTTTGTTATTTTCTTCCCTTGAGTGTTGACATATTTTGTAATTTAATTATTCTATGGTAACAAAGTATTGCGGTGGGTGTAATATTTGAGAAATTTCATTTTGGTCATTTCATAGCACTTTTGGCTAAGATTTTGTTTTGCTTTTCATTGTAAGTGAAGGAGTTGGAAATTGTCTCTAGATTCTTGTATCCATTTTCAGTAAAAATGAAGCAGTGTTTTTCCAGCCTGGGCTTAGGGCCCTCAGCCAATGAAAGAGATCATAGGTAGCTCTCAAAAGCAGTTCAGTTGTGATTTTGGGGGGAGGTATGGGTTATATATGCTTTTAATCTTACTCCATTTCCCTTATTCTTTCCCAGTGTGTAATGCCAAGAAAGAGGTGGATGTATTGTGTTTGATATAGTAAAATGAACCACCAGTGTTGTTTCTTTTATTTTTAAGTTTTGGAGAAGACTTAAATGAGTAAGGAACACAGGATTCAGAATATCCTAGAGGGAAAAATTTGAGCATCTATATTCTAGAATTTCATCATCAATCTTAAACATTGTTTTGTGTTTCACTCCTTTAATGTTGAAAGTTAAGATGAAGTTTAAAAGACTTGTAAAATTGTTCCTAACTTGCTTTCTTAGAAAACTTGGTACTCAGAGATAGATTCTCTACTTCATTTTAAGAAAAACAGTGATTTGCATGGGGAAAAGCTTTAGTAGTCCTATTTATTGAAAAAGTCAGATCTTTTTTTAATTTGCTTTCATAATGTTCACACTTTACCTGGTTTCAGCTCTTAATAAAGTGATTGATATCACTTAATCATAGATATAATGAGGTTATGCTTTTATTAATACATTATTTTAAGAATAATTGTATAGGGGCACCTGGGTGGCTCAGAGGGTTAAGCCTCTGCCTTCGGCTCAGGTCTCGGTCTCGGGGTCCTGGGATCGAGTCCTGCATCGGGCTCTCTGCTCAACAGCGATCCTGCTTCCCTCGTCCCCCGCCCCCCCACGCTGTCTGCCTCTCTGCCTACTTGTGATCTCACTCTCTGTGTCAAATAAATGAAATCTTAGAAAAAAAAAAGAATGATTATATAATAGGAGCTTATATGTGTAATACTTTTCTTCTCTGAGTAGACGTTTGGAAGTTTTAAGCAGAGAGGTCTTAATTTTGTAGTTTTTAAGTAAACTACTGAAAACTGAATCATAATGTAAACTTAAGCTACAGTGTGTTTTTACTTTTGTTAATTAGAAAACGATCCCACAAGCTTAGATTATGCATGGTGGTTTAGGTAAATACTTGGTAGCTTTTTTCTCTGTATGCAAACGCAGCCCCTCTCAGAAGTATCTTTCATTACAAGCAATGTATTTTCACCCAGGTTAATGGAACAGGTCTATGTTGATGGCGGGGCAGATCCCTTGCTGGAAACTCTTGATTACTGTCAGGGCCCTGTGTGGTATATATAGTCTTAACCATTTTTCCCCCCCTTTAGAAAGTCTTTATACTTTAAGCAGCTGTAGACTACCAGTGTTTGTCTTTGATGTGAGAGCATAAATGCAAAAACTCTAAAATCAAGATATTCTTACTTTCTGAGAAAAATATAATGATAGGATATATGTAGTGATTAAGTTGTAAAACAGTTAAAGAATAATTCATATTACATCTTAGAATGATGTGGAACCTAAATGTGCTTTGTTAAACTCTCATTAATCATTTTAATTGAAATTGACATCCTATCATTTTAACAATCCTGCTTAAGCTGAATATTACAAAATCATGCTAACTTTTGCAATGATGCGATATACTCTTATTGCTTGTAAATGATTTAGTAGCTGTTAGCCGAGATAGGAAAAAGATTGACAAATATGTTAGGGAGAACTTGTATAATAATGTTGGCTGATTTCAGAAAGAATTGTGAAGGGATAACACATGGACTGTCACAAAATACTGCACTGCAAAATAAGAACAATGTAAATATCACTCTTGAAATTCTTACTGTAAATTGCAGAGATTGTTGGTTTTTCAGATTTATAAGACTTGAGGATTTATAAAAACAATTTAGCTTCCCCTTTCCCCCTTAGTGTTCAGTATCATAGAAACTGACATCTATTATTGTGTGGGTTAGCTTTTTCACTTCAGTTGAGTTTCAGATTTCTCTGTTCTATAACTAGAGTACTATAGACTTAAATTGAGCAAGATAACTTTGTGATAGAGTACTGAATATTTGCTGAGGGTAATAACTGTAAACTAATGGCATTTGCTTATTTATTAGTCTTTTTTTTTTAACATTAAAGAAGTAATTAGTTCAAATACTTAACCAGTATATATTTAACTTGAGTTATGGTAGATATAAGAAGACATTTAACATACCTGGTAAATGACTTCAGAAGTTGTATGCTGAAGTTCTATATGTGTATTCTGGTTTTACATACCCTAAAGCAGGTATTCACTATAGTAAATATGAAAACATGCAGAAGTCTTTTATATAAGAAGTTCAGGGGTTATCATCTAGCTTTTCAGTATCTGGTTTTGTCTTATCTTAGAAGCAAATTGGGTATTTTATTTATAAAATATAACATAAAAATATTACAATCTGTGAAGAAATATATTACTTGAAATCAGTTTCTTATACAGCGATTTGTAGGTAGTATCTCCAAACTAATGTGTAGACTGTATTCTAAAATGCCTAGAAATAAAATAATACTTTTTTAAAGAAATAATGCTAAAAATGGCATCTCCCCCAGCAATATTAGCCCATGAAAGTTCATTTTGTCTGTAACATAGTATACAAGACCATAGTTGTCCAAAGAAAATAGCACTATTACTAATAAGTAATTAGGAAAACAGATTAGAGAAAGTATTTAACTTGCATCATGGTATTTAAGAAAAAGAAGAGAGATTTATGTGAAAAGGAGGTTAGCTGGTATGGAAGTAACATGAGAAGAGATGAGAACAGTGAAAGGCAGGGAGGGGATGCTACTCACTGAAAAATGAACCGAGTAAAGGGCGTTAATAAAATACCCAGCACATACTGTTCTGGGGGCCTGGTTCATCTGAAATAAGTTAGTAAAGATGAGCTATTCCTTTACCACTTTTTTTTTTTTTTTTTTTTTTTTTTACATTTTAAAGGGGAAACTACCCGCTAAGTAAGCCTTAAAACAACGCCATAGCCTTTATAAAACCGAGGCAGTCCTTTAAATTTATAACCATGGGTGGTAAATAATTTATATTTTTGTTATTACCAATAATAAAAACAGATCTTTAGACTAAAACTTTTTCTACATTGAGTGGGTTTTTTTGTTTTGTTTTGTTTTTACTTTGAGTATATTGTCCCAGGAAAAAAGTGTTGTTTTTTATATCATTTTCAAAAGATCTATTTACCCTTGCAGCATAGCATGAATACTATTTCTGCTTACCTAAACTGCCATGTAAAAACATTTCTGTGGCAAAATTCATTCACTGATTGTTTGAGTACCTACTATGTGCTGGGCATTTTTCTTGGAACTCTAACTACAGCAGTGAACAAGAGAGAAGAATCTTTGATTTAATGGGCTTTACATTCCAGTAGAGATTTATTTCAGGTTCCATTTGAAAAATGCCCAAAAGTCATCTATCTTTATTACCTTTAAGTTTTCTTACTTTTGGATAGGTGACCTTAACTAGAGCAGCTGGGATGCTACATTTCTATCCAGTATGCTAGGTAGTATAAAAAAAAAATAGAATGGGCAATAAGTTTATTAACCCATTTTTAAATAGGGCAAAAAAGAACAGCTTTTTGAGCAGCAAGGGTGAGAGTTCTTATCCTTTCCCAATTTTCCGTGAAGGATTCTTCTGATCATGAGAATGTTTGAACTGTACACATCTTTCATGGCAGCTCTGTTTTTAGGTTTATTGTGTTACTGCTAAACTACCACATGACTTGGGTGCTATGTGCAGTTTAGAAGAGGCAGTATTAAGTGAACATTCTGGATCTAGACTGCCTAGATTTAAATCCGTACTTCGTCTAAATAAGTTGTGTGCTTTTGGACAAGTTACTTTTCTGTGCCACAGTTTTTTAAAATCTGTAAAGTAATGGTAATAGTTGGCTAATGGGAGGATGAAATTAATTAGTAATGCCTAGCACTTGCAAGTACTAAATGACAGCTATTACTCTTTTCCATGCTTGACATGGAGTTGATGTGAAAGTTGCTTTTCTAGATTTTTTTTTTTTGCCAAGCACCTCATTATTTTGTTTGGCAGGTTTATGCTTTCAAGAACAATTTGATATAATGGAAATCTGGATTCTAGCTTTGCATCATCCACTGGTTTGATATTCATTTGATCACTTTGTTGGAGGAGTGGGGGGAGTTCAGATAAAATAATATTTTTACATAAAAGCTTTTTTTTTTTTTTTTTTTTAAATAACTGAGCGTGTTGTACCTTTGGCTGTTTTTGAGTACTCAGCTGGAACTTATTTTCTCTAGGTGTTTTGTTTAATGGTAATCTGTGAAATGATGATACCAGCTTACCAGTGACTATTAATAATTCTCATATTTTGAATTATTGGGTGATTTACTGATGATTTCTGTGATGTTTGTTTGTGTGTTTAATTCTAAATGTAATTTACTCAAAAACATGCCAAAGAAAAGGTAGTTCCCTAAAATAACCTCTACTTTAGCTTTTCATGTCACTGAGAACCTATTTCATAAATTTATTATAATAACCTCCTGGTAAAACTTGAATCTGATAAAACAAATATATTCTGTCCCTAGTTACAGCTTAACATGTATATGTGCACTTTTCATTAATTTTAAAATGTTACAAACTTCACTAAAATTTGCTTTGTTTTTATGTCCTATTTCCTGAAAGACTAATCAGATTTTCATTAGTTTTTCACCTCCTTCCAAAGGGCACCTTGTAGATAAGCATGTTGTACAATCAAAATAAATGTTGTAGTCAGATGTTATTGGAGTTTAAGTCCTGTAAAGATGATTCTATTTAACTCCCATAAAGTTACCTGCGGTTTTTCCTGAACTTTATCTTCTGCAGCAAAGTTCTATTTTCATTAACTACACACTATTTTAAAGTAGAAGATGGTGGTGAGAGATCAGTCTGTGTTACCTTTGGATTTTTTTTCTTTGTGAAAGCAATGGCAGTCTTGATTGTAACAGAAAACTATCTGGAATTTGGACTTGAAACAGGTAATCATTTCATACAAGTTTAAAAAAATCAGTTTTGCTTTATCAGGTGTTAATATTTTTTACTTTATTTAATTATGTTTTATATTTGATGTTTTTAAAATTAGGTTTGAGATGTACAGTAATCTTCTAAATAATTAACCTGTATTATTCTTAATTTTCTTTTTTTGTTTGTTTTAGCTAAATTTTTTGTTAGCTTTTTCCAGAATGCTGCCCCCTCATTTTTTCCTTAAAGTTAAATTTAAGTTTCTGCAATGCTGAAGTTTACTCACATAGATAAAGAAGCAAATTTTGATGCAAATTTTATGCACACTTATGGAATGTACAAATATCAAAGGGATGTTTTCAAAGACTGTTCCTGCTAATAACCAAATTTTATTGCATTATGGCATACTAATTAGCACATGAAAGAGCCTAAGCTAGTCACTTCAAGATTTAAGATGTTCTGTTTCCTAACATTTTATTTCCAAAGAAAGAGTCTGTATTAAGAATAATTTTTTTTTTCCCTGCAGGGTTTACAAATTTTTCAGATAGTGCGATGCAGTTTCTTGAAAAGCAAGGTTTAGAATCTCAGTAAGTTTTTAAAATACTAAGTATCACTGAAGTTTAAATTTTTTCACTTTTTTGTAAAACATTTACTGTAAGTGGCTTTGTGTTTTTAATCATTGAAGAGAGTTCTTTTTTCAGAACTTTCAGAAATATCCTCACTTCTAATGTTTACATATGTATAAAGTTAATATGTTTGATAGAATTCTTATTTGGATTTGCTCTTATTTGATTTAATTTCTATGCCACCAGAGATTAAATAACTTTATATCTGAGTCATATATCAAATTCTGTGTTGAATATGCAGGTTGGGTTGTTATCAGTGTGGTTAGAGATGCTAGTTCACCAAAATCCATTGTAGGTAATTGAGTCTGAATAGTCTTTTTTTGTAAAAGTTTATTTAGTTTTTGTTACTATGAATTGTGGTTTGTAAAGTAATTAGAAGAAAGGAAATTCCGAGAAAGTTAAAGAACTTACTACTTTTTTTTTTTTTTTTTTTTTTTTTTTTTTTTTAATTTAGGGGTCCTGTTTCAAAACTTACTTTCAAATTTTTCCTGGCTATTTTCTGTTCATTCATTGGGGCTTTTTTGACATTTCCTGGATTACGACTGGCTCAAATGCATCTGGATGCCCTGAATTTGGCAACAGAAAAAATTACACAGTAAGCGGAAAATGTACATAAGCACATGCAGATAAATATATGTTTTCCATCTTAATGAAGGTATATTATTGTAATGAAATCATAAATTATTGTTTGAAAATTAATAAATAACCATTTGATGTCACACTACTTCTATAAGCAGGTTTCTTTTATTCACTTCTAAATTTTAAGTCCTATGACTAAAAGCATATCAATTACTAGATTTCTTTTTTACTTGTTAAAAAAAGGAAATACCAGTATTTGTTAGTCAGAAGTCAGTGTTTATGATACCGTAATCTCTACAACTGAACTAAGAATCTATGATAATTCTCTTAAATCAGAATATTTTCATTCACATATTTAAATTTTATGTAAATCTTAATTTTTACTTTAAAGTGTTTTGAAAGTTAACTCTGTATACATAAATTTGTGTTTTTCCTATATTATTGATTGGCTTATGAGACTTAAAACAATATTTTATTTGGGGATTGCTGATACTATACAGTATTAAATACCATAGATTACTTTTAACTGCCAGATTCTATTTCAGTTCTCAAATAGAGAAATCATATTTGAATCTCTACATAAAGTTCAAAGCTCATTTACTCTGTTTTTCGTGGTTGTTATAGATGTTTTTTGTTGATGTTAGACACCTTGGCAGAATGGCAGGTTTATATCTTTCAGTTCATATCCAGACACAAATTTCCATCTTGTCTTTATGTTTTGCAGTAGACTCCCAAGTTGAGAACATTCCATTTTGATATATGTATATACTCTCTGAGTTTCTCTGATCATTTTTCTTAACATTTCTGCTCTTAAAACTGTATTTAATGATGCTGATTTTGTAGTCTTTTCACATTCTTCTCTCTCACATATGTCATTTTCCTTTATTTTAATTTTGAATCTTTTTTGTTTTTTCCTTAACCTCCGTTTTTCTACATATTTTGTCTGTGAGTGTGTGTGCACACACGTGCAGGTGTCTGTGCATACGCACACTTGTCTGTGTGCACACGTGTTTACCTGTTCTCACCTCCCAGTACCCACTTCTTCATCCCTCTTTTTTCCCCTCCTTTTACTCAGCGTGCTGTTGGTTGCATCCTGCCTTTCTCCCAACATCCATCCATCTCTCTAATGGCTTCTTTTAAAAACAAAACCGGGTTCTCCCCCTCCTCTCTACACATACACTTCAGTCCACAACCCCAGTGTTAGGATTTAAATAAGCTGAAAGGGTGGGTGGAGGGGAGCCCTTCACCAGCTACTGAAACCGCTGTGGGCTGCTCCTTGATACTAGAGTGTTCCCTAGCAACACTGCATACCTAATACTGCTGCTTTCTTCCCCGCACCCAGTGGTTTACCCAGGCTGGGGGATGAAAGGATCACTTTATAAAAACATTTAAAGCATTTAGTGGTGGTTTATGATTGGGAGGGGGCACATCTTAGTTTCCTTTTCAGTAAAATATAGCTTCTTTTTAAGGGTTTTTTTTTCCCCCTTTGGGGTTTGGAGCTTTATTTTCAATTCATTGCAGCCCCCGATTGTGTTATAGCACTCTGCCTTGATAACAGGAGTGTGGGCAACCTTGTTCTGGTGTGAGAATAGCATGACTGGCACAAAGAGCAGCGTTCTCCTCAGCCCCGTGTCTAGGCACTAGTACTTGTTTAAATGCCAGAGCTTAGAACCGAAGTTCCACCTTTGTCTGCCAGGTGTTCTGACGCAACCCTGTTTTCCTCACGTAGATCATTGCCCTGCTTTCCTCACATAGATCATTGTCATTTTCACTGTAGTGAAGATTTTGAAATGTGTGTGTGTGCATGTGTGTATATTTAAAACCCTCCAGTTTAGCCCTTCACTGTGGTTAATCCTGAAAACAGGACATGGTAATAAAATAGAAGAATCTGTCTTTTTTCTGAAATGAGAATAGTCTTTACAGTCATCTGTCTTTGTATAATACAAACTTGGGATAATAATTAACAATAAAATTATAACTCAGACCTAAAACCTTTTGGTGTATTAGGTATATTGCCTTTCTGGAGTAATGTAAATTTTCTTGGTATGTGTAGAATAGGGAATTTAACTTCTTAATACGTCATGAAGAAATAAAAATATGTGAAACATTTTTGATTTTAACAGTGTATTAAAACATTATACATGATCATTGCATATTGAAAGTTTCTTTAATTGTAAGTTGTTGTGGGTTCCATGTGCCGTATGCCTTCTAGTATTAAGGACCTTGCTAATCACTGCTCTCACTTGTAAATAATAAGGAGGCACTTTGTTTTAGCTTGTGCTGAAAAAGTGTCAAAAGATGATGCCTCTATACTGAAAATCTATTGGATTCATTGACTGTGTAAAGTTATTTAAATACCTGTGTATTGAATCAGGGATATAGTAGGGGATTGTTAAAGAACACTAGGATAGAACTGAACAGATTTAGATTTTAGTGCTACATCTGCCTTTAACCTGTAATATTGCCATGAACAAGTAATTTAACTTTCCTGAATCTAAATGTTCTCATTTGAAAAATTCAGATAATGAGGTAGATTTGCAGGGGCTCAAATCAGTGTCAAGTGATAACAATAAATAGAAAATAATGATGACAGTAGTACCTTAATACAGAATACTGAAAATAAGTTTCTACCTTCATTTTGTAAGTTCCAAGTATCTGTAGTTTATTAGTGTATTTTGTTCCTGGGTTTTTATATTTATTTCTTACGTACTTTCAGAACATTACTTCATATCAACTTCTTGGCTCCTTTATTTATGGTTCTGCTCTGGGTAAAACCAATCACCAAAGACTACATTATGAACCCACCATTGGGTAAAGAAAGTGTCCCTTTGTAAGTATGGGTATTTGAGGGCTAATTTTTGATTCCTTATAGAATCAAAACTGTTTTCCAAAATGGTATATACTGTAACTTAGTTTTTTAATGACAATACTAGAATACTGTATTTTTAAAACACTAATAGAAATGCTAGAAGATGTGTTCCAAAACAAGCTACAAATCATTTAACTTTTTTATGATCTTCATTAATGAATGAATGTTAATATACATTAACAGTTATCTTGTACACTTCTAAGTTTTTCTGCCTTCTCACTTAATCCAGTTGTTATCTGACATTTTTATGTCTTGGCCCTATTTTTAAGATAGTTTCTTCAGTTCTTTTTTTCTTAACTGTGAAGATTAACGGAGGATAAAATAAGTAGTGTAAATGGAAACTCATTTAGCCCCTGTAAGGGATATTAATATTTTCCATATTTGCTTCACCCCTTTTTTGTTTTGTTTTGTTTGTGTTTTTTTAAGATTTTTTAAAAATTTATTTAACAGACAGAGATCACAAGTAGGCAGAGAGAGAGAGAGAGGAAGGGTGAAGCAGGCTCCCTGCTGAGCAGAGAGCCCGATGCATGGCTCCATCCCAGGACCCTGGGACCATGACCTGAGCTGAAGGCAGAAGCTTTAACCCACTGAGCCACCCAGGCGCCCCTGTTTTGTTTTTTTTGATGAAGTAATTTTTCAAGTGAAGTAGAGGTCTTAACGTTTTTACCCCTAAGTACATGAGTATGTACCTCTAAGAAATAAGGACATTTTCTGACATAATATTATCATCATACTTATCCAAAAAAATGCCTTAACATTATTATCTAATATAGGTCATAATTCCCCTTTTAACAAAAGAAGATGGTAAGGAAACACAGTTTATTAAAAGATACTAATAACTGTACTTAACATATTAACTCATTAGCCTTGTGGAACTATGTTAGAGTAATAGAAAGATTGAGACAAAGCTGGTTTGAACGCCAGTTCTGATCTTCACTAAAACTGTCACTTGAGGATGATTAACTTCACCGAGCCTCTGTTTCCCCATTTGGAAAATGAAGATAATAGTATCTACCTCACAGAGTTATCATTGGAATTAAATGAAGGAATGCGTGTACTGGAACCAGCTGGAAGTAAATGTTTAATCAATGTTTCTTTCATGGCTCTGCCTCATCAGAATTAAAGTAGAAAACCTTGACAAGTCATTGACTCCACAGTATACATTTTATATTATGTATTTCTTTTAGAGCCTGGTACAGATTTGTCTTCCAGTGTATAATCAGTGATGACCAGGACTTTTTTTTTTTTTTTTTTGTTAAGAATTCTCTTTGAACTAGGGAAGCATTCATTGAGATTATAATGTTTCCCCCCCACACACACAAGTAAGTCTTAATGGTAATTTTAACTTGACAAATTTACAACATGTTTATTTAAAAGTATGTTCATACATTTCAGCTGTCCTGTATTAAGTGCCTGATGTGTGCTAGAGTTTAGAACAGATATGGAGCATGGTCTAGGTGTTATTTTCAAATTACTCACAGTGTTACCTTTTATCAAAGGAGAAACCCTGGCCTTTTGAAAACATCATACCACAAAGGACATCAGAAATTACCTCTTCTTTCTATAGTCCTTTAAGGGGCCCTCGTCAGTCAACTGAAAAAAATATGATAAGGGTACATCTTCTACCTGGAATCCTCATCTTAGTCTTGAGGAATTGTGCCCAACTGAGCCAGCTTGAGCACATAGCTTAAATGACTTGTTGGGAGAGGAATGTGAGACATCCAATTTCTTCATAATATATCAGAATTTCTGGTTTTCCTATGATCCCAATCAGGAAGTCAGCAGAGTGACTGATACCTGTTCAAATATCTGTATAATCAGACAAAACTGTAGGCATGGGTTGTTGACTTGGTAGTTCCACAGGCAGTCTCCTGTAGTTTCTTTCTTTTTCTTACTCTCCAGTTTAACAGCACCCAGCTTCTCTCTCCATTTCACAACCAGGTTTTTTCCATGGAGGAAGGTAGATAGTGAAGAGGATCCCAGTTACTTTCTACACTTTTTTTCTAGATATCTATTACTACTGTTCTTAATGATACAATTTTCTGTCTAGATCTATTATACAAGTCAAATTATTATATAGATAAGTTTGTAATGTAGTAGAATACTTTTGTTTTATATCTCCAAACTGTAATTAAGTATAGATATCCTATATTTTATATGGTGAGCACTGACACATTTAACTAGCATGCTAACGTATTTTGGTCTTTGAGAGCACCGTGTCAACTTTTTGATCTATAGAATGACAGAAGCTACATTCGATACTCTGCGACTCTGGTTAATAATCCTGCTGTGTGCTTTGCGGTTGGCCATGATGCGCAGTCACTTGCAAGCTTACTTAAATTTAGCCCAGAAATGTGTGGATCAGATGAAGAAAGAAGCAGGGCGGATAAGTACAGTTGAGCTACAGAAAATGGTAAGTTTCGTACTGTAGTCAAGTGAAGAACAGCAAGCACTGTATTGTAAGAAAACAAAGCATTTAATTTTCCTTAATAGTAATTTTATCCCACAATACTCCTGCTTTTGAAATAAATGGCATAATCTTAAATTGACAGATACTGAAGAGCCCGCAATCCTATTTTGGTGCTCAGTGAAGAAAGAGTCTCAAGTCCTCTTCTTGCCGTAGTACTTCAAGTCCTTTAATTTGGGTTGCAATGCTGTGGTATATCTACTATTGCTAAATGGGAACCCCAGTTGATTTGGAAGACATTACAATATATTATTGTCTAGCCTTCAAGACTTATGGGGTAGGAAATACTAGTTTTAGTGACATGTAACATGATTCCAAGTATTTGAACATGAAATGTAAATATTTAACTTAATGGGAATTCCAGAGAAAGAAAGTGCTAGGAGTCCATCCACCATTATAGTTAATTGGATCTATATAACCGATCATGTCTTTTTTAGAAATCTGGTGTTGGGTGTTCTGTTTTTCATATTCTTTCGTAGTCAGGGTGTTCATCAAGATTCAGAGACTTTCTTATTGTTTTTCCTTATATATTTTTGTTCTCTCTATGATTTTTCCTCAAATTTTAGTTACATATGTTCATGTAGAATGGGGACTTGATGTTTTCATTTATGAGGGTTTTATGACTCATCTGTTACTTTTATTTAGTTTGATTTTCTGATGTCTGCCTAGAGATTCTAACATTTTGTTTTATATTTGAAATGTAAGTGAATATACCATTTAAATTTAAGGGATTATTTTCTCCAATTTATATTAACCACTTAACTATTTTCAAGGAATTTAGTATTTCCACATTTAAAACTTATCTTCAAACTGAGCCTTTCAAAGTCAGAAGTCAGTTTGGGGGCATTTATAATGAAGTGCAGACCTAATAACATTTAGCTTCCTCCCATGATGGGATTACTTATCTCTTAAGCAGTTCATTTTGACAATTATATGAAAGTTTAATTCACTCCTAACATGTCAGCCAGTGTTAGATACTTAAGAATTTTGTTGGTTGCAGGTGGCTCGAGTCTTTTATTACCTTTGTGTCATTGCCCTGCAGTATGTGGCACCTCTGGTAATGCTGCTTCACACAACTCTGCTTTTGAAAACACTAGGTAGGCTTGCCCTGGCAACTGGGAAATGTGTTTGACTTTCTACCTATAATTAATACTGCTTTTCGTTACCTACAAAGAAATATGTTTCTTTAAATTATTTTCTTGGAGAGTTTTAAAAAGAAACATGGGAAACTTTTAAAAGTTGATTCGTCATCTTCGGGTCCATATAGTTTTATAATATTATGCTTTACTTATAAGAATTATTTGCTAAAGATTAATTCCCGTATTTACTCAAAAACTTGAATGAGCACTCTTGTTCTTAGTTATTTTGTATTTTAAGAGGGTGATGAAAGATTTTGTTAGTGCCTGATCATTTCAGTTATTATAAGGTAGTTGTATACTTACATGAATCCAGGATCCTTTAGTGAGTTCTACTTTAGATATTGATAGGATAAAGATTTCTCAGCAGAAAAGCGAAGTTCTCCTATAAGTCTGTTCACTAAACCATCAAGTTCCTGTGTGGTGTTATTTGAGAACTATTCATTATTTTATTGATTATTTCCCTTTGCTTAGATCAGTCAGCCAGCTAGTGTGGGGGTTTAAGAAGCCCAGAGGAACTAAAAAAGTATTATTTGGGTGGGCTTCATAGATACTATAGAGCTGATAATAGATATAAATGGCCTTTAGGAATCTATGAAACATAAAGAAGTAACTCAGTTATAAATTATGTGACTCATATCCTATCCAACATAGGAAAATATATGATGAAAACTTTCTGGAAGCTATTTATAGTCTCTCACATTGAAATCATAGATAGTTTCTAAGAAAGAAATTTATTCTGATATTCTAGAGGTAGAAAAGATTTCTAAGAAGTTACTGAGTTTGTCCCTGTCACTCCAGTAGAGGTAGTTGATTAATGTATCATACAAGGAAAAGAATTGTTTTTATTATTTTACCAGATTTTAGTGCAGTTAGTTAAAGGTAAATTAGATTTTTATGTGTACTTTTACCAGCTTGTAGTCTAATCAGGTTAAATGAATTTTTTACCAGATATGTACAAAGGTTATTTTACTTTATTTTCAACATGAAGTAATTTGTTATGCCACTAAACTTCCTGTTCTTAATTTCAAGTATAATTTTAAAACTTTTTCCTTTCTTTCTTTCTTTTTTTTTTTTTTTAATTAGAGGGTTTGGGATTAGTTAGTCTTCAAATTTTATTTGTGTCTTGAATTTTCTAGGTAATCATTCCTGGGGGATATATCCAGAATCTATCTCTGCCTTGCCAGTGGATAATAGTCTACCCTCCAACTCTGTTTACTCTGAATTACCATCTGCTGATGAGAAGATGAAGGTAACTGTTACACAAATAACAGTGGCACTGAGCAGCTTAAAAAATATTTTCACTCCTCTGCTTTTTCGAGGACTTCTGTCTTTTCTGACCTGGTGGATTGCTGCTTGTCTCTTTTCTACAAGCCTTTTTGGGCTTTTCTATCACCAGTATCTGACTGTGGCATGAATCTTGGTTAACAAAAAAGGATATCCAAGTCACACTTTGAATTGAAATGCTTGTGCCCTTGAAGGGCTGTCGGAAACCAGAAGAAAGCAAATACAAAGGAAAAAAACATATCAGAGTATCTTGTTTTAAATGCTTCCTCTGTATTCTCAGGGTGAATCAATGGTATAATATTTAAAATTACAGAGTAGATTATTAACTGTTATACTGTGGCATTGGAATTTTAACTCCTTGTATTAACTGATGTGAGAGGGCTATCTACAGGGGTAATACTTTGATTACCTTGGTTTACAGAAACCTCCAGCAGTCTTTGAAACTTCTCATATGACTCCAGTTACTGATTGATTGTTCTTAATGGTGTAAAGGTACTGTTAATACTCATAGTGGCTGCCTATAGAACAGTCTTCAAACTGAGCCATGCTTTGGGAGAGGGAAAGGAGCTAGAGTCACTTCTGTTGGTAACCTTTCAAACAACAATAGCAAAATCCAACAGAAAGGAAGAAATAGCTACTGTATATTACAGTAAAAAAAAAAGCTGCATAGTAATTTTAAATTTAAAGCAGATGTACATGCTTAATATCTACAAGTACTGCTGCTTGAGAGTAGCAAGAGTATTGTTTTAAAATGTATTCTGTCCAACTTGAGGGATCTTTTAAAATGATGGGCCATATGAACATTTGCAATCTAATAGGCTTGGAACTCCCGTATTTTATTTTATTCTGTGATCCTAAATACAGTTCTTTTAATAGTCTAAAGATATTTATCAATATTGATCAGACTTTTAAAAAATTACTTTAATCCTGCTGACTACCTGTATGTTTTGTATTGTATATATATTATATATTAAATATATAATATATTGAGATTATAAAAGGTGAAAATATTGGATCCTTATAATATTTTAAGTTGCTGAATATATTAAATGTGATTGAATGAGCTGTGTTTGTATCTAGAAATTTTCTTTCTTTTTGGAATGAGATTAAAATACATTTTGAAAGTTCATCAGATCAAGCAATTTATTTGCGTTGCCCATGTGTGAGACTGCTTAAAATTTTATAAATACTTGGATGAATTCTCTCAAATTAAAATTTTTTTTCTGTCATTTTCAAACATCAGAATCTTTCCCACTAACCAAATCTACAGGAATAATTTAAACCCATGTTAAATAGGATTTGTTTTAAGTTTATAGTGTTTAGAATAATTGAGATAATTTGAAGGAAAAATTCATAGGAATGAAAAATATGTAAAAAATTTTTTGATGTGTTGTTTATCTAAAACCTAAAATAAAGAGTTCATTTATAAAGGGAATGAATATAAGAGATAAATAAGGTTTGTTTTCTTTTTTGAACAAGTAGTAGAATTTATAGATAAACTTTATTCCAAAGAATATTCTTGAGAGGCTATATATCAGTGCTATTGTCACTACTGGAAGCAATTTTGGAGGTCTTTTGAAATTACTTTCAAGGCTTGTGGTTCACATTCATTTGAATAATTGCAATTACAGACAAGTTCCTGTCTTTTGGTATAGATTAGATATTTTGGAATTAGCTGATATTTTTAAATATGAGTGAATAATAAGTGCTTAAGTTGGATAAAACTCTGGTTGATCAGAATTGTTAATATAGCCTAATGGTAGTTCATGTGAATTTCCAAAAGAAACATTCCAAATACATCTTGAGATAACACCATCCACTAAAATAACTATCTTTGAACAAGATTATAGCAAAGTATAACATTTATTTTGTATGTGAAAGTTCTCACATGTTGGACTTGAAAAGAACCTTACCTGATACTTAAAACCTTTTTATTAAAGAGCTACATTTTAAAAACTATAATTTATTTTGAGTTTCAAAGATTGTACCGAGAAGTAATATGGGGTGGGGGGGGTTAGAAGACTTAGAATTTATTATTGGATGAAATCACATGCATTTCTAAAATACTATTGATTCACTCTTTTTAGACTTGAAATCTCCCTGAGTATACTGTGAACGTGTGCAAACTGCATATTAAAGTAATGGGTTTGATTTAGTTTTTTTTAGTCTTTTCAAACAAATTGAAGAGAATGATGGTTATAACTACTGCTTTGTTTAAGCATCTTGTCTCCACACAAATTCTATTCCTGAGTGTAAAGGGTTTATACTTTATGTAAGCCAAATATTTTTTTAATTGAGATAAAATTGACATATAACATTGTATTTGTTTTAGGTCCACAACAGAATTTATATATATAAATTCCAAAATGATTCCAAATTATATTTTAATATTCTTAATTAGGCCAGTAGAATTCTTTTTATGTTGGGCTCTAGTCAACATAAATGCTTCATAGGTCAGTTATTTTATATTTCTACTAAATTAATAGGAATCCTTAGTAATCTTGCTTCATATGACTTGTGGGATTGCATTTGATAATTTGTTGATTCCTGCCCCCCACCCTCTGCCCATTGCACTATATAAATCAGAGCTGTATTCTCCTTCTACCCCCATTGATATGTCTGAAATGAAAAGCATATAATTTTATCTTAATATCCGTATGCATTTTGATTATCTTTGCATTTTCCCCAGAATTCCAGTTGCTATGCATAAATGACCAACGCATCCAAGCAGAATGGGCTCATTGTCTTATTGTTTCTGATATAAATATCATTGGTAAAATAGTGACATTTCTTCTTGAGTTATGATTCAGAACAGATATTCATCCATTAATGGAATTGATAGGTCCAGGAAGCACTAAGTAGAATTCATTATGAAATCTATAATTGGAACTTCACTGGATAGATTTTATTCTTTCAAATGAAAGATTAAATTCTCAGTACTGAAAAGCATAGGGTCTCAACATTCTCTGAATTCAAACACACTTTCTGAGCCATCTCATTATTGAAAATGGTCTATCATGGTATATGGCTCTATTCAGCAAAATAAAATTAAGTGATTTTTGAATGTAGATCATCCTGCATCTTCACAAACCTTTAGGTGGCTTAAAAAATCAGATTTGAACACATTCATGATCCTAGACCATGAACTGAGTATCTCAGTTATTTCTACAATATCATCTTTTAACTCTTACTTGTCCCATTATGTCTGTATCCTGTGTTCATAGCTGAGCTGTTTATATGCCATGAAAACTCTGACATGGATACAGCATGATCACAAAGCTAATATCGACCTTTCTCTCCTTTAAAATGGTAAACATTTTACTTATTGTTTTTTCTTCCTAAGGAAAAAGAAAAACCAGATAAAGCTTCTTCATAAGTTTGTCTTCCATTAAAATTGTACTTTTTTTCTTAAGCTACAAACTATTATGTTGGATGGGCCTATCTTCAATGATTCAGAAAATGTGTACTTCTCTATTTCATTGTTGTTCTTTACTTTCTTTCCCCCTACAACTAGCTATATGTGATTACTCCCCTCCTTTCTTCCACTTGGTAAAAGATGATACATTATCTTAAATGAAGAAGCAGCATAATTTTATGGGAAGAATGTTAATTTAACAATCAGGAAACTTCCCTTTACTGACTTCAGTTAGCTATTTTTTGTACTTAACTCGGCATTCAAACTATGCTAATGAAATAGAACTGAACTATCAGTGTTGACCTCAGTTTTATCATAAAATAAAATAAGGAATTTACATTAAATATGTGGCTATATATTTCTACAGCTGGTATCAGTTTCTCTTTATGTTAGCCTGAGAAAAGTGAATAGTAATTTTTGGCTTCAGGAATGGTCACAGATCATGTTAGAAGAGATTCACTTACCGTTCGTTGAAAATGACATCACAGAGAGTGTTTTCTCCAGGAACATTTTGTTTTGTACTCTTTTAATTATTCATTCAGTAAATCTTTATTTAGAGTACCTATAATATTCCAGAAACTGCCCTGCATAACAGCAGTGAACAAAATACCAAATCCCTCCCCTCAAGGAGCTTGGAGTTTGGTGTGGGGATGCAGCAAAATAAATGAGTCAAATGTAGGATATGTTAGATAGTGATAAGATCTAATGAGTAGGGAAGGTGGGGAGAAATCAGGGAAGGGAGAGAGAATATGAAATTGGAGGGTAGGGATAAAGCTAAAATTTTAAGCAGACCATCAAAAGAAAGCTTCACTGAAAAAGTAATTTCTGAGTAATGACTTACAGAAGGTAAGACCCATCATAGTGGGTTTTTCTTTTTCTTTCTTCCGAGCAGTTTTCTTAGTAATTCATTGGTTGGCAAAACACCCCGATTGCTTGAACTTTATCATTTGTGAGCTCACTAGTGAAATTTTTGAAAAGATGGACAGTATTATATATTCCCCTTTTCAGGCTGGTATATTGTACAGAAAGGATTATAGGCATTGAATTTAAATGCTGCTTGTTTGCTACTGAACAGCAAATCATGTAAGAAATATAGTCTCCTGAGTCCGCTTGTTACAGTTTTTCTGTCAAGTGCTTTTTAACTTAATTCAAACATGTTTAAACATTTTTTTTTTTTTTTTTTTTTGGTAGAACTTTTAAAGACTCAAAGGATTTCAAATGAATTGCAGGACCGTAGAGCAATATGATCTGTCCATTTGGCAGACAAATTTTACCCACTAGTTTTTTAATCTGTTAGATAATCTGTTACACAAAGGTAATTACACAGAGGGTATTATGGCTGAGGACAAATTTGATTAATAGCATCTTATCAAATTTTTAAATATTCTAACATGATTTAAGTAAATCAAGTGTACCCATTGCTGAAGTATTAAAAATGAGAGAATGTATTTTTTTAAAATAGTGCTCTACAAAAATTAGCTTTAATATCTATTTTATTTGGGATGCATTTTTCTTTCTGTAATGCTAGTGAAACAATTTATATTTATGAATAAATAATTCCAAACGACTAAAACAAAAACTATGTTAGAATTACTTCAAATAAGGAGCAGTGATAAATTACAGGAGTTACTGTGATTTTGTGTTTATGTGTCTATTTACTTGTTCTATAACATTTTTTCAGAGCATGAAATGTAACTTTAAAATATAAACATATGAACTTTTAAAAATTTAAATGTATTAACTTTTTAAAATTTAAACGTATTTAAATTTCTATCATTATAGTAGATAGTCCGTGTACCAGTTTTGGATAAGTGACTTAAGTCTAAAGTTAATAGTCCCAACTGGACAGTCCATTGAAACTGTGTATCAGCATCAGAGAAAAAACTGAATTACAGGAATAAACCAAATTTTATTTAATAAACTTTAATCATAAAATTTTTTTTTAATTGAATAGTGAAATTTTAAAGGAGTAACACTGCAGTAATGCTGAAAGCAGAGTCATTTCAGCTGTTGGCACTAGAATAATGAGATATCCACATTTTAGAAAATGAACCTCAGTTTTTCCATTTGTAGTATGTAGTACCTCAAACTACACACAAAATTGAATTCAAGAGGGATCATATTAACTTGTTGTAAAAGCTAAAACCATATAGTTTTTAGAGAAAGTCATAAGGTAACAGTTTGGTAATTTTAGGGTTGGGCAAAGGTTCCTTACTATGTAAGCAGTAGTCATAAAATTTATTTTAATGATAAAACAGATTTCATAGAGATTAAAAATTTCTCATCAAAAAACCTGTTAAGAAGCTAGACATGTCATAGTTTCAGATAAAATATTTGCAAAACATGAGGAGGACTGGTGTTCAGGATATAAACTACCAAAAAAAAAAAAAAAGAAAGAAAGAAAGAAAAAGAACAAAGATAAAGAAGTGGGCAAGAAATTTGAATAGACACTTCACAGTTGACCATAAAGCAGACAATAAAATCCTCATCCTCTAGCAGTTTACTGTGGTGATCCTTCTTAAAATTTTCTTAAATTTCTTGTACTGAATTGAGATTCTTAGATCACTAGGTTTTTTATCTCAGGTCAGGTTAAAGAGTGACTAATTTTTCTGTTTTGAGAAAAGTAGTAGAAGTGCAGTTGCAATGCATTGTTGGATTTTATAATTTTTTTGACAGCTCTTTTGCAGAAGAATGTGTTGAAAGAAAAGAGTGTTCAATTCTTAAAAGTTAGGATGGTTCAATAAAATGTTAAGTACTAGCACTATCTAGATCATGCATAAAAGGTTTTTCAATTATATGAGCGGACATATGCAATAAATTTGATAATAGTTTTCTTTACCTCTTTAAGTATTGATTTTACTTGAGAGTATTAAGGTTCTTGGCAGAAGGAGTGGATTTTAGTTTTCACATTTTAAGTGAAGAGCACTTTCTTGTTACTTCATTTGAGTACCACTTAGAAGTACCATGTTTGTAATTATTAAGCTATATTTGTTGCTGATTGTAAAGAAATAAAACAGTTTTTTTTAATGTGAACTCATTCCACAATTCATTGACACGGTTTGGTTTTGTTAAGGTGATTTTTTTCCTCTCAGTGTTTATTTTGTATAGTTTCTATGGCTATGTCTTGAAGTTTGTTTGTTTGTTTGTGGGGGTGGGTAGTTTCTAATCTGGTGTTTAATTCGTCCAGTGTGTTTCACCTCAGACCTTTTTTTAATCTCTAGAAGTTCTTTTTGGGTCTTCTATATTTCCTACATGACTCTCCTTAATAGGTTTATACTTTACTTTCAAGTAGGTTCCACACCCAGTGTGCTTGAATTTATGACCCTGAGTTCCAGACCTTTGCTGAGATTAAGAGTTGGATGCTTAACAGAGTATGCCACCCAGGTGCCCCAATTAATTTTATCTTCTGTCTTACTTTCCAACCTGTGTCTGTTGATAGATTTTTTTCTTCTCATTGTGGTTCAAATTTTCTAATTTGTTTGCCTTCCTGAAAATCTTTGGATGGCAAACACTGAATTTTGCCTTTTTGGGTATTGGATATTTTTATATTTCTTTAAATACTCCTGAGCTCTGTTCTGAAATGCATCTAAGTTCCCAGGAAACCTAGGAGATAGTTTTGATTCTTTTGAGGCTTTCTGTTAAGACAAGAGCAGCCTTTTAAGTTGATGCTACTTTTTACCCACTGCTGAGGAAAATTCCCTTCTGAATACTCTACCAATGCCCACTTTGACTCCTGGGAACAGGAACCATCCCCACCCATTTGAATCCCAAGGATTGTCTGCCTGTTCCTTTCTGGTGGTTCTTTCCCCAACATCAGGTGATTTCCTCAAACGCATCCATTCATCAGAACTCAGGTGAAGACATGAAAGAACTCTGCCAATCTCTAGAGCTCCCTCTCTGCAAATCCCCTTTCTGTTACTCTTTCCCTGATTTTTAGTTGCCTTTTCTTCACCGGATTTTCAGCTCAGAGAGATCACTGGGTTCAGGTTTGGTTCTTCTTTGCTGTCCTGTGGTTTGAGTGCTTTTAGTCAGTAAGCTGGAGTGGAGTTCACCTGGTAATTTTCTTCTTTCAGGGGTTACCGTCCTGTGCTTCCCTTTCAGTAGTTCTGTAAGAGAGAGTACATCTGATCCCTATTAATTTCACTGTGGCTGAAGGAGTATGCCCCAAATTCTGGGTTTTAATTTTTTATTAGAGACTTTCTGTTTCCCATGAAGAGTCTGTTCAGAGACAGCCTTCCATTCACATAGTATTTTAAAATATGTATCATTAACATCGTTTGTCACCAGGGTAATGCAAATTTAAACCATAGTGAGATACTGCTGTATACCTACTGCAGTGGCTAAAATTGAAAAATCTGGGGGCATCTTGGTGGCTCAGTTGGCTAAGTGTCCCAAGTCTTGATCTCCAGTCCAGGTCTTGATCTCAGGGTCATGAACTCAAGCCCTGTGTTGGACTCCACACTGGACATGGAGCATACTTAAAAACACAAAAACCAAAAACTTCTGACCTGACAAAATGGTGACAAGGATATGAAGCACCTGGAACTCTCCTCCATTGTGCTACAGCCACACTGAAATGACACTTTGTTAAAAATTGTAGCTACAGCCACACTGGAAATGATACTTTGTTAAAAATTGTAGCTACAGCCACACTGGAAATGATATAGTCACTTTGTTAAAAATTGTATTTTTTTATAAAACTAATAACACACCTGCCCAACAACCCAGCAATTCTATCCTTAAATGTTTACCCAAGAGAAATAAAAATATATTCACAGAAAGACCTGAAAATATTCATAGCAGCTTTATTCATAATAGCCCCAGACTGGAAACAGTCCAGGTGTCCATCAATAGTAGAATAAAGTGCATATGTTCAATGGAAAACTGAGCATAGTAGTGCAAAGCAATACACTCATAACGACTTCATTACAAAGGGTACAGGATGGAAACGGGTGGGAAACTAATTTTACAGTGGAGAAACCTGATAAACCTCATCCTAACAAAGTTATCGAGGTTAACATCAGTAAATTATATTAATAACATGTACCTTTACTATAATGAGAATGGCACTTTTCCGCTTTGGTGTTACTCCCCAGAACCCAAACACCAGTATGTATAATCATGAGAAAAACATCAGAAAGGGGTCCCAGTTGAAGGACATTTTATAAAATACCTGACCAATAGTTCTCAGAATTTTCAAGAATATCAAAAAGAAGGAAATTCTGAGAAACTGTTAGAGCCAAGAGGAGACTGAAGAGATAAAATAACTAAATAGAATTTCATATCCTAGATGGGATCCTGGGAGAGAAAAAAGGGCATTAGATAAACACTAAGGAAATCTAAACAAAGTATGGACTTTGGATAATAATATATCAATATTGGTTCATTAATTGTGGTAAATGTGCCATAATAATATAGGACGTTAATAAAAGAAATAACTGGGTATGGGGTATATAGAGCTCTCTGTACTGTCTTTGCAGTTTTTCTGTAAATCTGAAACTGCTCTAAAAGTTTATTTTTTAAAAAAAATAAAGTTTATCTACAGCTTATTAAAGTTATATAAATCTTAGACTCCAGGAATGCTCAGTATGAATGGAGCTCATAGTTAGGTTTCTGAATGCCGTAGAGCGTTTATTCTTGTGTAGCAAGATAAGGAGAATAGGACAATGTAATATATTCTTCATGAAGCTAAGTTGATAAAATTATAAGGTTCTTTATTCTAAGATTGTTTCTAGAGTTTGGTGTTAAAATATCTTTTGCTTTGAAATTAGACTAATAAGTAGATTTGGTCTACTACTATACAATCATAATAAAAGTCGAGTATTAGTCCCTGAAATTAAAAAAAAAAAAAAAAAGATCTGAGAGCCACAGGTTTTATCAAACTATTTCCTGAAAACTTTCAGAAAATTTATCTTCCTGCTGCGTAGCACTAAAATACTGTTGCTTTATGGTATTTCTCTTACATCTACTTTAACCTGGTTTAAGAGTCTAGATAGGTATCTGATCCTTTCCAGCACCCTTGAGCAAAGGAGGAAAAAAAAAGGCAGAAGAACCGAAGAGAGTTCCCACGATCTCATCTCACATCCATCCAGTGGTGAGAAGAAATGCCAGGATCTTCTGAAGTTCAGAGTCCAAGAGAAGAATTCTTTCATCAGCTCTTTCTTACGAGTGAGGTGGGGAGTGGAGGCACCTTCATTTGGCACCCCAGGGCAATGCATTGAGAAAGTGGTAGGAATCCATCCATAATGGAACCCAAAAAGGCTAATCATGGTTTTTTATGTTTTAGGGTGGAGTGAGCTGGGATTTTTTTGTTCCTACATTTATTTATATTTATTCATAATTTCCATTGACCTTTTCACATTATCTGGAAATAATTTAAACCTTCATCAACTTGTACAACTGCAATTACATTATATGGTAGTACATTTATTATTTTTTTTAAGGTTTTATTTATTTGAGAGAGAGCGAGCAGAGGAAGAAGCAGACTCCCTGCTGAGCAGAGAGCCCAATGTGGGGGCTTGATCCCAGGACCCCGAAATCATGACCTGAGCTGAAGGCAGATGCTTAACCAGCTGAGCCACCCAGGTGCCCCATATGGTAGTACATTTTATTTATTTATTTTTAAATATTTTATTTATTTATTTGACAGACAGAAATCACAAGTAGGCAGAGAGGCAGGCAGAGAGACGGGGGGCGGGGGGAGCAGGCTCTCTGCTGAGTAGAGTACCTGATGCAGGGCTCGATCCCAGTACCCTAAGATTATGACCTGAGCCAAAGGCAGAGACTTAACCCACTGAGCCACCCAGGCGCCCCTGTGGTAGTACATCTTAAAAAGCAAGGTGAAGTTCCAAGCGTTCTAGTTGATAGCTATATCTCTGTATGTTAAGTGTATGTTTAAGTGATATGTATCCTTTATTCAAGTGTGCATTAGTTTGCCCAGCAAACATTTAGTGGTTACTGTTTGCCACTATAATGTGTGCTGTGTATGTAAATGTGAACAAGATCATCTTAGCCTTGAAGTGGTTCCTAATCTCTTTGAGAGACATGATTGCCATACAGTATGATAAGTACTTTGTTAAAGATTAATGTGTATTTGATTTTTAGGGAAAATTTTATGAAGGACGAAAGCTGTCTTGGAAGTTGGAGTTTATGTGGATGAGTTAGCTGAATGTTAAAGAAAATCAAGATGTTAAGAGTTACCAGTACTCTTAATGTTAAGAGAATAAGGTGGAAATTTCAAACTTCATAGTTGGAATGATACTGAAAGAAAAATATATTCACCAATCACAGATATGGGGGCAACAGTATGAACCATTATTTAAACCACTATTTTAGAGGTCTGAATCTGAATTATAAACTTGGTTTTAGTAGGATTCCTTATTTGTAAGGGGGGGGGTAGTCTATCAAGGAAGAAAAAGAGATGGTTTATATCTGAATCCTTTGCTTAATCTTTTTATCTTTGTAGTTGCTAATGGAAAACACTAAATGTATAAAGTATACATGTATCCAGAGACAGAGACAAAAGCTAGAACAGCCTAGAGGTGGAGTTTAGATTAGGGACAATGGAAGATGGGATGAATTGTGTGGTGCAGAGAGGGGGAGAGGTGGTTCTATAGCAGAATATCTTTGCACATTCATTGCCAAGGCAAAGACCATGTGGTAGTCTCAAATGAAGATAATTATTGGCTAGTAGGCAAAATGAAGAAAGTTTAGGCAGCTGTTTTCCTGGATCTCTTCAATTTTAACATTTTCTGCAAAATGTACAGTTTAAGACAGCTGACTCAAACTCACACTAACCCCTGGTAGCTGCTCCTGATGTTGGATGGTGTTTGAAGTGTATGGGGCATCCAGCTAAAGGGAAGTTGAATTACAGATCTCTGTTGTTCAGGTTTAGTGGGGTATATTTTATGTGGTTTTCTGTCCCTTCCACATGTAGTTATTGTTGGCCATCCAAGTAAAGGACTGGCTTCTAGAATATTTCTAATTCGCATTCTGCTGACTCACTCATCCAGCATCATGCCATGAGATGCTGGTCCAGAGATATGTCATTTAATAAAAATATGTTGTTTTGGGGCACCTGCGTGGCTCAGTTGGTTAAGCCTCTGCCTTTGCCTCCGGTCATGATCTCAGGGATTGAGCCCCGCATCGGGCTCTCTGCTTAGCGGGGAGCCTGCTTCCCCCTCTCTCTCTGCTTCTCTGCCTACTTGTGATCTCTCTCTCTCTGTGTCAAATAAATAAATCTTTTTTAAAAAATATGTTGTTTTTCTGGATTATGTGACCTAGTTATTTTCAGTGTTTTAATAATTATGTGATTTTTTTCATTGTAAATACCTATTTACTTTTTAACTGAATTCTGTATACATAATTACATATTTTCTTAAAGAGAGTCCCCCAAATTATATATGCTTCAGAAAAAAAAAAAAAAAAAGCCTGAATCTGCCCATGTTTAATTCATCTAATGGGACTTAACTCATTTCTTCCTTCTGCTCCAATAACCAATCAATCAAACAAAGAAGTGACAACAATAATTTGTCTGTCTGCCTGCTGATGCATGTAAGTATGAGAAGGTAAAATTTTATTTCAGATTTAGACTACAGATCTTTAAAAAGGAACTACTTAGTTGAGGTGGTGTTTTCACCTTCCTCTGTTTCAGTTATGTATAATCAGTTACTCCAAAACTCTGAGTACCATATAGCTCCTTCTTTAATACTGTGAGAGGATGAAAGACACAGGGTTCTTCTAGAGATTAGGATACATTGTCACCAAAGAGGTAAACCAGCCAGAAGAAGGAGGCTGAGAATTCAGAAAGCCAAGACCTGCCACATCCCTGTTTATCATTATCCTGGTAGTTATAAACAGAAGCTTTGGACAAAGGAACCATTCCTCACTGGGGAACTTTTAAAATTAGTTTTCAGTGACCCTAAAAGCTGGGCTGGTTTTTAAGAAGCTGCCTCCAGAGACCACTTAGCAAGAGGATACTATTAAAATAATTTTGTAAATCTCCTGAGAGGTTTGGCAGTTTTGGTAAACTTGATTTTTCTCAGATGAGTGGGAAAATGGTCAAAAGATTTAGCATGTGGAGGAAGCTGATTGGACAGATGAAGGCTGAATATAGAACGCTAGATTTAGTTGGGTGGCTTTTGAGGGCTATTTTGTAGGTAAGAATACGTAAGTGGAAAGATCGAGGGAAGGAAGACACATGGGTTCAAATCCTAGCATATTTATACTACTTGGTTTGGCCTACTTTACTGTGCAGTATTCGGAAGGTAACAGTACCTTCCTGGGTATTCAGGGTTGTCATGAAGAATACTGGGGTATGCAAATGATCTTGGAGAAGGAAAGTAGACTTCTTTAGTAGCCCAGCAAACCCAACATTTCATTCAAATATTTCTGTGTGTGAACATTTGGGAGAGAAAGTGGTTTGTACTATTCATCAAATTCTCAGATTTGTGGCCAAAAAGGTTAAGAGTCTTTGAAGTAGGAGCTCATTTATGTTTGAGAATAAATTGCTAAGGGAAAGGTCTGAAATCTCTGGAAGTAGAATGGTCACCAAAAAGTAAAGGCTGGACAGAAGAGAAATAGGTTATAGTGGGAAAAGTGATCAAATTGACACTGATGAAATAAAGTAATTCTGTGTTTGTACTCAGTAGTCTTTGTGAGTATATTTCTGTTTATATAATGAAAAGAATGTAAAATATTTTCCTTTTTTTCATGCCACAAGAACATGGTTGATGTATTTTCAGTGCAAGTAATTTTTTTTTTTTTTCCAATGCAAGTAGTTTTAAAAAGTATTGGGATGGGTGTTTAAAAATGAATGATGTAGTCCTGGCACTACCACCTTAAGATTTATGTGAGTCTCATGCAAGTCATTTGCCTCAGTTTCCCCAGTATAAAACAGTACTGGCAAACTACTTCTTTTTAACAATAATGTTTCAAAAATTGACTAGCAAATGAGAATATGTTGAATTTCTTTTAGGAGGGAGCGACTTAAAATCAAGGTGTTACAGCATATTTTTTTCTTTCAAAATTCAATCTCTACAAAATTTAACAGTAATGATGCCCCAATTCATTTTAATCATTTATTGAGGAGCTTAAACTATTGGTATCTGCACTTTACAGGCCTATCATACTGATGGTGGATACCATAAATAATTTCTTTGCATGTCTAGTTTTTACACACTTATACCACTGATTGCGTATTGCCCAAATCCAAAATCCCCATGTCCCACAGCATACAGACTCCTACTCGCTCACCCATCATCCAACTAACCCTATGAATCATTACATCCTTAATGTAAAGACCACCTTCTTGGCAGGGAGGGGGGTGGGCTTTCTTCAGTCTACAGTTGAATAGCTTCCTTCCTTGCAATTACTTGTTCAACTCTTGTTTTCTCTGCCAGACTTTAAGGACCAGTTGGCAGAAACTGAGGGTTTGTTTGTTTGTTTGTTTTCTTCCTCCTACTACTGTATCTCAAGGACTTAGCAGACAGCCTGTTTTATTACAAGCCCTTATAAAAATGATTATTATTACTTTAGTTTTTTTATGAAACTATCTTCATTTTTAAGTAGGCTCCACACAGGACTTGAACACAAAATTGTGAGATCAAGACCTGAACTGAGATCAAGAGTCAGAGGCTTAACCGACTGAACCAATGAGACACCATAAAACTATCTTAAATTTACATCTCAGTTTCAAATACAATACAAAGGACTTTTTGATTTCCTGAACTATTTGATAGTAAGTTGCTCACAAAATGCCCTTTCACTTCCTAATCCTATAGTGTTTTCCTGCGAGAGACATTCTCTTATATAATCAGTACAATGGTCAAAATCAGAAATTTGGTATTGATAAATAACTATCTAAATTTTAAGCCACACTCAGGATTTGCCAATTCTGTTGAAAATATCCTTATGTAATCCAGTATACAATTCCACTCAATTTAGTTGTCATGCCCTTCAATCTGAAATAGCTTTTTAATCCTCTTGGCTTTCATGGCCTTAACCACTTGAAGATTTTAGGTGGGTTATTTCCTAGGATGACCCTCAGTTTGGCTTTCTCTCTCTCTTTTAAAAATTTTTTTGAATTAACATATAATTTATTATTTGACCCAGGGGTGCAGGTCTGTATTGTCAGGCTTACACACTTCACAGCACTCACCATAGCACATACCTTCCCCAATGTCCATAACCCAGCCACCCTCTCCATAACCCCCTCCCCCTGGCAAACCTCAGTTTGTTTTGTGAGATTAAGAGTCTATCATTTGTCTCCCTCCCGATCCCATCTTGTTTCATTTGTTCCTTCCCTAGCCCCCAAACTCCCACTTTGCCTCTCAAATTCCTCATATCAGGGAGATCATATGATAATTGTTTTTCTCTGATTGACTTATTTCGCTCAACATAATACCCTCTAGTTCCATCCACATCATTGCAAATGGTAAGATTTCATTTCTTTCTTTCTTTTTTTTTTAAAGATTTTATTTATTTATTTGACAGAGATCACAAGTAGGCAGAAAGGCAGGCAGAGTGGGGGGTGGGGAGCAGGCTCACCGCTGAGCAGAGAGCCTGATGTGGGGCTCCATCCCAGGACCCTGGGATCATGACCTCAGCTGAAGGCAGAGGCTTTAACCCACTGAGCCACCCAGCACCCAAGATTTCATTTCTTTTGATGACTGCATAGTATTGCATTGTATATATATATACACCACATCTTCTTTATCCATTCATCTGTTGATGGACATCTAGGTTCTTTCCATAGTTTGGCTATTGTGGACTTTGCTGCTATAAACATTTGGGTGCATGTGCCCCTTCGGATCACTACATTTGTATCTTTAGGGTAAATACCCAGTAGTGTGATTGTGGGGTTGTAGAGTAGGTCTATTATCAGCTTTTTGAGGAACCTCCATGCTGTTTTCCAGAGTGGCTGTACCAGCTTGCATTCCCACCAACAGTGTAGGAGGGTTCCCCTTTCTCTGCATCCTCGCCACCATCTGTCATTCCTGCCTTGCTAATTTTAGCCATTCTGACTGGTGTGAGATGGTATCTCATTGTGGTTTTGATTTGTATTTCCCTGATGCCAAGCGATGTGGAGCACTTTTTCATGTGTCTGTTGGCCATCTGGATGTCCTCTTTGCAGAAATGGCTGTTCATGTCCTCTGCCCATTTTTTTATTGGATTATTTGTTCTTTGGGTGTTAAGTTTGATAAGTTCTTTATAGATTTGGGATACTAGCCCTTTATCTGATAATTTGGTTGCAGATATCTTCTCCCATTCTGTCTCAGTTGTCTTGGTTTTGTTGTCTCTTTCCTTTGCTGTGCAAAAGCTTTTGATCTTGATGAAGTCCCAATAGTTCATTTTTGCCCTTGTTTCCCTTGCCATTGGCAATGTTTCTAGGAAGAAGTTGCTGCAGCTGAGGTCGAAGAGGTTGCTGCCTGTGTTCTCAAGGATTTTGATGGGTTCCTTTCACATTGAGGTCTTTCATCCATTTTGAGTCTATTTTTGTGTGTGATGTAAGGAAATGGTCCAGGTTCATTTTTCTGCATGTGGCTCTTTAATTTTCCTAACACCATTTGTTGAAGAGACTGTCTTTTTTTTAATTGGACATTCTTTCCTGCTTTGTCAAAGGTTAGTTGACCATAGAGTTGAGGGTCTATTTCTGGGCTCTCTGTTCTGTTCCATTCATCTATATGTCTGTTTTTATGCCAGTACCATACTGTCTTGATGATGATAGCTTTGTAATAGAGCTTGAAGTCCGGAATTGTGAAGCCACAAACTTTGGCTTTCTTTTTCAACATTCCTCTGGCTCTTTGAGGTCTTTTCTGGTTCCATATAAAATTTAGGATTATTTGTTCCATTTCTTTGAAAAAAGATTGATGGTATTTTGATAGGGATTGCATTAAACATGTAGTTTGCTTTAGGTAACATAGACATTTTCACAATATTTGTTCTTCCAACCCATGAGCATGGAACATTTTCTTTGTTTCTTCAGTTTCTTTCTTGAGTACTTTATAGTTTTCTGAGTGCAGATTCTTTGCCTCTTTGGTTAGGTTTATTCCTAGATATTTTACGGTTTTGGGTGCAGTTGAAAATGGGATTGACTCCTTAATTTCTCTTTCTTCTGTCTTGTTGTTGGTATATAGAAATGCAACTGATTTCTGTGCATTGATTTTATGTCCTGACACTTTACTGAATTCCTGTACGAGTTCTAGCAGATTTGGAGTGGAGTCTTTTGGGTTTTCCACATAAAGTATCATATCATCTGCAAAGAGTGATAGTTTGACTTCTTCTTTGCATATGGATGCCTTTAATTTTTGTTGTCTGATTGCTGAGGATAGGATTTTTATTACTATGTTGAATAGCAGTGGTGATAATGGACATCCATGCCATTTCCTGGCCTTTGCGGAAAAGCTCTTAGTTTTTCTCTATAGGGAATGATACTCACTGTGGGTTTTTCCATAGATGGCTCTGATGATATTGATGATATTGATGTATGTGCCCTCTATCCCTACACCTTGAAGAGTTTTGATCAAGAAATGATGCTGTACTTCATCAAATGTTTTTTCAGCATCCACTGAGAGTATCATATGGTTCTTGTTCTTTTGTTTTATTAATGTATTGTAGCACATTGATTTGCGGATGTTGAACCAACCTTGCAGCCCTGGAATAAATCCCACTTGGTCATGGTGAATAATCCTTATAATGTAATGTTGGATCTTCTTGGCTAGTATTTTGGTGAGAATTTTTACATTGGTGTTCATCAAGCATATTGGTCTGTAATTCTCTTTCTTGATGGGGTCTTTGTCTGGTTTTGGGATCAAGGTAATTGTGGCCTCATAAAATGAGTTTGGAAGTTTTTCTTCCATTTCTATTTTTTGAAACAGTTTCAGGAGAATAGGAATTAATTCTTCTTTAAATGCTTGGTAGAATTCCCCTGGGAAGCCGTCTGGCCCTGGGCTCTTGTTTGTTGGGAGATTTTTGATGACTGCTTCAATCTCCTTACTGGTTATGGGTCTGTTCAGGTTTTCTATTTCATTCTTGTTAAGTTGTAGTAGTTTATATGTCTCTAGGAATGCATCCGTTTCTTCCAGATTGTCAAATTTGCTGGTGCATAGTTGCTCATAATATGTTCTTATAATAGTTTGTATTTTTTTGGTGTAGGTTGTGATCTCTCCTCTTTCACTAATGATTTTATTTACTTGGATCCTTTCTTTTTTCTTTTTGATGTCTGGCCAGGGGTTTATCAATCATATTAATTCTTTCAAAGAACCAGCTCCTAGTTTTGTTGATTTGTTCTTTTGGTTTTTTTGGTTTCTATTTCATTGATTTCTGCTCTGATCTTTATGATTTCTCTTATGCTGGGTTTAGGCTTTCTTTGTTGTTCTTTCTCCAGCTCCTTTAGGTGTAGGGTTAGGTTGTGTATTTGAGACCTTTCTTGTTTCTTGAGAAAGGCTTGTATCGCTATATATTTTCCTCTCAGGACTGCCTTTGCTGTGTCCCATGGATTTTGAACCATTGTGTTTTCATTATCATTTGTTTCCATGAATTTTTTCAATTCTTCTTTAATTTCCTGGTTGACCCATTCATTCTTTAGTAGGATGCTCTTTAGTCTCCATGTATTTGGGTTTCCAACTTTCCTCTTGTGATTGAATTCTAGCTTCAGAGCATTGTGGTCTGAAAATATGCAGGGAATGATCCCAATCTTTTGGTACCAGTGTGAGACCTTATTTGTGACCCAGGATATGATCTATTCTGGAGAATGTTCCATGTGCACTAGAGAAGAATGTGTATTCTGTTACTTTGGGATGGAATGTTCTGAATATATCTGTGATGTCCATCTGGTCCAGTGTGTCATTTAAAGCTTTTATTTTCGGGGCGCCTGGGTGGCTCAGTGGGTTAAAGCCTCTGCCTTCGGCTCAGGTCATGATCCCAAGGTCCTGGGATCAAGCCCCGCATTGGGTTCTCTGCTCTGCAGGGAGCCTGCTTCCTCCTCTCTCTCTGCCTGCCTCTCTGCCTACTTGTGATCTCTGTCAAATAAATAAATAAAATCTTTAATAAATAAATAAATAAATAAAGCCTTTATTTTCTTGTTGATCTTTTGCTTGGATGATCCATCCATTTCAGTGAGGGGGGTGTTTAGTCCCCTACTGTTACTGTATTATTGTCAACGTGTTTGATTTTGTTATTAATTGGCTTATATAGTTGGCTGCTCCCATGTTAGGGGCATAGATATTTAAAATTGTTAGATCTTCTTGTTGGACAGACCCTTTGAGTATGATATAGTGTCCTTCCTCATCTCTTATTATAGCCTTTGGCTTAAAATCTAATTTGTCTGATATAAGGATTGCCACCCCAGCTTTCTTTTTATGTTCATTAGCATGATAAATTGTTTTCTACCCCCTCACTTTGAATCTGGATATGTCTTAATGAGTCTCTTGGGTCTAAAATGAGTTTCTTTTAGACAGAATATTGATGGGTCTTGTTTTTTATCCAGTCTGATACCCTGTGTCTTTTGATTGGGGCATTTAGCCCATTCACATTCAGGGTAACTATCGAAAGATACAAATTTAGTGCCATTGTATTGTCTGTAAGGTGACTGTTACTCTGTATTGTCTCTGTTTCTTTCTGGTCTACTACTTTTAGGCTCTCTCTTCACTTAGAGGACCCCTTTCAATACTTCCTGTAGTGCTGGTTTGGTATTTACAAATTCTTTTAGTGTTTGTTTGTCCTGGAAGCTTTTTATCTCTCTTTCTATTTTCAGTGATAGCCTAGCTGGATATAGTATTCTTGGCTGCATGTTTTTCTCATTTAGTGCTCTGAATATATCATGCTAGTTCTTTCTGGCCTGCCAGGTCTCTGTGGATAAGTCTGCTGCCACTCTAATATTTTTACCATTGTATGTTACAGACTTCTTGTCCTGAGCTGCTTTCAGGAGTTTCTCTTTGTCGCTAAGAATTGTAAGTTTTACTATTAGATCATGGGGTTTGGATCTATTTTTATTGATTTTGAGGAGGGTTTCTGTGCCTCCTGGAATTTGATGCTTGTCCCTTTGCCATATTAGGGAAATTCTCTACTATAATTTGCTCCAATATACCTTCTGCCCCTCTCTCTCCTTCTTCTGGAATCCCGATTATTCTAATATTGTTTCATCTTACGGTATCACTTATCTCTCGAATTCTCCCCTCGTGATCCAGTAGTTGTTTGTCTCTTTTGCTCAGCTTCTTTATTCTCCATCATTTGGTCTTCTAGATCACTAATTCTTTCTTCTGACTCATTTACCCTAGCAGTAAGAGCCTCCATTTTTTATTGCACCTCATTAATAGCTTTTTTGATTTCAGCTTGGTTAGATTTTAGTTCTTTTATTTCTCCAGAAAGAGCTTTTATTTCTCCAGAGAGGGTTTCTCTCATATCTTCCACGCATTTTTTGAGCCCAGCTAGCACCTTGAGAATCGTCATTCAGAACTCTAGATCTGACATATTACCAATGTCCGTGTTGATTAGGTCCCTAGCCTTCAGTACTGCCTCTTGTTCTTTTTTTTGTGGTTAGTTTTTCCACCTTGTCATTTTATCCAGATAAGAATATATGAACGAGAGAATAAAATACTAAAAGTGTGGCAAAGACCCCAGAAAAATGGACGCTAACCAAATCAGAAGAGACCCCAAATCGGGGGGAGAAGAAAGGAGGTAAAAAGAAATTATAAAAAATTTTATGTATATATATCTATATATATAGATACTTATAGATATATATATAGATAGATAGACTGTGAATAGAACAGAGCCACCCACTTGATTTTGGGTGTATTTTGGTCTCTTAGAAGAAACTACCTCCCAAAATTTTAAAGAAAGAAAAACATATATATACGAAAATAAGGGTAAATGTGATGAAGGGATGGAATATGACTGTAAAGATGAAAATTTTTAAAAAATTCTAAAAAAGGAATTGATAAGTTGGTTGGAAAAAGAAAGTGGAGAGTATGTGCTCAGGCTGGAGACTAGAACAAAGCCCTGTGGTAGATTTAGGGTATATTTTGGTCTATTAGAAGAAATTGTATCCCAAAATTGTTTAGAAGAAAAAGCCCTATATATACAAAAAATAAAGTTAGGTACAATAAAGGATAAAATATGACTATAATAATGAAGGTTTAAAAAGATTTTTTTTAAGAAAGTTATTGTTAATAAAAACTAGTTAAGAAACGTTAAAAGAGGAAAGAGGAAAGTTAAAAAAATTAGAGTAAGAACAAAATAAAATGAAAAAATTTAATTAACTTGCAGAACAAAAGAATCATGGGAAGAAAGCCATGAATTCCATGCTTTGCTTTCCCCTCCTCCTGCTCTTCTCCTTGATCAGTGAGCTTGGTCTTGGCTGGATGTTCTTCCTGATCTTCTGCGGGAGAGGCCTGTTGTAATGATCCTCAAGTGTCTTTGCCCAAGGCAGAATTGTGCCACCCCTGCCAGGGGCCAGGCTAAGTAAACTGCTCAGGTTCACTCTCCGGAGCTTTTGTTCCCTGAAAGCTTTGTGGAGATTTCTGAAGGACAGGAATGAAAATGGCAGCCTCTCAGTCTCCAGCCCAGAGGAGCTGAGAGCTCGGGCCCCACACCTCAGTACACCCTCAAAGAAAAGCAGTCAGTCAGTCCCGTCTCCCTGGTCTCCAGCCGCCCTCTGAGCTTAGCCGGCTTGTGACCAAGCATTCCTGTCTATGGTGCACAGCCCCATTTGGAGTCTCCAAACCCAGCAGATTCCTGCCAATCTACTCTTCTGGTGGAAGAAGAGGAGTCTCCCCACATCTGCCACTTGTGGGGTTCCTGCTCAAAGACCAGTGACCCTTCTGTGCTGCAGATCACAATTTGAGGTAACCCCAAGCTGAGAGCTCACTCCTTGGCTCTATCTCTGTAGTTGGCTTCCACACACTGATACCTGTGAGCTCTGCTACACTCAGACACCCCCAATCCTTCTGTGACCCTGCAGGACCTGAGACCACACTGTCCCCGTGAGGGCTCCACCCCTGCTTAGCCTCTGGAGCGATGTCCCTCAGTAGAGCAGACTTCTAAAAGTTCGGATTTTGTGCTCCATTGCTGCACTGCTTGCCCGGAGCCGGCCCCTCCCCCAACAGTCTATCTTCCTGTGGCTTCGGATTCACTTCTCCACTTGTCCTACCTTTCAGAAAGTGGTCGATTTTCTCTCTCTAGAACTGCTACTCTTCTCTTCGATCTCCTGTTGAGTTTGTAGGTGTTTGGAATGGTTTGATAACTACCTAACTGAAGTCCTATGACCTGATGTCATTTCAGTCTGCTAGTCCACCATCTAGACTCCTCCCTCTCTCTTATCATTATGAGTAAATTCAGGTTATTCAACTTTGGGACGATATCAGAAGCGACATCTTGCTTTTCTCATTGCATCCTATCAGCTGGCACACAATTATTGTTCACTTACATCTCTTGATTAAAGTGTGTGCCACTCTGAAAATATTTTTTTGAAATCTCTTTGTAATTAGTATTTTGTGGAAAGGCACTTTGGAAAAAACATAAATATCTTGGTACTCACCAAATGTACAATTAATTTAAATCATATGGACTCACGTTCATTAAATGGGTCAAAAAAGCAGTCAGTCTCTCCCATCTCCCTGGTCTCTGGCCATGCTGTGAGCTTACCCCGCCTGTGACTGAGCATTTCTATCTCTGGCGCATGTCCCTGTTTGGAATCTCCAAACCCAGCAGATCCTGTCAACATCTCCCTTGCCACCACTCCTGGAGGAATAAGGAAGGTGTCTCCCCGGATCTGCTGTGTGTGAGGTCCCTGCTCAAAAAGCAGTGGCCCCGACTGTGCCACAGATCACAGTTTAAGGTAACCCCAAGCTGAGAGTGCACTGCTCAGCTCCGTCTCAGCAGCTGGCTTCCCTGCTCTGATACCTGGGCACTCTGCCACACTCAAACACCTCCAGTCTTTCTGTGACCCTGACGGGTCCTAGGACCACACTGGCCCCATGAGAGCTCCACTCCTGCTTAGCCTCTGGATTGATGTCCCTCAGTGGAGCAGACTTCCAAAAGTTATGATTTTGTGCTCCACTTCTCTACCGCTTGCGGGGAGCTGGCCCCTCCCCTCACCATCTATCTTCCCATCTATTGCCTCATGTTCATTTCTCTGTACTTCCTACATTCTGGAAAGTGGTCGATTTTCTGTTCCTATAATTGCTGCTCTTCTCTTCTGTCTCCTGTTGAGTCCGTAGGTGTTCAGAATGGTTTGATACTATCTAGCTGAACTCCTGCAACCTGATGATATCTGTCTCCTACTCCTCCACCATCTTGTTCCTCTCTCTGTCCATCTGAATCCTTTAAGCACTGGATTGTTCAAGAGGAAGAATGGTTCAAAGTACTTTTTTTTTTTTAAGATTTTATTCATTTATATATTTGTCAGAGAGAGAGAGAGAGAGAGAGAGAGAGTGAGAGCATGCACAAGCAGGCAAAGTGGCAGGCAGAGGCAGAGAGAGAAGCAGGCTCCCTGCCAAGCAAGGAGCCCCATGTGGGACTCAATCCCTGGACCCTGGGATCATGACCTGAGCCGAAGGCAGCAGCTTAACTAACTGAGCCACCCAGGCATCCCGGTTCAAAGTACTTTTTAAATATCTGAATAAAAACTAACTTGAGATATTACTGATCTTTTCTCAAGTTCCTCCAAACTCTGTATGTATTTTATCTCCTTTTCCAGACTAATCTGGTTTTCTCTGGGTATATACTAGGGAGAGCCCCTGCCTCATCAAAAGAGGAATATAAAGAGTCAGTGCTTTTCTACCTTTAACTTGATTTTTTTGTATTTGTTTAGCTCAGTATTTATCACTTAGTATTTTTAGCAAGAAATGCTTTATTATAAGATTGCCACATACACTGCAAGATATTTTGTATACCTAACTCTACATTCATTATTGCCACCTGAGGCCCCCCACTTAAAAATGGGGTAACTAAAAAGCAAAAACAAAGCATTTTTACCCATTTCCAGCTGCCTTGTAGGAAGGCAACCTTCCCTTAGTTGAGGACCCCCAGAGCTCTTTGCAATTTGTATAATAGTTGTTCCTTAATACATTCTTAGGTTCACACTAATTCACATGGAAATGCACACAGAACAGTTTAACTACCTCCGTCTATTCTCCATCAAGTTGGTTAGCCTTGTAAAATCAATGCTCTCTCTTTTGCTTAAAAAAAAAAAAAATGCTAGCTTTTTGGCTTGGTAAGTGTCCCCTGTTGATATGATTTTGGGAACCTAGGCCCAAAACCAAATCCTGTTTTGTAAGAAAATTTTCTTCTGTCATTGAAATGTCCCTTAAATTAAAACCCCAATGCCATATATGAAATGTGTGTTGTTAGCTTTTGAGCAGTACATTTTCATAGAAATGGTAGATTGTTTGGGTTCAGTCAAGTCAGCTTCTAGTTTACAGTCAAGGCTATACTCAGCAGGCTCGTAAACAGAGAGGTGAGTGAGGACTGTCTCTCCTGGGTGTCCCTTCTGATATGCTAAGGACTATTGCTCTTTCTCTGACTAGAGGAGGAAGGGCCATGTGTTCTCTGGGCCAGGAGGCTGCTGGAACAAGTTCATCCCCCTTTTTCACTGTGGGTGTGTATAGTAAGTAGCCTACCTGCATTGGGAAGATAGCACAGGCTCCAGATGGAGATGTTTCTTTGCTACTGTGTCTTAGTCCTTTTAAGCTGCTATAACAGAATACCATAGAGTATACATATAAACAGTAGAAATTGATTTTTCACGGTTCTGTAGGCTAAAAGTTCAGATCAGAGGGTTGGGTTCTGATGGGGGACTTCTTCAGCTGTCTTTTCACTATGTCCCACTGTGATGGAAAGAAGGATAGAGAAATCTCTGGGGTCTCTTTTAAAAGGGCATAAATCCTGGGGTGCCTGGGTGGCTCAGTGGGTTAAAGCCTCTGCCTTCAGCTCAGGTCATGATCTCAGGGTCCTGGGATTGAGCCCCGCATCGAGCTCTCTGCTCAGCGGGGAGCCTGCTTCCCTCTCTCTCTGCCTGCCTCTCTACCTACTTGTGATCTCTCTCTCTTTGTGAAATAAATAAATAAAATCTTTAAAAATATATATAAGGGCATAAATCCATTCAGGTGGGCTCCATCCCATGACATAATCTCCTCCTAAAGGCCCCACCTCCTAATAACTATCACATTCAAGGTTGGGATTTCAACAGATGAATTTGATTCGGTCCATTGCACACTGGGACTCAATAAGAGCTCGTTTGTGTTCCGCCCTTAAGAATTTGAATTCTTGGGGCACCTGGGTGGCTCAGTCGGTTAACCATCCATCTCTCAATTTCAGCTCAGGTCATGATCTCAGTGTTGTGAGGTCAAGCCCTCCATTGGGCTTTCTGCACAGTCCAGAGCCTGCTTGGGATTTTCCCTCAGCCCCTCTCCCCGCTTGTGTGCGTCCTCTGTCTCTCAAATAAATCTTAAAAAGAAAAAAAAGGAATTTGAATTCTTGTTCAGAGGAGAAAAAATCTGCCCCTTGTTTCACCAACTATTCAAATACAGGAAAAGGAAATAAGATTCAATCCATGTTATGTTTGAAAAAAATTATCACCTTAGACTTGAGAGTAAGCTTTGTATGAATACATAGTATGATTTAAAAACTTAGTGGATGCACTGCTCTGTTTTGGGTAGAACCCATGACAGAGATGTTTACTGCGTAACTAATATGTGAATGTTCCCTCATACTTCCCAGCTCTTGTGCAGGTAAGTGGGGCCGTGCGACCAGTTCTACTAACTAGAGTGAGCTAGAGCTATGAAAAGAGATGTGTGTCACCCAGCCTCAGATTTGTAAGGTTATATTAATTTTTATGAATGCTTTCAAGTGAACTAAATTTGAGTTGTACTAAAACTGGACATAGACTGTTTCTAAGATAATTTCCAGCTATCCCAGGAAATGAAAGACATTATTACATTGTCGAACACCTTCATTTCGAAGCTAATGGTGTGGTTTTATTTGGTCTGGTTATAAACAAGTCTGAACGAGGCTTGATACTCATTACCTGAAAGGTCCTAATCTGAATGGGATCAATTCAATAATTTAACGAAAAAAGCAAATTAGAAAATTGTGTCAACGTGACAATACTTTAGTGCTCATCAGCTAGTGGTTTAAGCCACAAGAAATTTGTTCTAACTCAAAAAGAAACTCAGATACTGTCAAGTGCCTTAATTCACTTCTTTTGCCTTCCCTTCCCTCACTTCCCCTGGCAACCTGGTACATCTTATTTCAAGGGCTTTCCCAAAGACTTGCATCAGCAATTTTTGTACCTATGAATGTCCTGGACAGATGTAACACACACACACACACACACACACACATCCCTACCTAGGGTATCTTATCTATAATCCAATATTTCTTCATCTGAGAAATTTTTAGGAGTTTGATTACTTAGTGCTATTGAAAAATGAAGATTTTGCACATTGTGTCCTTATGACCTTTTTTTTTTTTTTTGGCACTTGGTGAGCAACAAAAACAAGGAGAAAAAACAGAACAATTTCACACCTAAAATTGAAGGAGTTGATTACTGTCATTTTGATGATGTACCTTTTATATGTTTGCAGTGGTTAAGAAAGACTTTATGGTTTAGAGCATGAGCACTTTAAAGTGATTCAAAATTATTGAAGAGCTACAAATTTTATAAAGTGCTTCAATTTGTTACTGACTAGAGTAGCAGTGGAACGATTCAGCAGAGCTTTTAGTACTATGCACAGCCTGCAAATGCTCTCATAATCTTTCCAGGTGTTGCTTCTTCTACACGTGGGGGCTCTCAATGTTCCTGCCTAGAGATACTCCATTGCTAACGGAAGCAGAAATTCTGTTTTGGAGGCCTGCGTGCCACAAAAGTGGTACTCACACATGGGTGTAATTTTGGCAGCGCTGCTAACTCCAAAGCAGCCTTCATTGTTGCTTGGCTTTGCCAGAATTAAAAAGTTGTTGGTCTAAAAAACCACTACTGGTCACTTAATTTAGTGTCTGCATGGGCATAGACCTATGGCGAGTGCAAACTAAGTGTTGTAAGTGTGGGCAAGGTGTCTTAGATGCTGCAAAATGAAAAAGTGACCTATTAGTCCCTTTGAGACAGAAACTCATGTTTAAAAAGTTGGTGCTTGTAAGAGAGGTCAAAATTTTGTAAAAGCAGGTTTTAGAGGTTTCTTTCTGCTTTGCCATTAGCTTGCATAATTTTGCTGGATTTTGATTTGCATGTTTTAGAGCACCAGTAAGCCCTGCTCATGTAAAATAGGAAAAATAAAGGAAAAATAAAGGAAAAAAAAGGAAAAATAAAGCATAATCTTTGAACTTTAAAAGGACCAAGTGGTTTAGATGTTGACTTGTAATATGAGGTTCCACTGGAGCATGTGTATGATTCTGCCTTTTTAAAATCGATTTACACCCCTGAGATGTCCTGAATAGTATAGTACACAGCCCCTCCATGCAATGGCTGTAAACGGCACATTTCATTTCTTTAGAACTAGAATTGTAGAGCTCAGCCAGTTCATCAAGGAGGGTGCAATCTTAAATCAGAACAGAAATAATGCAAAAAAGTTCAAAGACATAACCAGTTTGGCATTGCTGGGGTGTAAGTGGTGGTGGCATTCAGCAGGTTTCTAGTTGTGAGTTTCTGGCAACATTAGATGTCCAGAAAACCATGGTCTATTTCATGACCTCACCCCGGTGATTCTTGCCAGAGATGAGGTTAGGATCCACATTTCCAAGACTCCTGTCTCACCACTGTGCTTTTTGATCATTCATTCTACTTAAAATTATGATGCATCTTTTTGGAAGAGGACTTAATATGTTAGAATATAGCTTATAAATAAATTTTTAAAACAACAGGAAACTCCAGCTTTTAGGCTTAAGAAATCTAGAATTTGCATTGAGATTTATTAATACAATTAATTTGAGTGCCCAGTACCCCTAAATTGCAGGGCACCAAGCATTTCTCCCTATCTGGCTATCTTGGTGGAGTTTCCAGTGAATACCCCTGTGAATGCCTCTTTTATCACCTAAAATCCAAAGCAAAACATTTCTGACAAGATCCAAGACTTCAGAGCCACAGTATGGTAAGGTAGAGAGAGAATCCTGTTCATAATACTTCCTCAAGGACAACAGTGGAGAAGTTATATGACATTTTAAGATCAGACTTTCTAGAAAAATAACTTATCTCCCCACCTTCCTTCTTCTGTTTTCTCTTTAGGTGAACTAATACACGTAAAGCTTAGAGTGTTTGACACTTATTACCATTTTATCATTTGTTATCATTATTTCCTCCTTTTCTTTATTCAATTACATTTTTTTCTCCGAAGTCCTGTGTATCCTTATCTTTTTTTTTAAGATTTTATTTATGTATTTGGGGGGGGGGCAAGGGAGAGGGAGAAGCAGACCACCTACTGAGCAGAGAGCCCAATGCAGGGCTCAGTCTGAGGACCCTGAGATCATGACCTGAGCCCATGTCAGACACTTAACCAACCCAGCCACCCAGGTACCCACCCTATACTTGTGTCTTTTTGAAATACTGCTTTATTGGAAAAATTGGAATTGATGGTGTTTCTCAACTCAGCTTCAAAGGGGGCCCCAGATAAAACTCTTCTAGGTATATGCACCAGCTCACCCTGAGTCTCACAATCTGTCCCTGTTTGTGCTCTTTTGGGGAATATTAGCCAGATTCATTTAGTTCTGCCTGATCTACTTTGTGGTTTATTTGATTAAAGTGTGAGCACCTGAATATTTGTAAACAGAACATTAAAATATCCAGACATTCTGTTTTCATCAAGAAAATCTAAGAACTGCAAATGGAAATTGCTTAAGCTTCCAGTAACATAATCAGGAATGAAAGATATTTGTCATTATTTCCTAAGCAGATAATCAACTGTAAGGGACATTTGCATAGTGAATTATTATATTTTAATTCAGCTCCAAAGCTAAGCAGATATGGTCTTTAACCTTGCCTCAAGAATGTGGTTTTGTATACAAAGATGATAATGTCTAAATATCCATTCAATAACTTTATAGAGTTGATCTAAGAGAGAAAAGCTTATTTGCCTTCAGTGCTTATAAAACTGTTATTTTTGAATTCTGTAAGTCAGGCTTTTGTTTTTTAAGTTAAATACATTAAATGAGTGCACACACTTTATAAGTTGGATATTATTTTTACTTAAACCCTTTATGCCATCTAAAGGCCCTTCTCATTTCTACCTATCAAAATCCTATCCCTCATTCTCTGCTGTATATTGTAATCATCCTGGCTTAAAACAATCTATCCCTCTTTTAAATGTCTATTATTGCACTAACACAGGTGACCCCTGTGACATTTATCACATGCTGCTAATATATCTTACTCCTCATACATCTTACTACATCTAATTTCCCAAACCTGATTGTCAGTTTCGGAACCTTGTTTGGACACATAGTTCATTCAGCATTTACTCAATACATGTTTACCAGTTGACTACATTGTGCAAAAGCTATGCTAGGCCCTGGAGATACAGTGGTGAAAGACATGACCATAGCCACCATGGGGCTGATCTATAAGATGAATAGATGAATGAGGGTCAAATAATGTGTATCATTTCCTGTATTAAATATAATGCTGTGACTATTGTGATGTACTGAAAGTACTTTTTTTTTAATTTTTTTTTAAGATTTTATTTGAGAGAGCACAAGTGGTGGGGAGCGGGGCAGAGGCAGAGGGAGAAGCAGGCTCCCCACTGAGCAGGGAGCCCAACGGGGGCTCAATCCCAGGACCCTAGGATCATGACCTGAGCCAAAGGCAGACCCTTGACCACCCAGGTGCCCTGGTACTGAAGGTACTTTTAAAGGAGGATCTAATATTCAGTGTTTCTTAGTAAGCAAACTTAGAACTACTATTGAAATGCCAACTATTGGTGTATATGCTTTTGCTACAAATAGGACTTTCTAGTTTGTTCAAGTAGCTTTTGAAAAGATACATGATACAGGGGCGCCTGAGTGGCTCAGTGGGTTAAGCCTCTGCCTTCTGCTCAGGTCATGGTCTCAGGGTCCTGGGATTGAGCCCCACATTGGGCTCTCTGCTCGGTGGAGAGCCTGCTTCCCCCTCTCTCTCTGCCTGCCTCTCTGCCTACTTGTTATCTCTCTCTCTCTCTGTCAAACAAATAAAATCTTAAAAAAAAAAAAAGAAAAGATACGTGATATAAATAAATAACATAAAATCCAAGATTGTCTTTCCTAGGCTCTTTTTTGTTTGTTATTTAAATTCTACTTAGTTAATAAGTAGATAGTGTAATACTGGTTTCAGGAGTAGAATTTATCACACTCCCTAATACTTCCTTACATATAACACCCAGTGCTCAACACAAGTGCCTTTCTTAATACCCATCACCCATTTAGCCCATCTCCCACCCACCTCCCTCTATCAACCCTCAGTTTGCTCTCTATAGTAAAGAGTCTCTCCATGCTAATGTTCTCTGTATTGTTTCAGTTTTAGTATATGTGCTGCAGAAGTGAGCATTGTTTTTTTTAGGTTCTAAACACTAACATAGGACTCCTTAGAAATAAATATTTTATATCCATTTCACATTTTGAAGCATAGTTTGCAAAAGAAAGAGTTATGTTTGGTCATTCAAATCATCTAAGACTACGCCTTAGAACAAACTATCTAATTTATACTGTAATTAAACTCAAGTTCATGATTGATTACAAATTGCCAATAAAAAGCAATAAATCAGATGTCTGAAATAAGTGTGAACAATATAAAAAGGTTTTTAAATTTTTTAAACATAAGCTTCTGATTCAACTTGGCAGTCTGTCCTAAAGCATTAGTAAATTATAGGAAACCATGTTTAAATGTATAAAAGAACATAAGAATCTAACTACAGGGGCGCGTGAGTGGCTCAGTCAGTTAAGTGTCTGCCTTCCGCTCAGGTCATGATCCGGGAGTCCTGGGGTCGAGCCCCACATCGGGCTCCCTACTCAATAGGGAATCTGCTTCTCCCTTTGCCTGCCATTCCCTCTGCTTGTGCGCTCTCTCTCTTTCTCTTGTTCTGTATCAAATGAATAAATAATCTTAAAAAAAAAAAGAAGAAGAAGAATCTAACTACAAAAGAGAGATTTTGTGAAAGTCCTAGGAGTTGAAAAATAGATGGAGAAGTAGTAACCAATGAACCGGGGGAGAAGCAGCCACTGCCTAGAATATATGCAGAGGTGAATACAGGCAAAGAGGGGTTCAGACTGCCCTATGGAACCCTGAAGGTCTCAGAACTCTTAAATAGGTGTGAGGGAGGATGAGGGTGACGTGTGACAAAAAACAGACATTTAATAGATTATATGTGAAGTCATCAATGCCCCTACTCCAATAGTAGAGTATAGACCATCATATCATTTTGCAATATAATGAAAGTCCTTCTCTAAAGAAATTGTCAAAGTGGATCCAGGGAACTTGTGCTGGCATTGAAACTACAGAACAAAGACCTGTGAGTTGTGACAAGTATCTGTTCTTCAATAAAATGGCCAGCTTCCAAATTACATCTTATTAATTGAACTGCCTGTAAATAAGACCCTACCCATGTTCAGAGAATTACCAGTCAGCCATTTTACTCTTTCCTATTTATAAGCGGATATCAAGAATCTCTAATCACTTGAGAAGAGCCAGCATTATGAATGAGAAAGGCCCAGAGAAAGACCTAAAAAGAAAGAAATAGACACAGAGATGACAGTACCCTGAAGGAAATAGATAGTTCAGGAACAACAACAGAAAAAATCCTTAAAAATTGTAATCTATACCACAAAAATAGTAGAAAGCAAAATACATCAGTAAAATAAGAATGGGTTGGGGGGAAAAAAAAAGATTATAGATGGGGTAAGTGCTCCTTACATTTAACATGTGATGATCAGACTAAAAAACAATTGAATGACTGAAGAATAAAATTAAGTAAATTTTAAAAAAAAGTAGAAAGGTAAATGGAGAGTATAAAGGACATGCAGAGAGAAAAAATTAGTCTTAAAAGCTAATAGGAATTTTAGAAACAGAAAAGACAACTAAAGAGAGGAAGTAGAGTTGAAGACCATGAGTAATTAGATTGAAGGTATCCATTCAACAAGTAAATAAGTGCAGACCCATATTCAATACATTATTTAAATGTACAGAACACTAAGGATAAAGAGTATACTGAAAGTTTCCTGGGGATTGGTGTGCCTGAACTTTAACAAGAGAAAAAAAAATCAGATTCAATTGGTCTTCCTAGCAGCCATAACAAAAGATAGCAGATCTGTGTCTTAAATTTTCTTTTTTTTTTTTTTTAAGATTTTTATTTATTTATTTGACAGACAGAGATCACAAATAAGCAGAGAGGCAGGCAGAGAGAGAGGAAGGGAAGCAGGCTTCCCGCTGAGCAGAGAGCCCGACGCGGGCCTCCATCCCAGGACCCTGGGATCATGACCTGAGCCAAAGGCAGAGGCTTTAACCCACTGAGCCACCCAGGCACCCCTAAAATTATTCTTTATGAGAGGATATAATGAAAGTGAAGAAAGGGCAGGACACTGTTCCTTTTCATCATAAGTCAATCTATGTTATTATTTTTAACCATATATATCTTTTACCTTAATAAAAATTTATAAAAATAAGTGTATAATTAAATACATGTAATTTAAAAATATGTTATTAGCTGAGAGAGCTCTTCTTACAGGGAAATTAATGGTCAGATTGAAAAGTCTGTCTCCTCATTTTAAGCTCCCTCATGCCCTTGCACACATCTTCCTCATATTTCGGCCTTCTCCACATTAAATATTCTTTTAAAACAAATATTTTGCTTATTTGTCAGGGGGGTGGAGAGAGTACAAGCAGGAGGATCAGCAGGCAGAGGGAGAAGCAGGCTTCCTGCTGACCAAGGAGCCCAATGTGGGACTGGATCCCAGGCCCCTAGGGTCACGATCCAAGCCTAAGGCAGACACTTAACTGACTGAACCATCCAGGCATCTTTTCGGATTAGATACACTTTGTACTTCAAAGACCGTACTTTTGGTGAGGGCAGGTAGACTACAAGTTTATCTTAGAAACACAAAGAGCATAACTTTGGTTTCATCTTAATTGTGACAAACATTCTCTGAAGATACCAGATTGGGAAAAACAGTGGGATGTTGTGGAAGTATCTAGAGGAGCCTAACTCAACTGAAAATTGGCATTTCAATTTTCAAAATCGAGTCAATGCTGAAATTAGGATACAATTCAATCTTACAATCTATGTCGCACATAATAGTAACTGATATTTACTTATTTTATAATAAGTATATAAATATAATATACTACTTGTTTTATAGAAAGTACTTTGTGTCCATTATATTTCATCATTACAATTCGATAAGGTTGTTATTTTTATTGCCATTTTACAGTTGAAGAACTGATGCTCAGAGAGGTTAGGTAACTGGCCCAAGATCTCACAGCAAAAAGTGAGGCCTTACAGATGTGAACCCAGCTCAGCTGATACTACAGTTCATGCTGTGCTGCCTTTTTATTTATTTGCCATTAGAAATATGAGTATATCTTCACTTCCTCATATCAGGGAGATCATATGATAGTTGTCTTTCTCCGATTGACTTATTTCACTAAGCATGATACCCTCTAGTTCCATCCACGTCGTCGCAAATGGCAAGATTTCATTTCTTTTGATGGCTGCATAGTATTCCATTGTGTATATATACCACATCTTCATGGGGGGTTAAGGGGGTAGGAGAAGAATAAATGAAACAAGATGGGATTGGGAGGAAGACAAACCATAAGTGACTCTTTTTTTTTTTTTAAGATTTTATTTATTTATTTGACAGAGAGAGATCACAAGTAAGCAGAGAGGCAGGCACAGAGAGAGAGGAGGAAGCAGGCTCCCCACTGAGCAGAGAACCCGATGTGGGGCTCGATCCCAGGACCCTGAGATCATGACCTGAGCCGAAGGCAGAGGCTTTAACCCACTGAGCCACCCAGGCGCCCCACCATAAATGACTCTTAATCTCACAAAACAAACTGAGGGTTGCTGGAGGGAGGGGGGGCTGGGAAAAGGGGGGTGGGGTTATGGACATTGGGGAGGGTATGTGCTGTGGTGAGTGCTGTGAAGTGTGTAAACCTGGCGATTCACAGACCTGTACGCCTGGGGATAAAAATATATGTTTATAAAAAAAGTTAAAAATAAAAAATAAATAAAAAAAAAGAAATATGAGTATAATCTCCGGATTCTTTGAAGCACTTGCTATTTTTCTGAATATTTCTTTAATTTCCATGTTCTTCTACGTCTTTCAACAAATTCTGCGGCCGTCAGTTTAACACCGTTCTGTGTGAAGTACCATCTAAGTGGCTAAGAGCTCTGCCTAGAGCCAGCCTGCCTCCATTTGACACTTGGCTCCACCATATAGCAGTCATCAGCGTCATATGATGTCGAGTAGTGAGTCAGTATCTCTTGCCTTGATGTCCTCACCTGTAAAATGCTCAAAACAGTCCATGTCTCAGAGGGTTTTCCTGGGAAATTGAATGAAATAATCCATACAAAACACTAAGAACAATGCCTGACACCATAATCTCTGGGCCTTCCCAAGGAAGTTTCATTTTGACTTCTCCCATTTCCATCAGTTGGAAGACTTCTAAAAATAATTTAATGTATAAAGGACTACTTAATTTTATTTCAGATTTATTATATATATTTGGTATTTAATTGTGCTCATTTTGTATTTTTCACTTAAAGAGCACTTATAGGAAGTATCCTAGGAATTACTAAAAAGCTGCTGCTTCTCCCATGACTCAAATAGTCAGACACTGGGGGCACCTGGGTGGCTCAGTGGGTTAAAGCCTCTGCCTTCGGCTCAGGTCATGGTCCCAGGGTCCTGGGATCAAGCCCCGCATGGGGCTCTCTGCCCAGTGGGGAGCCTCCTTCCTCCTCTCTCTCTGCCTGCCTCTCTGTCTACTTGTGATCTCTGTCTGTCAAATAAATAAATAAAATATTAAAAAAAAAAAGACACTGAGTACCCTGCATATTCATTCATTCATTTATTAATTAACACCTTCTCCCATCCATGTGCCAGGTATGCTGATAGGAATAAAGTAAAGACATACCAGTGTTCTAACTCTAGCTACAAAAAGGCAGGCAAAATATGGTACACAAATTGGTATTTGATATTCTGTATTGTATGAATGCTAGCTGTGGTAGGAATTAAGATAATGGTATCTGGAATTCTGAATGTGCCTTTGTTAAGTCACTTGTAATCTGTTAACATTTAATAATTAAATGGTTGTGGACTAGTGCAACAGAATGGGGCCAAAAATCCCATCAATGAATGCAAGAGGATCTTAAGCAGCTTATTGAAATAAAAAGAAAGGTAAAGTTTCCAAAATGGTATTCAGCCTTTATTCTGTGATAGAAAGAAAAATGCCAGTGCTTTAATTGCAAACATGGCTTCTTAAAGCATTCCAAGTTTTCCTTAGAGACTTTCAGAACCAGGGATTGACTATCCTTGTGCCTGCTTGGATAGAAAAGGGCTTGATAAAAGTGTTATGTCTGCTGGCACAGTTTAATCACTTAATACCTTGTTCCAATTGAAAACATAACCCAACCCCATTCAGATGATTGAGCACCTACACTTGATCTGTCTATGGCTTGTGTAGTCACTGATATTTCCAAGGGAAGTCTCGTGATTGTCGAAATGGAAATTAATTTCATAGACTAGGGCCAAATTGAAAAAAAAAAAAATTGTTCATTGTAATCTGCTGCTGCTGATTCCTGAAAATGTTGCTCAGATGAAATAAGCTTGGGTCAGCCTGGAAGAATGGGCCTAGGTGGGGATGGAGTGTTGGGAATAGAAGAGGGGCTGGGGGGGTGAGGAGAAAGAGAACTGAGAACAGATTATTACTGGAGGAAAAGACAACTTCAAAGACACTATCAGAGAGCATGTTCTTTACATAGTTCTCTCTTTTTTTAAGTTTATTTATTTTTTTAGCAATTTCTACCCCCAATGTGGGGCTCGAACTCACGACCCCAAGATCAAGAGTCTCATACTCCTCCAACTGAGCCAGCCAGGCACCTCTCCACATAGTTCTTGATTCTTATAATCACTGAAATGAACTAGCTCTCTTCCAGAGAAAGTTATAAAATTATCAAAGGTATTAATTCACCAACTTCAATAATAGCTGGAGGAAAATTTTAAGCTCTTTTTGGGGTCATAAAATTCTTACAGATAACACCATTCCTAAGATCCCCGTTTTTTACAACTAGATGGAGTGCTATTGTACAAGTTCACACAGCATTCGGTGCCCTTAAATTACTTTAAGAACTAACTCTTTCAACCATGCAAAGGAATGCAAATGAAACGATTGAAGGGTTTGTTGTGTTTTTGCCTACAAATGCTTCCAGTATTGATCAGTGGTTCTTAAGCTTTTCTGAATCATGACTCTTTGGGAATCTAGTGAGATACGACCTCATTTACAGAAAAGCGGTTACATGCATCAAGATACACATTCCTTTATAATTCATCCTGGATTCCCTTGGACTGTTATGTTGTGATGGATCAGGTTAGATAGTCCTCCCAGATGGTTAAAACAGAGTATTATATAGACAGTTAAAATACAGACTTACTGTACAGAATAGCCAGGAAAATGTTTATTAATATTGTCTTTATGTAACTGTAAAGCACACTGAAGTAAATATTTTATAAAACTATAATTTTGGGGGTGCCTGGGTGGCTCAGTGGGTTAAACATCTGCTTTCGGCTCAGGTCATGATGCCAGGGTCCTGGGATTGAGCCCTGCATCAAGCCTGCTTCTCCCTCTCCCTCTGCCTACTTGTGCTCTCTCTGTCAAATAAATAAAGCATTAAAAAAAAAATTGGGGTGCCTGGGTGGCTCAGTGGGTTAAAGCCTCTGTCTTCAGCTCAGGTCCTGATCCTAGAGTTCTGGAATCAAGCCCCGTGTCAGACTCTGTGCTCAGCAGGGAGCCTGTCTCTCCCTCTCTGCCTGCCTCTCTACTTGTGATCTCTCTCTCTCTCTCTCTCTCTCTCTGTCAAATAAATAAAATCTTTAAAAAACAACTAAAAAAAACCCAACTATAATTTTGGGGGTTGCCTAGGTGACTCAGCCAGTTAGGCGTCTGCCTTCAGCTGGGATCATGATCTCAGGGCCCTGGGATTGAGCCCCGTATTCTGGTCTGTGCTCAGTGGAGAATCTGTTTCTCCCTCCTCTTCCACCTCCCCACGCTCGTGCTTCTCTCTCTTTTTTTCTCTTTCTCTCTCTCCCCTTCTCTCACTCTCAAATAAAATCTTTAAAAAAAAAAAAAACCTATAATTTTTGAACTATAGATTATTTAGTTCAATCTCCAAAATTAACAAAACTGAGACCCAGTAAGGAGAAAAGACTTACATTCATCCACTAGTTTATGACAGAGAAAAGGCTATATATTATGTTCTATGCATATATGTATGTGTGTGCTAAACTTTCAAACTACTATATAAGAAGAGTAGATTTAAAGGACAAATTTAACTTTTAAGACGGTACTGTTGTTTGTCAATCATATCTGTTCTGGAGGGGCCTGGATGCCTTAGTTAAGCATCTACCTTTGGCTCAGGTCATGATCCTGGAGTCTAGGGTTTGAGCCTGAGCCCGGAATCCTGCTCTCTGCTTAGCAAGTCTTTTCTCCCTCTGTCCCTCACCCGACTCATGCTCTCGCTCCGTGTCTCTCAAATAAATATATAAAATCTTAAAATAATAACAATATCTGTTCTGATTTCTACCCCAACATATTAGGACATTATGTAGCAGAAGGAGGAATTAAATTAAAAAATGCTTAAATCTATATTTATTAAATCACAGCCTCATTAGGATAAATATTTTATTTATTTATTTATTTATTTTTAAAATGTCATGTATTTCTAACTCAGTTGTATAAAAATACAGTATTTTTAAGATTTTATTTATTTATTTGAGAGAGAGAGAGAGCGAGAGAGAGAGCATGAGAGGGGGGAGGGTCAGAGGGAGAAGCAGACTCCCCTCTGGGCAGGGAGCCTCATAGGGGACTTAATCCCTGGACTCCAGGATCATGACCTGAGTGGAAGGCAGTTGCTTAAGCAACTGAGCCATCCAGGTGTCCCCCAAATACCGTATTTTTTTCAAGGAATTTTGTGTGCAATTAATTTTCATGAAGTTTTCATGAAAGCTTTCATGAAACTTCAAATTCAAGAAATTTCAACATTGTTTTCCAGGGAAGATTATTTGAAAATACTTTTTGAATTGTTAAATCAATCAATTTGTTAAAAATCAAATGGTTTCAGTTCATGAATCAGATGCAAATAAGCAGTAAAAGTAGGAAATAAATTAGGTGCTATTAGGAAGGATTTTAACACTGCAATCTTATCAGAGCTGTGTCTAAGAACTTTCTGTAAAGAATAGCGGGAGGATGGCGAGGGGCCCTGGCATCTGCCTTCCTTGCGTGGCAGTTGTCCTGGAGCTCATATTCTGAGAAACCCAAACGTTCATCCTCCGCTTGTCCTGTTGAGGCATTGCTGCCTCCTCCGAAACTGCTATTGTCTTTAAACAACAGTGGCACATCTGAGAGCACTGTCCCCACTTCTGTACTCATCCTCTACCCTTAGAGGCTTTGGGGAAGGTATATTGTTTTGACCTTGAGCTCCTTCCAGAAGACTGGGTTCTGAAGGGGGTTACTGCCAGGTGATTAATCCCCACTCCGGAGGCTATCAGCCCCCTGGAGACAGCTGGTGTGTGTGGAGTGCAGGGCGACATCCTGCCTTCCGGAGGGCACCCTGCCCCACCGAGCCCAGAGCTCGGTTCGGTGCAGACTCCTCCCCACGCTCCCTGTTCCGTCAAGGGCTTTCAGGGTCCGAGCTGGCGGTGAGCACAACTCACTTTCAGAGAACTCCGGCCCTCCTGGCCAAAGGAATCAAAGGCTCAGGACCTGGCGCTGTAGGAAGCGGAGGCACTGGCCTTTCTCTTCCTTAAAGTTCTGCCAACTTTACTTGTCTCCTTTTCCGGACCGGCTTTCTTCGCTCTCTGAGGAGAGCTGGGGAGGACACAATGGTTTCTCAAATTGCTGCGCTGGAAGGGCAGGCTCCATTGAGGGCGGGGGGCGGGGAGGGGGCGTCCGGGGAAGAAGCTCGGGACTCAGTCACTCAGGCTCTCGGCCTCTCCTCCAGGCCTCCCCGCGCTGGCGCTTGCCTAGTGGGAACTCAGGAAATGGGTGAGAAGTGGCGCTCCCGAGTACTGCATTCTTGCTTCTGCCAGAGGACACCGCCTGGGGTCTGTTTTTTGTTTTGCTTTACTTTCTTGGATTTCTACTTTCCCCGTTCTGTTTGGAAACATGCATCTGCTTTTATTTACCTCCTTCCCCCAAACGCATTCTCTTTGCCCTTTTTTTTTTCTGTACCTCTAAGCTCCAAGGTGAGTGTATGTGTTAGCAGCTATCCCCACTTTCCTTAAGTGCCCGGAGTGTACCGCCTTAGGCTGCCATCCTTGACCGCCCCACCCCCCACCTTCCCGGGAGCCCGGGGAGGTGCTACAATTCCGTTACGGGAATGAGGTCCCTCCACATCTGGGCTTTACTTTTGAGATTTTCCCGCCCACCACGGACAGAACTCAGATAGCGACCACCGCCAAGGGCGCTTGACACAGAACGAGAAACCCGGGAAAAGCTGGGCCAAACCCCACCCAAATCCTCACGTTGGTCTCAAAGACGTTTTAGGGACCCTAATCTCTTTGGTTTATCAGATCTTTACATTTCACTTCTGTAATAAATTCCCAAAAGGAAGGCAGGCGATGGGGGAGGGACCATGGAGGAAAAAAGAAGAGCAAACAGGAGACACTTGAATTATATATTTATTTTATATAAAGAAATGATACATATGTAATTTTAGATTTTCTTCCGAATTAGAGTTCTGAGGCTATAGAAAACCTATTTTTAACACCCCCTTCTCTCATAACGGCCTTGATTGCTTAAATTGCTTCTAATTGGGCGGCACATATTACTGAAGACGAAGGACGCATGACAAGCAGCCTTCATTCTTTCGCAAATTTAGATAATGTCTTTGGATGAATATCTTTTCCGATCAGGAAGAACTAGAAAACTCTTAAACTGCCCGCAGTTTTCCTAAGGGGTTTGTGCAATGGGAGAGAAATGTCCTGACCATCACACAGTCATGCAAATAGATGGCATTTTACAGAATACATCGCATAACAATCCAGTGCCAACGTTTTCCTCCGCGTCTGGCGTGGCACGAAGAGTAAACATACTTTTTTTTTTTTTTTTAAACTCAATCTTCCTTCGTTCTCTTATGTGACATCTGTAAAAGTTTTTAGGAAACCTCTTTAAACATACATGTTAGCTACTCCCTCTTCCCTATCGGTTGCCCTCACCCCTCCCCCTCCCGCCCCCCTTGTCCAAGGTTTGGGTGGCTCTAAGCGCTCCTGGCGCGGCACTCCAGCCCCGACAGCAGCGAGCAAAGGTCAATATCACGCAGACAGGCGCATTTTGTCACCGCGGAAGAGTCAGCTCCGGGCAGATAGACCGGAAGGCGAGGAGTACTTGGACGCTGAGGGGTGTATCCCCAAACTGAGTCTGTTGAAGGCTAGGGTCCAAGGTGAGGGCTGGTTTTTCTAAAGCGCTTTCTGGCCACTGGTGAGTAGTTCGCCTCCAAGAAGAACAGACATCTGAAGATGGTGGAAGTTGAAATGTTATGTGGTCACCTGAACAAATAGGGCATGGAGACACAGCTCTCATTATCTTGCCAAACTGCGGTTTCACTGTTCCCATCACCCCGCAACAAATAAATACATAACTGAAGTTACTATTTGAGGCCAGAGGAAACGTGTCGAGAGGAAATGTCCTTTTCTGTGTCAACTTTAGAGGCAGCGGATTTACCTTGCAATTCTTTCCGAAAAAGAATACCCCAGAATGGCGCGGGAAGCTCCTTCAGGGCACCTTAAATTGTGCCACAGGAAGTTCTGGGTGAGGCTGGAACACCCCAGGGGAAGAGTGCTTGTGGGTCCTTCGAAGTGAAGCCCACCCAGGTCACCTGCCTGGAGAGTTGGGAATGGGCAGCGTAGTGCCCTTAGAGGGTCACCTGCTCCTTTCCCGCAAAACCCACCCACAACTTTTCTTTTCCCGTTAGGCATCAAAGTGAGTACACCTCGATTTTGGATTAATGTAGCACTTTTACTGCATTAAAGGCCCATTGTTAAATATCTTCACATTTTACATTGGCCCTCAGAATGAGTTTATTAGCCCGAAAAAGACAGATTTGCGCAGTAAGAAATTTTCAACGGTGGCATTCCAAATTGGTTCCTGCAATGGGTGTGCGCCTCACCTCTGGCCTTGGCCGGGTTGCCAAAAGGCTGCTGAAACTCCCCGACTGTGTTTAGAAGGTCCTCACTTACGCAGCTGCCCTCTATTAGTCCCCTTGACCGGCTGAAGGTGCAACGCAGAGGAAAACATCACAGATTGGGGGCACCTACAACTCCAAAGGGTCAGGAAAATCCCTCCCATCTAGGAGATGCCTTTCGGTGGCAGTTTGAAAACAGGGGCAACATCAAAAGCTTCTCCTTTAAAAAAAGGTAGCCCTGGTGATTCAAAACCGATTTTTGGCCGGCAAAGAAGCAATTGCCTGAAACGAAATTGGCATTCAAATAGGGTCAGGTAAAGCCCAGCACCCCCGGCCACATTTTGGACTCCAGAAGGGCACCTCTTGCTCCCGCCCCTTTTAGAAGGAGAAAGAAAAGGAGGAGAGAGGGCAGAAAGGGGGAGAGGGGAGAGCGCAAAAGAGAAAGAAAGGGAGAAGAGGGGGATATTTAGCAAGTTAAGAGGTTAAATATTTGAACAGATTTGTAAATATATAGACAGCCCTTGTTATTTGGAATGTGTAATAATGCCTTTTGTGGTGCCGTCTGGCTGGGAGGGCTGCGGGAAAGACCTCTCCCTAGCACCTTCCTCCCAGGGAAATCAACTGGAAAGCTCCTGAGCTCGCAAAACAAAAACAGGGCTACCCTTCTTTGGGGAAGGGGAATTCTCCCTCTTCCTTGTCTTAAAAAATACGAAGTGGGGGTGGGGGGGAGAATAAAGAAAAGCAGAACAAATGAAAATGTTTTCTTTTTCTTAGGTATGATTTTTCAGGAGCATCCCAGAAAGCCATCTTCAGGCTGAAGTAATTTCAAAGTATTGTTTAAGCTGATGACATACTCTAGCTCTGTTATCTATTGTGCATCCATTATTTCTTTGAACCTAACTCTCCTGTCTGATAAGCGTGTGTGTGTGTGTGTGTGTGTGTGTGTGTGTTTAGAAAACCAGGGTTCACCAATAATGACGGTTCTTCTGTGGCTTAGCAGGGTGGATTTCTTTACGTTTTTCTCACGTTAGTGTTTTCTGGAAAACTGTACTGATGGCAGCTGATGGCATCTGTCCTCTGCTTGTGCCCGTGGGCGGAGGACACCGGCTGTGGGTGTGTCCCGCCCACAGTCGCGCTTGCGTGTGCGTGTGTGTATACACGCATTATCTGGTGTGTGCCTCAAATGGAGCCTTTTTTTTTTTTTTTGCCCCTGTCGCCGCCCTGCATATATTAGTATTATGCAAATAGAATCATTCTGCTTGAGTATTTTTTGGAGGGGGAGGGGATGAACCATTTATATTCTTCTCCCATATTTTCTCGGCAGTCTTTCCACTGCGTGTGAATTAACTTGGATGCCTTTTCTGAGGGGGGTGTGTGTATGTATGTGTGTGTGTAGTGGTGGTGCTGGTGGTGGTGGTGGTGGGTTTGCTGGTCAGTGGGTGTGTGCCTCAGCGTGTGGGCGAGTGTGTACAGCCCGTGAGCCCCTTGTGAGTGATGTGTGTTCTTTCCGGGTGTCCTGTCTGGCTGTGCCCCCACCCGCACCATATTTTGTGTTCTCAGGGTGATTATGTGCTTATTTACATATGTGTGCCTATTCCCCTGCCTACATGTATTGTCTTTCTCAATAATCCCCACATTTCATATATATTCTCTTATCTTTTGGCAAAGTGCCTTTTTTATTCCTGGAAGAATATTTATTGATGTGATAATCTGAAATGAAAAGTGGTCTCCCATGAAGGAGATGGAAGAGAAAGGAGTGTTCATCTTTCTTAATAGACGGGGCAGAGCCAGTTGACTGGATCACAGGGTTTCTCTGCACTTTCTGCGTGTGTCTGTGTGTGGGGGGTGGGGGCAGAGACGGAGGGGGTGGGGAGGAGAGGAAAGGAGCCTTTAACAGGAACAAAGATGGGACATCGCGCCCCCTCGCGGCCAGGCTTCATATTGCGCAGACCAGGCCCTCTTGGGCTTTCTTTAGCCAAATGAATCCTGTAATTTCCTCCGTTAAACCATTCAGCAGCCGCCTCTCAGACCCAGCCTCCGGCCATCATCCAATCACCAGGCGCCATGCAAATCACCTCTTCCGTTCCCCGAACCCGCCTAGGCCTTAGAGGTTGTTCTTGCCGCCTCGTCCGCGCCTCTTTCCTCCCCTCCACAACCCCTCCCTCCTCTGCTCCCGCCCGAGCAGCTGCGGGGGAAGAGGGCAGTGCTGGGTGCCTCATGCATATGCAGATAATCTTCCTCCTCCCTCCCGCTTCTCCTGCACCCCCCAAACCCCCCAAACCCCCGCCTTCCGCCGGCGCCTCCTGCGGTTTCCCCGCCGCGTCCGCGCGCCTAGACGTGCAGTCCTCCGAGCTCTGGTCCGGGGCAGCTGTTTCTCAGAAGGAGGCCTGCGTTCGCTCTTGGAGCAGGAGAGGGAAAGGGAGGAAGGTACTATCCTTGAAATCCTCTCGAAGGTCAAGTTTGAGGCTTGCTGAGCAGGGGCGAAAGGCGTCGAAAATGCCTCAGCAGGTCTGCAGGAAGGTTCTGCACGCAGAATGATTTTGAAATGCCTTGCTCCTCCTAACCACCAGATTAATTTCTCAGAAACACACAATGTACTGGTCACGTCCAAAGGCAGGATGATGATAGATGGGTTTGAAAGCCCAGAGCTAGAGCGTGTATTTGTTTTGTACATCAAGGCTACACAGCTTCTTAAACTGCAAAGAACTGGAGATGAGATCAAACAGCATTAGATCTACCTAGTAGTGTGAGAGAGTGGAGGCATTGGGGTGGGGGAGGGGCAACGGGTGGCTTAAGACCCGCTAAAGGCGGGCGGTTTCATGTCGGAGCCTTAAACCACCCAGGTGAGCCGACTTGGGAGCACAAACGCAGACCCATGAAAGAAAAACCAAATCCTGGAGGAAGAAAAGACCTGGGAATAGTAGTAGGTTGTTACTGTTACTTACATCCAGACTCTGGTTTCCGGCCTTTTACAGCTACCGGTAAAGGGTATCCAAGCTTTGAATACTGTTTTGAACTGACCTTGAGGCACATAGAGAGGACAAATGTCAGTGGAGAAAATCGCGGTTTGTATAGTGCTTTGAGATCCTCTAATGAGAAAGTAAGCAAATTGTGAAGTGATCTTGTTTCATAGATGTCTGCTTGGACCCAGGAATATTTAAATGGCGTTGTACTGAGAATTGAGTCAGTTGTCCCTCAAATCTTACACCATGGAGAAGCGAGTGGAGAGCACAAGATTCGAAATATTTTGCCATTATTTATTCATTCAATCAACCCATTTTTATGGAATGCTTATTGCATGCCAGGCACACAGCATCGTGTTCCATGAGAAGCACGTTGCCAGTGCCTTGATTCTCTGGGGTGATGGAAGTTAGGGAGAGGAACAAGGATTTGGGATGGTTTTGCCCTGGAGTTGCTCATTGTCTTGCAGAAAAAAGGAAACAGAACAGATAGATGTGTAACATGGAGCATGGAAACAGCTTAAATGTCAAGAATACAGAGAATGAGTATATGGGTATATTCCTACCGTGAAATACTCTGCAGCAGTTAAAAAGGAATAGAGTGTCTTCAAAGCAGTGTTGGATGAAAAAAGCAAATTGCAAAAGAATACATGTGGTAGTAATGTTAATATTAATAACTGTTGATGTGAAAAGATTTGGAAACCTTTCCAAGTCTAAAAGTTGTTGGTACATAATTATATAGTAGAAGTATACAGTCGTGTCAGGGAAGTGGCATGCCACCTTCCAGATGGAGGTTATCCCTGGAGAGAGAGGGATCCTTTAACATATAGGCTTGAGCTGCATGAATAATGTTTATTTCCTCAAAGAAGAAAGGTGGGGTGCAGGGAGGAAGAGAGACCTAGAAAGTTAACACAGAGAAGTATGGGAAGGCTTTATTGAAGAGGTGACATTGAACTAAGTTCTTGAAGTGATAAAAGTTTGATAGGAATATTCAAAAGACAGTTCCCCCTTTCTGGATACATAAGAAAGAAATATTGAAGCTTTTGCACTTGTTATCTAATTTTTAATATCCATACAGGATAATTCACTTTTGGGGATATAGTTTTCTATGAATTTTGCAAGTGCAAGGAGTCATGTAACCACAGCCAGCAGGAAAGCAAAACGTTTCCGTCACTCCTTCCTCCTCCCCAATGCCTTTGTGCAATCCTTTGCAATCAACCTTTACCATCTGTAGTCAACTCCCCTGTAACCTTAAACCCCGAAAAGCCCTCTATCCCTATAGTTTTTGTCTTTGTCAGAATGTCATGTAAATGAAATCATACAGTATATAGCTTTTTCTTTGCTTCTAATTGCCTTTATTAAGTATAATGAATTTGATCTTCATCTGTGCTGTTAGATGTAATGTGTTCCCATATAATTTGTTCCTTTCGACTGCTGAGACGTATTTCATGGCATGGCCATACCACAGATAGTTTTTTCTTTTTACCACTTGAAGGCCATTGGAGTTGTTTCTGTTGTACAGTTTCTTTTTCTTTTCTTTCTTTACTTTTTAAATTATTCTTAAAGATTTTATTACTTATTTGACACAGAGAGAGATCACAAGTAGGCAGAGAGGCAGGCGGGGGGTGAGGAGCAGGCTCCCCACTGAGCAGAGAGCCTGATGTGGGGCTCGTTCCCAGGGCCCTGAGACCATGACCTGAGCCGAAGGCAGAGGCTTAACCCACTGAGCCACCCAGGCGCCCCTTTTCTTTTTTAAGTAAGCTCTCTGCCCAGTGACCCCGAGATCGAGAGTTATCCGCTCTGCTAACTGAACTAGCCGGGCACCCCTGGTATACAGTTTCTTGATTCCAGGGAGTGGACTCATTGTTGTCCAGGATATTGTCATGTATAGTGGATCTTCTGTGTTTGATCATTGTGTAATATTGATAAATATGCTCACTTATTTCCCGCAGAGGTGAAATCAGTAATCCGATTTTAAGTACTGTGTGCTGTTGAGCTAGGTAGGTACAACCTATTCCGTCAAATGTATGGAAACGCACACATGTTCACAGCCGTTTGGAATTGCCCTAAATTGGAATTTAGTAGCCGTGAGTGAGTGCGGTGAGTGGAGGACTTACTAACTCGAGATGCTGATGGTCCGCATGTGTGAATTTACATGTGTGGCTGATGACCTATGTTTCTAACTCTGAGCATCCGTGTATTTCCAAGTGTGGAACTATGGCTTGTTTCTAAACATTCCCTTAAATCCTTATTGAAAGATGGACCTTTGCCCCTTGAGCTCCAGACTCAGGCAGGCTGAGTCTCCCCAGGTCTGATCCAGGATGATGATTTGTATCACTAGTCTAGGGGTTCCAGACAGGTGTAAGGATTCTATGCAATTCCAGATCCTGGTCTGTTCTTGCTTGGTCTCATCTTTGTTTTTCATGGGGACCCTGAGAAGTGCACACCTGGGCTCTACAGAGAAAGTCCTGATTAGAAACAGAGTAAGCCTGTGGGGATGTAGAATAGGCCTCAGAATTCCAAAGTCAAGGGGCACCTGGGTGGCTCAGTGGGTTAAGCCTCTGCCTTCGGCTCAGGTCATGATCTCAGGGTCCTGGGATGGAGTCCCGCATCGGGCTTTCTGCTCAGTGGAGAACCTGCTTCTTCCTCTATCTCTCTCTCTCTCTCTGCCTGCCTCTCTGCCTACCTGTGATCGCTCTCTGTGAAATAAATAAATAAAATCTTTAAATAAATAAATAGAAAAAAAAAAAGAATTCCAAAGTCAAATATCAAATGTTTGTGGGTTATCTACTACTTGGAACTTTATTTTTTTTACTTATTTTAAAAACCTGTAGCCCTCTCATGATTATGTGAAAGCTGTCTTTGTCCAAGGCAGCTGGCCCAGGATTATCATGCAAGATGGCAAGGAGAGAAGCAAACCTTGTAGGTTGACTGTGTTCTGGGTGTGGTTCAGAGTAGAGAACAAACAGTCCCAGCTGTAAAGAATGATGATGATATTATGGTCAGTGGAGTGGTGTTTTTCATCCTTGTTCTGTTGCTAAAACAGGCCGGTGTTTCAATTTTAAATTGTATCCAGCTGCTCCGCAGAGACTTCGCGTGTCATCCTTAGTCTTACTTCTAATAATTAGCATCACCCTTTGGAAAATGACTCTAGAAACGAAACTTTCATTTAACTAGTCAAGTAAGGGACCAGTAGGTAAAACAGAGCCTTGGAATTTACTTTGGTAAAGGTTATAGAGGTTATATATCAAGGACTAGAGAGGCCACATTTGAGCTTTGTTAAGGCTTTTGAGACCTTGAGAACAACTCTACCTTATGTGTACCACAATTTTCTCACTTACAAAAGGGCAAAGGAGCAAATATGTTGCTATTTTTTGTTTTAAGATTTCCCCAGCGCCAGGCACTGGATGAGCCCCTCTTCCCTTCTGGGTTCTTTGGCCGGTCTAATAATTAAATTGATATAAGGCAGATTAACAGGAGAAAAACAAGTAAGTTCATACTTACAGGGGCCCCATAAAAATATGAGACCCAGAGGCAGCCAGGTAATTGAAGCTTATATAACATCCTGAGCTAAGGAAAGGGATAGAGTTCTGGGGACATGGAGGGACGGAAGACCATTTACTGGAAGGCAGAGAAGATGTTTGGAAAACAAAGGTTACCCTGTTAGGCAGGTAACTTTTTTTCTTTTAAAGACTTTATTTATTTATTTATTTATTTATTTGAGAGAGAGTAAGAGGGAATGAGCAGGAGGGAGGGGAGAAGCAGACTCCACACTGAGCAGGGTGCCCCATGCCGGACTCAATCCCAGGATCATGGGATCATGACCTGAGCCTAACACAGAGGCTTAACTGACTGAGCCATCCAGTGCCCTGCAGATAACTTTCTTGGGTTAAAAGTATCTCTGATAATAGCCTCTTTCCCATGTAAATTTAGGCAGTTGAGGAGGAGGTAAATAGCTTTTCCTGAATCTGCTAGGTTTTTATTGCTTTTAGCTCAAAATAATCCTTATGCCACAGAGACATATTTTGGGGTGGCAAAATCTGCTCCCCTTTGCGGCCTAAGTGAGTGCCTTATCATGATGTTGGAATAATGACATCTCCAGGCTTGTATGCTGCATTCACAATCAAGGAAAGTCCCAGAACAGGGTTGACTCAGCAGTACCTGACCAGGATATTTAATGCAGTGATGAATACCGTTGCCCCTAGGAATTAAATATAGAGGTGCCTGGAGCTTGTGTAAAGTTCTCTGTGCCATTTGAGAAAGGTACTCAGAGAAAAGATAGGCTGATTTTTAATTTTGATGTTTTACTCATCAGTTTAAGTACATTTATGATTTGCGTTGCAAAATGTCAACAGACATCCCAAGTGGTTAACATTTAAAAAAGATTGAATTTTTTGTATTTACTCTAATATCACTTCAAAAATATGGTCATTAGTGCCTACAGTTTCATTGGTTAAAAACAGCCCACTCAAATGATTATTTAAAAACATCTGACAACACTTTTTGTTATTTTCCACATTGTCCCAAATTCTCACTGGTTAGAATTCTAGCAAGCTACATCCAAAGGCTTCATTCTAGTTCTGATGCATTTAGGAAGGGCCGCAAATGGCATTCCCATCTATAAGATGGCCAAAGGACACTCTGAGAAGAAATAATTTATTATTTGGCAGTATTACTTATCCATTTCATGTTATAAATAACATTATGCTTTTGTATATTATATACTCAGCAAATAACATACTTTCAGATAAATTATCTCATTTCATGTAAATTATCTCAAAATAACCTTCTAGGATAGTCTGATAACAGTTATCCTTACTTTAAGGTAAAGGATATGGAGGTTCAGAATATTGAAAATAGCTCATTTTTTAATGGAGTGCTTTCTTTGTGCTGGACAGTGTTCTAAGAACTTTCCATGTTTTAATTCATGGAATAGCGGCTGTAGGAAGCACGTATTATTGTTCTCATCTTCCTCTTATAGACTGAAGTGCAGAGGTACAGAGAAATGAAGTAACCTGTCCCAAGCTACAGAGTGAGTAAATAGTGGAGTCCCATGAGAATCCACCAGTCTGGTTCCAGACCCCAGTGAATAATCAGCACACTCTCCACCCAGAGTTCAGCAATTTGCCCAGGAAGTTTGGCCAGTAATTGTTGAGTCATTAACTTAGAACATAGGTTTTTTTTTTTTTTTTTTAAGATTTTATTTATTTCAGAGAGAGAGAGACACATTGCAAGCATAAGTGGGGAGGGGGCAGGGCAGAGGCAGATAGATGCCCCACTGAGCAGGGAACCGATGTGGGACTCAATTCCAGGACCCTGGGATCATGACCTGAGCTGAAGGCAGACACTTAACCAACTGAGCCACCCAGGTGCCCCTGAACCTGGGTCCTCTGATACTCAGCAAAGTGCTTTTCCATTGTGCATTTGGTTGTAATTTCTCTCATTGTCTCATTGTCTCTCATTGTAAATTCTCTCATTGCCTTAGCCCATGTTTTTTACCTTCTATACTTTGTATATTCTCCCTCTGTGCTTCCTTAGTACAGAAAAAAGAGGATGATTCCTTTAATACGTAGACTTTCCCCTACCATGTCTGGAAACTCTTCTAACATAGAGGGAGCTGCTTAAAATGTATTGAATTGAATTGAAGTGGGGGAACTCTTCAAACATTTTAGGCCTGAAAATTTGCAGCTGGATCTTTGGTGACCTAAGAGTGGTTGACAGTGGGAAGGGGGCAGTGACTAAACCAGGAAAAAAGGGGGAGGAGTTGATATGATAGGAAAGAGTGTGATAACCACGTTTATATAATCCTTACCATGTGCCAGACACTTTTTATGTATCAACCCATTTTATCCTTATGACATTCTATTATTACCTCCTTTTTATGAATGGGGAGAATGGGGCACAAAGGTTATAGGACCAACACATGGGGTCTGTATGTGTGTAAAAGAAGGAGAAAGACAGTCATAACATTGTTGCCCATCTCCCCATCTCCCTCACCAATAATTCCCAAGGGTTTCCTTGTATATTTATTGGATTTTCTTTTTTCTTCCTTCCTTCCTTTCTTTTTCTTTCTTTCTTTTTTTAAAGATTTTATTTATTTTGAGAGAGAGAGAGAGAGAGAGAGAACACAAGTAGAGGAAAGGGCACAGGGAGAGAATCTCAAAGAGACTCCCCACTGAGTGTGGAGTTGGATCTCTCAAGCTGTGAGGTCAAGACCTGAACTGAAACTAAGAGTCAGGCACTCAATGAATGAGGCACTCAGTTGCCCCTGTTTCTTTTATTTTCCTCAGATATTTTCTATCCTAGATGCCCTACACTACTGACTTTTTCTCCTCTAGTCTTTGCAAAGTACCACACTTCTCTTTCTAAAATATGTATCTGCTCCTTGTATTAAAACATTTGCTGGTTCCTCATTGCTAAGAGGTTATGTGGCCAGCCGCGTCACAGCCCTGCTTTACATTTTCATCATCATTTCTGCTTCCTTTCCCAGACCTCTTATTATGATTGTATTTAAATCCTTTTCAACCCCTGGATGAGCCATGTACTTTAATTCTCTTGTGACTGTTGGGGAGGGAACTTTTTTTTTTAAGTTTTTATTTATTAATCTGACAGAGAGAGACACGTGAGAGAGAAAACACAAGCAGGGGGAGTAAGAGAGGGAGAAGCAGACTCCCTGCTGAATAGGGAGCCCAGTGCAGGGCTTGATCCCAAGACCCCGGGATCATGACCTGAGCTGAAGGCAGAGCTTAACTACTGAGCCACCCAGGTGCCCCATAGAAGGGAAAATTTTTATTTACCCTTCAGAGATTCTTTTGGCTGGTCTAAGAATTAAGTTGACGTGAGACAGATCAATAGGAGAAAAGTCAAATTTAAGTTCATACATACAGGAAGCCCATATAGATTCAAAGGGGAGGAGAGCAGCTCACAGGGCTATGAGACGAGAAGCAAGTGATTGGTAATTAGACGTTTGCCTTGCCATACAGGTGGATCATTCATAAAATTTATCTCTGGTAGAAGCTCTCATTCTGAGAAAGTCCCCGCAATTTAAATTCTTCTAGCAAGTTAAGGGAGGGGCAGAAGTTTCTCTTTAGATTACTTGTCCAACTTGGGTAGTACATTTTCAGACAGCCCTGTCTGACCCCCAACCTATAAACTTAACTATTTTGTTTTGCGTCCTGTGCTGATACCCTTTATGACCCGAGATCACATGATCATGTATCATTTTCTCTTCAATCATACAAACTCTGGAAAAACCAGTTATTTGATTTGCATGCTTTCTGCCTAGTGCAGTGTCTATGCTATATAGGAAGCTCCAGGAAAAAAAAAAAAGAGGGAAAAGAAGTTCCATGAACACAGCTGAAAGACTGAATGGATGTCATATAATCTGTTCTCTGAGCCTACATTTCCCTCACCTGGCCCATTGCATCCCACACTACAGATCACACTACTACCCTTTATTCTCCCAGATTACTGACTTCTGAAGTGTCTGGTCACAAAATAGACCATCTCGACAACTGTTGCCAGTGAGAGTCTTTATTTAACACCTTGAGTAGGTATGGCCAGAAAATGATGACAAGGTATGATCTGCTCTATAAGACTTGGGCTGCAGGCACCATCTTTGTTTCTTTTCTATTTCTGAGTTGAATCAGAACTGGCTTGAATCTTATCTCCATGATAGACATAAACGTCAATATTGTACCCTTGGAGTACCCCTTCCCCTAATCGGAAATATTTAAGGATTCTGTGGATTTACAGAGGCCCCAAAGAAAAGCCCCATGGCTCCTCTGGCCCCAGGAGAACTCATTGTCTGGGATCATTGTGGCATTGCTTCATTTTACCACACTGTGCCTCCTGGATCTCCAGGCCATGATGCTCCTTTGAATGGCAGCATTTCCACAGGACATGCATCTTAGTGCCTATCCTTTAGGTTTGCACACCACCCAAGGACCTGCTAGTAATATACCATGCTGGATGGTATCCACTGTCCACATTCACGCCCTGGGAATTCACCCACAGGGATCAGCAGTCTTCCCTCCCATTGCCCCAAACAAAGGATCAATTCCTCTTCAATTTCTGACAATAGAGCTTATTTGTTGATAGAAGGTTCCAGACCACAAAGACACAAATGTCTATTTACTTCCACAATCTGGAAACATTTCTCTTACTTTATAAGAATTCCTTCTTCCAAGGACAGATTGGAAGACCTCATGGTATCTTCTTGCTAAAGGGGCTGCAACAAGATCTTCACCAGGTCGGTTTTTTAAGTAGTTAAATCTGTAATTGGGTCCCCAGTTGAAACAACAAAAATGGCCAAACTTAATGGGACACATAAGTGAGAGTTGCCCTTTTGAAAGGAGTCATGCTGTACATTGTTGTAATTCGCCACTGTCATCTGAACGTTTTTTGATTCCAACCTCAGGTTTTCGGAGCCTGGAGCCCATTTTTTTTTTTTTTTAAATTACTCCCAAAGAGAACAAATATTTGTGTTTGAAAATGGATTTGATTTTGGAAAGATCCGTGTTATTTGGCTTAGTTTTGTGAATAAAATCAGTGTGAAAAGCTGCTTTTGGTAATAAAAGGCAGTGAAACTATAAGGTAATGCTACGATTTTGTGAGTCTTAACAAATCCAAAAGGGGCCTTCCAAATATAGTGTCACGGATGGAGATCAGGGAAGTTAGTATATAGCTTTCAAGTGTGACTACACCAAGAATGGCACAAATCTGAATACGAGTATTCTGGTATATTTGTGACCAACTAGCCTCATTATTGTCTATGAAAGTACTGCTTGCATATTGTGTCCAAAATTCTTGCTGAAAATAGTAGTGGACGGGTGCTTCTCAAATTCAGTATGAACACAAATCCTCTAAGGTTGTTAAAAGTGCAGATTCTGATTCAAGAGCTCTGATGTGGGCCCAAGATTCAGCATTTCTAAACAGCTCCAAAGTCATGGTTCAGAGACTTCTCTTTGAGTATCAGTGTCCTAGACTCTCTAAATAGCTCTCTTAAGCAAGTTAAGTCTTGGTTTGCACATTGATTTGGGTACCCATGTTAAACTATGCAAGTTATTTTGTTCCTTAACAGAATATTTGTTTGAGTTCATATATATGAACTTCGTATAGAATATAGAATTTTCTGTGTCCATTATTAGTGAAGATGCAGCAATGACCTTGTGCCATTTTCCTTAGATTGGATATTTTCTTTATTCAGAACGTAAGAGAAATTTCCATGGAAAAAATGATAAAGTTATTTAACTGTTCAACTTCACTAATTATTACATGGCAGATATTACCCGATGAAAAAAAGCAAGGTACATTTTGATATATTTAAAGCTGTTCTTTCTGATGTGATAGTTTTTGAAACTGATGCAACAAAAGTTCTTTTGCTAGCTAGCTAAAAACAAAATCCCATCTCACAGCTGAAATGTAAACAGCTAAGATGTAATCGGAGGACCAAATTTTCACAGCTACAAAAACACAGCTGCGAAACATAACTTTAGATTGTAATAAAGCCAAATAGTACTGCATGCTAATAATGGATATCACAAATAAAGATGAGAATGACTTTGTTAGAATTTTTTAGTGTTTAAATACCTTCACTAATGTTACCTGTTTAACCGAGAATGTTCTCAAGTCACCTGCCACGTATGTGTCTATCGAATGTCTAATATGTGTGTTTTGCTAGGAACTAGGGATATGGAGTTGCAGGGGTCCTGGGATAAGTCATTCTTTCAAGGAGTTATTTTGTATTATGTAGTATGTCCTGTGTCAGTTTGTTTGAGTTTTTTTTTTTTCAGATTATAAAACTAGTGCATGCAAATTGGAAAATTATTAGAAAATGCAGAAAAAATTACAAAAGGTAAAATATACATTATTAAAAGACTTGCCACTGTTAATATTTTTATATTGTAGTTTAAGTTTCCACTGACCTGATTTTAAGTATAATTATTAATGGCTTCTGGGTGTACTTTATTATTCTTATTTTTAACTGTGGAAATAACTCTTGATGGTCAGTGTCAAGGTATGTTGCAGTTGAATTTTTATTGCCTGTGTTGGCCTGGGATGAATTTTGGAAACCCACAATAATGTTGTGTATGACATGTGCGTGTGTTAGGGTGGGGACTCATGGTTGCTAGGGAACTGGAGCAGTAGTTGGAATTCCATCTAACTCTGTAGATATTAGTAGGCTAGAAACCGTTTATGATAGAACTGATAGTGTTATGTTCTCAGAGTTACTCATGGGCACGTTGTGTTTTGCTCTCTCCGTTTTTTGTTAAATTTCTTGGATTGTGATAATTTTGGATTGGGAGTCAGTGGACCTAGTTCTTTACCAAAATCTGTTGCACATTTTTATCTGTAAAATAAGGTACATTGACTACATATCCTCAGTTTTTCTTGATGCCTTGAATTTTGAAATTCTGTGGCTATTTTAAAATTTATATCTTGCATATAAATTGCTCTATCCTCATAGATACTTTCACATAATTTTTAAAAAGAGGATTAAAGTTTACTGAGTACACTGCAAGGGAGTGGCAGGCAGGCCAGCAAAGGAGAGACCACCTGTGATACCTTCATATACTTTTGATAATAATCTGAATTAATGTAAATCTAAAGTCTCTTTTAAAATCTCTAATTTGGAGGGGCGCCTGGGTGGCTCAGCTGATCGAGTGGCCAGCTCTTGGTTTCTGCTCAGATCATGATCTTGGGGTCCTGGGATCAAGCCCCACATTGGCTTTGTGCTCGGTGGGGAGTCTGCTTGAGGATTCTCTCTCTCCCTCTGCCCCCTCCCCACTTGTGCTCCCTCTTTCGCCTTCAAATAAATAAATAACTCTTATAAAAAGTAAAATCTGTAATTTGGACTACTAATGTAGAATAGACCTCGGCAAATTATTGCGTGTAGGCTAAATCTGGCTCTCTACCTATTTTTGTAAATTAAATTTTATTGGAACACATCTATACCTATTCCTTTATGTATTGTCTATGGCTGCTTTCAAGCTATAATGGTGGAATTGAGTAGTTGTGAAAGAGACTGTATTTACTAGCTGAACTGTCATAGGAAGAAACTTGTTGACCCTGATCTAGATTAATGATCTTCTGGATCAATAAATGTGCTTTTCTTTGCATACTCAGAGTGACTGTGAATAAGTGTGCTATCTTAGTAGCACACTTACCTCCTACCTCAGCAGGAGGTATAAATATGGACAACATGCCTGGGTCATATAAAGCAGCTCTCAGTTTTTAAACAGGGCTTTTCCCTAAATAGACTTTACTTGGGCTTGATTTCCAGAGGTCAGCTAGATTTGCATCAGGTAAATGTCACATCTGTTGTCATGAGAGAAACTAGAGTGTCAGAGTGACACTCTTTGAGCCTGGAAAGATTCATCTTGAACAACTCACACAGAAGCATTTTCAATTAATGTGGGGACTCCTTGTAATAAAACCAGGCCAGGAAAGCCACGAGCTTTTAATATCATAAGGTTAGAGGTATTATTTCACAAGGAATAGGGGCCAAAGTCATGCTAATAGTTGATGTACACATTCCTCAAGGAGATTAGACAGGGCCTTGCTCAAGCCTTTGGAAGAAAGTGAACACTCTCTGTGATTAGGGGTGTGAACTTTCAAGTATTTGGTGGGAAAGTGAGTTGCAACATTGCTGGTGAAAAGTGTCCTCACTGACCTTGAAATACCCACTTTTTCCACAGACCTCGGACTTAGAGGAAGCTGAAGCAGAGATAGACGTCTCTGAATTCCTAATGAAGTCTGAGATGGCAGAGTTTTAAAAGCAGAAGATGAGACCAGGTCCAGGACTCAGGTTGCCTGAGGGGGAGAGTGAGGTGTCCTTTTTTGAGAGGGGCTGAAGAGAAGACAGCTGGAGGAACCTGAAGATGCTTGAGAGAAGGTAAGAAAAAGGGGGAGTGTCCACTTGGAACTTCCTCCAGAGGGCTAAATAGAGAGACCATGCCTCTTCAGGTACCACAAAAAAGTCAGTACTTAAGTGTAGACTTTCATGACGTCCAAGTTTGGATCCTTTGCTGTTTCAGGACACCCCATGAGCCTTTGGTAAAAGAATGCTAAAATATCCAATAGAGTCTAGTTTATATCGTTCTGGTGAAAGGGTTCTGGAATGAATTCAGTTTGAATCTGAATAAATACCAATATGCCCATTAAAAGACCACCAGCAAAGGACTGCCTAGCCTGTGAAGTAAACAGAAGATTTAAAAGATTATCAAAAGTAATTTAACTTTCAAGAGAAACTAAAGCATCTTGTATCAGCAACAAATAGAAAAATTTACTTCTCTTCTTATTTATTCCTTCCACTATTTCTTGTTTTCATGGCATTGATTACTCTGATGCTATCACAGAGAATGGAAATGTACCAAACCCTTTTCGTTTAGAAAATATTTAAAAAATCACTTTCTGAGATTCAGATGAATTGGGAGAAAGATTAAAACTGAACTGGTTTATTCAGGTACTTGGGTTCCTTTCCTTTCCCTTTCTTCCTTCATTCTTTCATTCCTTCCTTCCTTTCTTTCCTGATTCCCTACATCTGCTGGACCAATGTAACAATGTAAGCTGGCAGCCTAAGTCACTTGGTAAATACTGGTAGGATCAACACACTAGGCAGTGTTACACTGAAATGTATATATAAGGCTTGTCCCAGATAATAATGGCTTCTGGGGAAAGGTTTGTAAGTCACTTGCATGTTTTTATGTTTAGGTAGAGTTTGACCTTCAAGTAACTGATCAATTAAAAAATTTATTTAGGGGCAGTTGGGTGGCTCGGTGTGGTGAAGCATCAGACTCTTGATCTTAGCTCAGGTCATGCATTCAGGCCCTGTGTTGGCCTCTACTCTCCATAAAATAGAGAGCGGGGTCATGTGTGGGTGATGTGTGAGAGGCAAACCCAGGCCATCCTGCCATGCAGTGTTCTGTGAGGGGACAGGACCTCTCAAGCAGTGGTAAGTGGATGCTGAGGTTCTGAAGGCTTGAGGGGTCATGGAGAAAGGTCTCTGTGGCCAAGCTTTGGAAACTGTTTTGGAATAAATTATATGGGCCTGGTCAATGATGACTGCTGGTCTTTCCTCAAATTTTCTGGGCTACATTCTTATTTATTTATTTATTTAACATATAATGTATCATTAGCCCCAGGGGTGCAGGTCTGTGAATCACCAGTTTTACACACTTCACAGAACTCACCATAGCCCATACCCTCCTCAATGTCCATAACCCTACCACCCTCTCCCTAACCCCTTCCCCCCGGCAACCCTCAATTTGTTTTGTGAGATTAAGAGTCTCTTATGGTTTGCGTCCCTCCTGATCCCATCTTGTTTCATTTATTCTTTTCCTACCCCCCAAGCCCCCCACATTGCATCTCCACTGCCTCATATCAGGGAGATCATATGATAGTTGTCTTTCTCTGATTGACTTATTTTGCTAAGCATGATACCCTCTAGTTCCATCCACATCGTCACAAATGGCAAGATTTCATTTCTTTTGATGGCTGCATAGTATTCCATTGTGTATATATATACCACATCTTCTTTATCCATTTATCTGTTGATTGACATATAGGTTCTTTCCATAGTTTGGCTATTGTGGACTTTGCTGCTATAAACATTCGGGTGCACGTGCCCCTTTGGATCACTATGTTCATATCTTTAGGGTAAATACCCAGTAGTGCAATTGCTGGGTCATAGGGTAGCTCTATTTTCAACTTTTTGAGGAACCTCCATGCTGTTTTCCAGAGTGGTTGCACCAGCTTGCATTCCCACCAACAGTGTAGGAGGGTTCCCCTTTCTATGCATCCTCACCAGCATCTGTCATTTCCTGACTTGTTAATTTTAGCCATTCTGACTGGCGTGAGGTGGTATCTTATTGTGGTTTTGATTTGTATTTCTCTGGGCTACATTCTTATATAACCCTAGGGAGTATTCCTAAAACACAATTCAGTTTGAATTTTCCCTCCATCTAGACAGGTATGGGCAGAGCCAGATGAATTTGTGTGTGCTTGCACACACACACACACACGCGCGCATGCACGCACATTCCTTCTCTCTCACACATGCATGTGCATGTGCACACACACATGCATGTATGCACACGCATACATTGTTTCTTGCACCTGTGTGTCATAGAGGAAATCCACACTTTATACCTGAATTTCATACTACCCAGTTAAAACAACTGATGGACTGAACATTTTACTTTCTAAGTAGTTACTCTGCATCATAGAGGCATAACTTACACTTGTCTTTTCACGTGAATTTTATAAAGTGGGGATCTAATGAAATTTTATTTCTTTTTTTTCCTTTTTCACTTAAAAAAATTTCTATTAACATATAATGTATTATTTGCTTCAGGGGTACAGGTCAGTGAATCATCAGTCTTACGCAATTCACAGCACTTACCACAGCACATACCCTCCCCAATGTCCATCACCCAGCCACCTCATCCTCTCTCCCCACCCCAAGCAACCATCAGTTGCTGAAATTAAGAGTCTCCTATGGTTTGTCTTCCCTCCCTGGTCCCATCTTGTTTCATTTTTCCCTCCCTTCCCCCCACAACCCCCGCTCTGCCTCTCAAAGTCTTCCTATCAGCGAGATCATATGATAACTTGTCTTTCTCTGATTGACTTATGAAATTTATCTCTGATACTCTTCTTTTCCCATCCCTCTTCTTCATCCTTCACCTTTAAAAGTGTAGAGTAAATAAGAGGTAAGAAATACAACTTGAAATGATACTGAGCATTCGGCAAGGAGTCAATAAGTAGTTGAATGAGTGGTAGAAGGAAAAGGACTCGGTATAGGGCTCGTTAGCATACGAAGCTCATCTGTTCCACCACTTAGTGCACTGCTTTCTACCTTTTCATCTCTTTGGATTACCTTCAGTGCACAATGGTTTTCTTGCTGATGGGCTGATCTTAATCTTCTCTTGAGAGAAACCTGGTTTTCTTTTGTTGCCTGAATTCCCCATTCCCCACCTCTCTCTCTTTTGTTTCTGTTATAAATTCTTTCAAATTTCTTACTTGGATGTATTCTGGCTATACCAGTCTTTTTTGTTTGGGTCCTTGGTTTATGACTCTTCATTTAATGTTGATCTTTACTAATTGAGCATGTATTTACCATAATTCACCATAATAATTAAAGACAGACCTAGTCAGAATCTGAGATTCTCATTTTTTATAGTGTTCTTTAGGTGGAATATTGGGACTACTGGCCCATAATCAGGCTGTATGACTATGAATAAAATGGAAGACCATGATGAGATTGGCTGAATTTTTCACTAATTTTCTGAACTGTAATTTCTACTGTGTGGCTCACGTATGGTTAGAAATTTTCTTAAGCCCCAAGGGGAATACCTAAGATACAGATAATTTTTTTGTCCCTTCAAGTTATGAGAGGTAGTCTGGGAAACTGGCCAACATACTGACATTTCCTTGGCATTATTACCTTTTTTTTTTTTTTTTTACAACAATGGGAAGAATATTTATTATTGGGACTCTTCTAGGAAATCTAAGAACTATGGCAGTCATCATCATGTTGATTCAGTTTTTCTGTCTGGTTCTCTCTGAATGTGGTGGGATAGAAACAGCTATTCATTTTTCAACCTTTTATATTTTTAGAGGAGGGTAGTTCTTGTTTATTGTCATAAAAGGTCATTCCATATGTGGGTATTATTTAGGGGGTACCCTGAATGTGTCTGGACAGAGATGTTTTCCACTGTTTCCTTATACTCCACCTTAAGTAATTCATTTCCATATGTTGAACATATCTCTCTCTTTTTTTTTTTTTTGCTGTTGTCTTCTCTTAACAGTTTAGTGTAAATAATTTCATCAGATTTCTTTAGTCATATTTTGAACAAATGAACCAATATCAAAGATGTTCAAGGTATTCAGTCTAAAGAAAAAGGAGAGGAGAGAACATAGGGGAGGAGGAAGGGATATTTATCATGTTATTTTACTGTGTTAATGTTTCAAATGCCTATATTAGAGGCCTTGTGTGTTTTCCCTCTTCAAAAAAAATTTAAAAATCTCGCTAAAACCAATTTTCCAGTGTAGCATGAATTAATGGTAGAGCACTGTTTTCCTGTTACCAAATGGACACTTTTACTAGAGCTTAAGGAGAGCTTTTCTTTGATTATAAAGATGGGGACTACATTTGGTGTGAAATATCTCTAGAGTACCAGTAACTTGAAAGTGCTTAGCTACATCTTTCATTATTTATGTGATGATTATATTCACAAGATCCTGCCCTTATTGTTGACATTATTGATACCTCTAAATTTTTTTGTTATACTATTTTTTAATTTTAATACATCTTTATTGGATCTAATGAACATATAATATAGTCTAAATTTAAGTTGTACAATATGTTGAGTTGATATATATTATGAAATGATTACCACCGTATTGAAACATTAGCTAGTATCTCCATCATATCACATAATTAGCATTTATTTTTTTGTGGCAAGAACATTTAAGATCTACTCTCTTAGCAATTTTCAAGTATGTAATACATTTTTGTTAACTATTATCATGCTGTACATTAGGTCTTCATAACATATGTCTTATAACTAGAAGTTTGTACCCTCTGACCAACTTCTCCCCGTTTCCCTCAACCCTTAGGCCCTAATAACCACCAGTCTACTATTTGTTTCTATGAGTTTGCTTTTCTTAGATTCTACATACGAGTGATATCATGTAGTATTTTTCTTTGTCTGTCTGACTTACTTTGACTTAGCTTTATGCCCTTGAGGTCCATCCATGTTACTGCAAATGGCAGATTTCCTTCTTTCTCATAGCTAAATGATATGTTCAACTCTTTTCTAATCTCTCTTTTTAAGATTTTCTGGTTCCACATTTGTACACATTTGAATGTTTGTATTTGATCCTTAGGAGTTGTTAAGTGGATGCATTTCAATTTGAAAATGTACCATTATGTTTATTAAGGATTAATTCAAAATATTATATAAAAATGGCAAGCTTTTTTGTATATATATTTTATCTTAGTCTTGTAGAAAATATACCAAAAGATTCCAATTTTCTGCAATGGGGAGAATTTCATTTAGCATCTCCTTAATATTACTCCAATCGGAAGTCTGAATTTTCTTTGGATTAAATAAATTCCTTGTTTTTTTCTTTTAGCATATTGAAATTTATTTAGTGTAAATGTATGTTTTACTGTAAACTAATGGCCTATGTTTCCAGTGAGTAATTTGGTAACTGTCTAGCTTCTGTTTTTACAAGTACAAGTGGTATGGTGAGCCAGTGGGAGTAAGAACAATGCTCTACTCATCTTCCTATGTCCAGAGCTTAGCATAATATTAGTATACTTCAGGTGCATATCCCCTGACATGTTGAATCAATGACCTAGTGATGATAGAATAAGAGTAGATAAGTATGATTAGGTTACTGAATATGGCATGGGTAGAAGCAAACACTTCCCGAAAACTTTGTGATTTTATCCATATATTAGACTATTTTTGTGAATATACTACATGAGAAATAATACAAATTTGAGTATACTTGCTTAGAGAAGTTTGTCATTAAACATCTTGGTCTTTGCTGATTTATTTATGGAGAAAATTTAAAAGCAAGACTGATTTGTTGGCAAGGTGTTTATTTTAAAAAATATGAATATGTGACTTTAAAAGTTAATCCTATACTATCTGGTATTGTATTCTTAATTTTAGTATATATGAGATATATATATTTTACATATATATATTTATTTATTTATTTTATGTAATCTTTCCAACTATATTGCAAATTTGTTGAGAGTACCTGGCCTCTTAGCAGCTTCCATTCCCCACATATGTAAGGAGTCAATAACATTTATCAAATGTTAGTATTGGGTTCATGATTCACTGAGTGTTTTTGTATATGACCTTCTGTGTGTTTCCCCAAATGTAAAATTGGGAGAATACTACCATTTCTATGCTAGTCATACAAAGTTTATATTTATGCTTTGAGTCTTGTACAAATGCTTTCTAAATGATATAAATTGAAATTAAGAATAAGCATTTTAGCAGTTTAACAACCAAGTGTTTTAACATGTGCATTTGAAAGGAGCAATGTATAAAGCCTTCTGCTTTTTTTTGGAATTAGAATCCTGGTTTTGTTACACCTTGTACCTTGGGGATGATGTATAAGGTCTCTGGACCCACATACGCTCTCCTATAAATGGAATGTGTAATTTTTTCTTTATACTGCTGTTGGGAGGTTAAATTTGATAATAAGTGTAATTCTGAATGTTATACCCAACACAAGGTAGATATTCAACAAATATGGGCATCACCACCTACCCTGGCTTTCTGTCTTGTTCTCTTGGCAATTTGAATGATTTCATATCCTTGAGAAAGTTGGTTTGTCGTTAATCTGCATTTTCTCAGAAGCTCAGACCTGCATTTCTGGTCACCTCCCAGAGATATATACATTATATCTTTACTTGCTCCCAAAACGTATATGACCCATACCAAATTTAATTTTTTAATCTATTTTTTCCCCTTCCAGTATTCCCTATTTGTTATTTAAATCACCAATCTGTACTAACCAGTACAAAGTCTTTGAGCTAAGTTTCATTCACTTTCTTTCTCTTATTCTCTGCATTTAACTTGTGAGAATTTGGGAGAACTGACTTAGCATATCATAGTAGAAGGCCAACTGTTTCCTCCATCCCCCAACAATGCCTGAAGGATGTCAGTTACTGGGTGAGGTCTACATCTTCCAAGTCTGGCCCTAGATCTGCCCACAGCCTCCAGGTCCAGGACCCTCTCCTCAGTGCTGGGTGAAATGTAACTCATTCTTCTCTGGCTTTCTGATGTAGACTCCTGGCCTTGTACTCTAATTTGGGATTTTTTTTTTTTTTTTAATTCGGATAGGCATGATACAACCAATTGGATTACAAGTTTCTTTGTAATGATCATACTCCAGGTTGTCCCCTGGGTTAACATCTGGGTTGGACTTAGTTGTATCCAGGTGTCCTTAGCCACACATTTACACTTCTTTTACTTGTCAAGTTTAAAAAACAATTCTCATTTGTTGTGGGTTGAGGATTCCTAGTTGTGCTATGAGAGAATTTTATGTACAGTGTTGCCAATCAGTCCATGAGATTTTTATTTTTACCTCACATACTGATCTTGCATACATCCTATTGCTTTCAGATCTGTTGACATCATCCAGGAAATCATTACCCTTCACCAGCATCATTGTGCTTCTGGTATCAGGCTGCTTTTGGCTAAAACAAATAGAAAAACAAACTAAAAGTAGCTTCAAGGACGGGGGCTTTTCCCCCCCCTCCCATAACAAGAAGATCCTCAATAGGAGGTTCCAGGATTGCTTTAATAGTACAGCAATGTCAGGGCTCTGGATTGGTATTGTGACCTTCTTGATGTGCTCCCCATGGTCACAATATGGCTGCAGCAGCACCAAGCCTCAGGTCCTCCCACAAGGGCATTTAGTTGGCAGGAAGGGAATGGGGAGAATTTCTCCCCACGTGCCTTATCAAGGGAGAAACGCTTTCCCAGATGACTCTTGGAAGACTTCTCTGTACATCTGATTAGCCAGGACCATGCCACTTTCCTCCGCCCTGGATCAAGTGTAACCAGGTAAGGGAATATCTGCTATTTTTAGTCTCTGTATTTGTTAGGGAGAAAGAAGGTTGGGAAAACTCTCAGGTCGGTATTTAAATCCATTCTGCATTTCTGCCAAATGTGCTTCCCTAAGTACATTTCTAAAGAAAATGTCATCACCCTGGTCTTAAACTTTCAGTAACTTTATTACCAGCAAATACAGTATATAATCCAGCTCCTTCTTTGTTCTACTTTATTGTCCCATGGCTATTAGGTGAATCCTGAACAGACCCAGTTCATCCCTGTGTTCACACCTTAGCTCATGGCATTTCCTCCTCTTGGAATCTCCTCTGTGGTCCCACCAAGGGCCAGCTTAGACACCGGTGCTCAGCACTATGGCTGTCCCCTGCACGAAGCAGCTCAGTTTCTCTCCATCAGCTGGGATTTCTCTTTTCTCTCAACTTGCGCCGCACCTTCTGTCCACCGTAGAACCTGAGCATGCATGGACTTAACATTTAAGTTTTGATTACTCACAAAAGCCCATAAAAGCCCAATTCAAAGGCATTTTGAACATTGCTGAGGTGCAGTCCAAGTCCTCAATGCGGCCAAGTGGGAGTGCGGTAGTGAATTCTCTCATGGGGAAGTGAGTCATGCTCGGCTGAGTGTCTAGACCTCGGCGAGCCTTTGCAGTTCTTTCTTGGTTGTAATGTGGGCAGTAAGCTTTGTGAACTCATCAAAAGCTGTGCTCCATTGTGGAAAATGGCTGTTAATCAAGAGATAAAACTTTAGATGAAAGTTGAAAAGGTAGTTAACTTTTGGTTTGAGGAGAGGCATAGGAAAGGGGTAATTCTCCAGGCAGTGTGATTTATGAGTTTGCCAGAAGCCTGGGAAATATTTGCAGATTCTTGATTTTATGCTGTAGACAACCTCTTACCTTGTATTTTGATCAGTTATGTCTGAGACCCCTTGAAGATGGTAAGATTTCAGAAGGCAGGGAGCAAATCAGATGACGTAGTTTGGTGGTTCTGGAGGCAGGAGAATTGGGATTTACTTATAACTCTGCCAGTTTCCTAAGACTGTGGACTTTGGGAATATAGTTGAATGTGTAAGCTTTTTGTTTCCCCATCCATAAAGTGATGGGAAAAAAAATTATCTATTTTAGAATTCTTAAATGGAATAGCATCAGGAAAAGTGCTATGTAAATTGGAAACCTATAGATGATTAAATGATTATCATTATTTGTGTCCCTGCAATATCAATCATGAGACGAGGCACTACAGAAGGATTTGTTGAATGAATAGATGAACGAGGGAATGAATGAAAAGCTATCACAATAGCCAAGTTATAGGAATAAAAATACTTTTCTTTCTGTAATAGTGTCTCTGAGGTTCGAAGGCATTTTATTTGCTTGTGTTACTTAAATATGGAAATCAATAAAAATCATTACTGAGAATTAAATACCACTAGATTATATCAACTTTAATATGAAACTGAATTTGTTCATCGAGTCCATTGGCTATTCATACGCTGCTGGGCCTACGCATCACTGTTTATAGCATTACTGGAGCCTTTCCTGTGCATCACAGCTTTGTAGTTCCTCTGGGACTATCCATTATTCCACAGATCCATTATCATCTATAATTCTCTTTAAAAACCTAATAAAATTTACGGGAAGATGCCTGTGCTGTGTATTGTCTTCAGACATAATCTTTTCCACATCTTTCTTGAGTGTTGTGCTTTTAAAGGATCTGGTCTTGTTGGAGTGGTAGCTCATTCATGCTTCCGATTTGTACCTCTCCATGGTAGGGAAGAAGGTGCTGCTATCCTGGCCAGAAGGGCATTAGCTACAGAGGACATCTTTGACTAGCTTTACCCTGCTGCTGGGCCAAGCAAATGTAAAGAGCTACAATGCCACGCACTGGTCTTGGAGGGCATTAAATGGTTTCATTTTTCTGTAACCAGCTATAGAAAAACTATTTTTCTATAACTATTTTCCTCCCTTTGGAGAATGCGCATTATTCTAGTTAAGTAATTTGCAAGTATTTAAGTCAGTCACAAACTAATAGACCGGGGAGATCCTGGATCTGAGAATGCACACTAGGATGTTTCTCTTGTAATAATGTCACTACCATTCAAACTCACCCTCATCATGGGACAGCGTTGCTGAGATTCAAGGGGATTCAAACTGACTTTCCCCACTAGCATCTGTGAGGTCATTCACTGTTGTCCCTGCTCAGGGATCCTCAGCTTGTTGTGTTTTGGGTTCCCTGCTCCTTGGCCAAATATGGTGGAATAGCTTCTCTTCTGCCCCACTGTATATGTCCTAGTTTCTTGCACTTTGAGTTTATGAGTACCTCAGAGCACCGTGTGTACGTGGGGATGGCAGTCAGGGATTATTTGACAGAACAACCAGTCTGTTGACACAGGCAGACGTCACTTCAGTAGGGCTGTCACTGGGAGAGGGAGTGGGTGAGAGAGTGTTCAGTGTCCTCAGGCACCAGAGGATGGAACAGCCACATGGGACATGTGGTGGCCTGAAAAATGGCCTCCCAAAGATAAGGACATCCATCGTAGTCCCTGGAACGTATGTACGTTGCCTTAAATGGCAAAAGAAGCTTTGTAAATGTGATGGGGTTAAAGATCTTCTGATGGGGAGGTTATGTTGGATTAGCCAAATGGGTCCTAAATGTAATCACAAGGCTCCTTATACCAGGGAGGGTAGAAGGTCAAAGGTGGAAGGTAATGCAGTGACGGGAGCAGGAGGGAAAAGGCAATGTGATGTGAGGTCATGAGACAAGGAATGACAGCTCCTAGAGGCTGGGGAAGGCAAGGACCAGATTCTCCTTTACTGCCTCCAGAAGAAACTAACCCTGCCTTGATTTTAGCCCTTAAGACTTATGTGGGACTTCTGACTTCCAGAACTGTAAGGGAATCAGTTTGTGTGCTGTTTTAAGTCAGTACTTTTTGTACAGCAGGAAAGTAATACTGGTGGTTTGGCTGGAATGGCTTGAACCTGGGTGGTTGACAGTGAAGGCTTTTTTCCCTTTAGAGTCCAGGGCATTCTAGCATGCATGTAAGCGGAGGCTCTTCAGTTCCCTTCACTGGCCTCTTGGGCACCCAGGCCCTCTTCCTTGAGGCTAGGATCAGGGCCCTTCAGTCTCCAAATGAGTGATTTTGTTCATTTTCTTTCTCAGTAGACCTTGATGGGCCATAAAGCCTAGAATCAGAATCGGCTGCAAGAGTTGTCCACCTTCCTCAAATTCATGCAGGGTTTACTTTTCAAATGTTCCTTAGAAAATACTTATTCTAGTGTAGCACAAGGAGGAAGGTAAACAACGTGGTTGTGTTTCCATGCAGAAGCAAGTGGAACATGTGTGCCCTGCTACCCAATTATGTTCTAGAACTCCTGGGTATCCCTTCTTCCTTATTTTTGGGGCAGAGCTGGAATTACTGCTTTGGTTGCATGCCCAAGTTCCTCCTGGTATGTACCTTGAACCGATAATAAAAGAGAAAAGATTCCATACTGTGTGCAGAGTTCTGTAATTTTTTGCTTGGGCAAAACTTCACCATAGCGCAGGTTTGAAATTACAAAAATGCATATGACAAGTGATTGTATGTTAAAAGCAAGTATTATGTAAGAGTTGGAAAAAAAATCTTATCTATTCAAAGCAGTAATTTCCAAATAAAACTCCTTTCTGAGTTGGCAGCACATATGTCTGATTTAGGCCTATTCTGAATAAAATTGGCTGAGTTATCAAAACTCCATTAATCTAATTTGTTTAAATGCAAGTAGTACCTTATGCCTAGCTTAAACAGAATTTAAATGAAAAGGGAGTGGAAATACTCAATATAATTAAGATGGCAGATCCCACTCATTTATAAAAGAGAAGATGTAAAGTCAACAAAAGGAGCCCTGTGGTATAGCACTTGGCTTTGAAAATGCTAAATAAATGGAAAATAATCTAATGGTAACAATAACAGATATGTGATGCTCATTCAGGATCTTCAAATGCAAAATTTTATCTATCTTCCTCCACTTTTCTTCACTGATGCACATCTCACAAAATGCACAAATGAGTCTCATTTTATCTTCTAGACTGTGGCCTGCAGTGTTAACTCCTGAGAGCCTTTAGTGTAACCTAAAGAAAACTTGTCCAGAAAATACATATGTCTAAATGCTGCCAATTTGAAACCTTATTACTAGAAGGAATCTAATCTGGAATTATCATTGTCAGAGCTAAGAAGGGAGCCAACCCTCCCAGCAGTCTCTTTTGCATCTCTGAACTTCAGTAGCGTCGAGTTTCTAGGGCTGGGACTAATGGTGTGACAATTGCATGGGGCTCCCTTCTCTCTTCAATTCTGTTTCTAAAGGTCGGGGTGACCTACAGTGTGACAAAATAAGCTAGTTGTTCGGTTGAGCCAGGTGTCCTTTGAGAAACTAAGAAAAGGCATAACAGTGTCATGAAGTCGTTAGTGTACCATACATTATAAGCCTTAAATGACAGCTCTGAGTGAGACTGTCCTGCTTGGGAGTCTGCCACTTCTGTTGGAATCATCTCATAGGAGGTGGGAGCTGGCACCTTACCAAACATCTGTGCCATCAGAACCAGGGACTGTGGGCCTAGAAATTGGAGCAGGAGCAGATCTAAGAAAGTTGATTACAAATGGACAAAGGAAGATTTTATATATATATATATACACACATACACACACACATACATATATATATATATATTCAGGACACCTGATCTTTTATGTGGTATCATCACCGCCAGGTGATTTTAAAAAATCTAAATGTTGTGAATTGATTTATTTTCTATAAGTATTGGCAGGTATAACTAGAATCATCCCAGAGTACACCAAATCCTACTCGCCTTATCTTCCAGTCTGTGCAAAGTAAATAAAGATAGAAACAAAAACTAAAATAAGCAGCAGATTGAGCATCTAATACTGGAGTTGGTCCATCCTGTCAGCTCCTAAAACCTCCAGTCAGTAAATTCTGCCTCCTGATAATTGCCATACTGCTAAATATTGGTTAGAAGAGTCCTGGTTACCTTCCTGACTCTTAGATTCTAGATTCTATATCTAGTGAGCCTTTGTACCAATGTCTTGCTAACTTCTCATCTATTCTCTTGCATATTATCCAGGCATAAACTCTTCCCCTCTGCTGTCTCCTCCACCTCCAGCTCAGGCCAGGTCTTTCCCTGAGAGTGGCCCCTTTCAACTGCATTCTCCCTTGAGCCTGTAACATTGGCTGAGAGATGCTAGTAGATTGGGTAGCAGTGGGCTTGGAGAAGGAGACTATAGGCCCAAGGGCTGCTGCTAGTCCTGAATTATCAGTGAACATTAGGGTATGCTAATCTTGGAGTATTCTTACCTAATGTCTCAGAGTTCTTTCTATTTTGATGAACATTTTGTGATTTATAAAATTGTACTTTATGAGAATCACAATTAGAATCTCAAGAACTTTGTAGAAAAGCTTCTTGGTTCTGGTGACTCGAGTTGCATATCACTCAGGACAGGTTAGGGTTAGTAACAAACATCCCTCAAATCTCAGGGGTTCAAATCAACAAATATTTATTTTTCACTCAAGTCACATGTGTGTCATAGGTTGGCAAGGTGCTCTGCTTGAGAAGGGCCCACATACTAGAACTCCATTATGACTCATGTCTCCAGATTGTGTGAGGTCAAGAGAATGTGGTGAATTCTGGACTTGGAAAAAAGCATGGAAGATACTAGAGAATCCTTTTCTGGACAAATAAAACCTAAACGAGTCAAAATCAAAAAAGCTATTAATGAGGTGCAATCAATAATGGAGGCTCTTACTGCTAGGATAAATGAGGCAGAAGAGAGAATTAATGATATAGAAGACCAAATGATGGAGAACAAAGAAGCTGAGAAAAAGAGATAAATAAATACTGGATCATGAGGGGAGAATTTGAGAGACAAGTGATACCATAAGATGAAAAAATATTAGAATAATTGGGATCCAGAAGAAGAAGAAAGAGAGAGCAGGGCAGAAGGTATATTGGACCTAATTATAGTGGGAAACTTCCCTAATTTGGGGAAGGAAACAGCATCAAAATCCAGGAGGCACAGAGAATCCCCTTTAAAATGAATAAAAATAGGTCAATACCTCCATATCTAATAGTAAAACTTACAAGTCTTAGTGACAAAGAGAGAATCCTGAAAGCAGCTTGGGACAAGAAGTCTGTCACATACAATGGTAGAAATATTAGATTGGCAGCAGACCTACCCACAGAGACCTGGCAGGCCAGAAAGAACTGGCATGATATATTCAGAGCACTAAAGGAGGAAAATATGCAGTGAAGAATGCTATATCCAGCTAGGCTATCATTGAGAATAGAAGGAGAGATAAAAAGCTTCCAGGACAAAGAGAAACTATAAGAATTTGTGATCACCAAACCAACATTACAAGAAATATTGAAAGGGATCCACTATGCAAAGAGAGCCTAAAAGTAACATAAACTGAAAGGAACAGGAACAATATACAGTAAGAGTCACCTTCCAGGCAATACAGTGGCACTAAATTCATATTTTTCAATAATTACCCTGAATGTAAATGGGCTAAATGCCCCAACCAAAAGACACAGGGTATCAGATTGGATAAAAAACCAAGACCTATTGATATGCTTTCTGCAAGAGATTCATTTTAGACACAAAGACACCTCCAGAAGTAAAGTGAAAGGGTGGAAAACCATTCACCGTGCTAATGGACATCAAAAGAAAGCTGGGGTGACAATCCTTTTATTAGATAAATTAGATTTTAAACCAAAGACTATAATAAGAGATGAGGAAGGACACTGTATCATACTTAAAGGGTCTATCCAACAAGAAGGTCTAACAATTATAAATTATTATGCTCCTAACATGGGAGCAGCCACTTATATAAGCCAATGAATAACAAAATCAAAGAAACACATCAACAACAATGCAATAATAGTAGGGGACTTTAATACCCCCCCTCACTGAAATGGACAGGTCATCTAAGTAAAATACCAGCAAAGAAATAAAGGCTTTAGATGACACACTGGACCAAATGGACATCACAGATATATTCAGAGCATTCCATCCCAAAGCAACAGAATACACATTCTTCTCTAGTACATATGGAACATTCTCCAGAATAGATCACATCCTGGGTCACAAATCAGGTCTCAGCTGGTACCAAAGATTGAGATCATTCCCTGCATATTTTCAGACCACAATGCTTTGAAACTCAATCACAAGAGGAAGGTTGGAAAGAACTCAAGTAAATGGAGGCTAAAGAGCATCCTACTAAAGAATGAATGGGTCAACCAGGAAATTAAAGAAGAAATTTAAAAAATTAATGGAAACAAATGAAAATTAAAACATAGCAGTTCAAAATCACCGGAATTAGGTCATCCTAAGAGGAAAGTACTATCTACTTTCTCAAGAAACAAGAAAGATCTCAAATATACAACCTAACCCTACAGCTAAAGGAGCTGGAGAAAGAACAGCAAATAAAGCTTAATCAGAGCAGAAATCAATGATATAGAAACCAAAAGAACAGTAGAGCAGATCAATGAAACAAGGAGCTGGTTCTTTGAAAGAATTAATCAGATTGATAAAGCCCTGGCCAGACTTATCAAAAAGAAAAGAGAAAGGACCCAAATAAACAAAATCATGAATAAAAGAGGAAAGATCACAACCAACAGCAAAGAAATACAAACAATTGTAAGAACATATTATGAGCAGCTATATGCCAGCAAATTTGACAATCTGGAAGAAATGGATGCATTTTTAGAGACATATAAACTGCCAAAACTGAACCAGGAAGAAATAGAAAACCTGAACAGACACATAACCAGCAAGGAAATTGAAGCAGTTATAACAAATCTCCCAATAAATAAGAGCCTGGGACCGGATGGCTTTCTAGGAGAATTCTACCAAACATGTAAAGAAGAATTAATACTTATTCTTCTGAAACTGTTCCAGAAAGTAGAAAAGGAAGGAAAACTTCCAAACTCATTTTATAAGGCCAGCATTACTTTGATCCCAAAACCAAAGACCACCGAAAAGGATAATTACAGACTGATATCCCTGATGAACATGGATGCAAAAATTCTCACTGAAATACTAGCCAATAGGATCTAACAATACATTAAAAGGATTATCTACCATGACCAAGTGGGATTTATTCCTGGGCTGCAAGCTTGGTTCAACATCTGCAAATCAACCAATATGATACAATACATTAATAAAAGAAAGAAAAGAACCATATGATACTCTCAATAGATACAGACAAAGCATTTGACAAAGTACAACATTGTTTCTTGATCAAAACTCTTCACAGTGTAGGGATAAAGGGTACATACCTCAATATCATCAAAGCCATCTATGAAAAGCCGACAGTGAACATCATTCTCAATAATTATTTCTGAATGAAACATCATCTCTGAAAAACTGAAAACCTTTCCCCTAAGGTAAGGAAAATGGCAGGGTTGTCTACTATCACCACTGCTTTTCAACATAGTACTAGAAGTCCTAGCTCAGCAATCAGACAACAAAAAGAAATAAAAGGCATCCAAATCAGCAAAGAAAGAGTCAAACTCTCACTCTTTGGGGATGATATGATACTTTATGTGGAAAACCCAAAAGTATCTACCCCAAATCTGCTAGAACTCATACAGAATTCAGTAAAGTGGCAGGATATAAAATCAGTGCACAGAAATTAGTTCCATTTCTGTACACCAACAACTAGACAGAAGATAGAGCAATTAAAGGAGTCGATCCCATTTACAGTTGCACCCAAAACCATAAGATATCTAGGAATAAATCTAACCAAAGAGGCAAAGAATCTGTACTCAGAAAACTTTGAAGTACTCATGAAAGAAATTGAGGAAGACACAAAGAAATGGAAAAACATTCCATGCTCATGGATTGGAAGAACAAATATTGTGAAATGCTACTTAAAGCAAGCTACACATTTAATGGAATCCCTCAAAATAGCATCAGTTTTTTTTCACAGAAATGGAACAAATAATCCTAAAATTTGTATGGAACCAGAAAAGACCCCGAATCACCAGAGCAATGTTGAAAAGCAAAGCTGGTGGCATCACAATTTTGGACTTCAAGCTCTATTACAATGCTGTAATCATCAAGACAGTATGGTACTGGCACAAAACAGATACATAGATCAATGGAACAGAATAGAGAGTCCAGAAATGGACCCTCAACTCCATAGTCAACTAATCTTTGACAAAGTAGGAAAGAATGTCCAATGGAAAAAAGATAGTCTCTTCGACAAATGGTGTTGGGAAAATTGGACAGCCACATGCAGAAGAATGAAACTGGACCATTTCCTAATACCACACACAAAAATAGACTAAAAATGGTTGAAAGACCTCAGTGTGAGACAGGAATCCATCAAAATCTTGAGAGGAATACTGACAGCAACCTCTTCAACTTCAGCCACAGCAACTTCTTCCTAAAAACATGGCCAAAGGCAAGGGAAGCAAGGGCGAAGATTGAGCTGCCTCAAGATAAAAATCTTTTGCACAAAGAAAACAGTTAACAAAACCAAAAGACAACTGACAGAATGGGAGAAGAAACTTAGAAATGACACTACAGATAAAGGGCTGGTATCCAAGGTCTGTAAAGAACTTATCAAACTCAACACCCAAGGAACAAATAATCCAATCAAGAAATGGGCAGAAGACATGAACAGACATTTCTGCAAAGAAGACATCCAGATGGCCAACAGACACATGAAAAAGTGCTCCATATCACTCGGCATCAGGGAAATACAAATCAAAACCACAATGAGATATCACCTCACACCAGTCAGAATGGCTAAAATTAACAAGTCAGGAAATGACAGATGCTGGCGAGGATGCGGAGAAAGGGGAACCCTCCTACACTGTTGGTGGAAATGCAAGCTGGTGCAACCACTCTGGAAAACAGCATGGAGGTTCCTCAAAATGTTGAAAATAGAACTACCCTATGATCCAGCAATTGCACTACTGGGTATTTACCCTAAAGATATGAACATAGTGATCCAAAGGGGCACGTGCACCCGAATGTTTATAGCAGCAATGTCTACAATAGCCAAACTATGGAAAGAACCTAGATGTCCATCAACAGGTGAATGGATAAAGGAGATGTGGTATATATACACAATGGAATACTATGCAGCCATCAAAAGAAATGAAATCTTGCCATTTGTGATGACGTGGATGGAACTAGAGAGTATCATGCTTAGCGAAATAAGTTAATCAGAGAAAGACAACTATCATAAGATCTCCCTGATATGAGGAAGTGGAGATGCAACATGGGGGGTTGAGGGGGTAGGAGAAGAAACAAGATGGGATTGGGAGGGAGACAAACCATAAGTGACTCTTAACCTCACAAAACAAACTGAGGGTTGCTGGGGGGAGGGGGTTGGGAGAAGGGAGGTGGGGTTATGGACATTGGGGAGGGTTTGTGCTATGGTGAGTGCTGTGAAGTGTGTAAACCAGGTGATTCACAGACCTGTACCCCTGGGGATAAAAATATATGTTTATAAAAAATAAAAAATAAATAAATAAAAAAAAAAAAAGAAGACATCCAAATGGCCCACAGACCCATGAAAAAGTACTCCACATCATTTGGCATTGGGGAAATACAAATCAAAACCACAATGAGATACCACCTCACACTAGTCAGAATGGCTAGAATTAACCAGTCAGGAAATGACAGGTGTTGGTGAGGATGTGGAGAAAGGGGAATCCTCCTACATTTTTGGTGGGAATGCAAGCTGGTGCAGCCACTCTGGAAAACAGTATGGAGTTTCCTCAAAATATTGAAAATAGAGCTACCCTACAACCCAGCAATCACACTACTGGGTATTTACCCCAAAGATGCAAATGTAGTGATCCGAAGGGGCACATGCACCCGAATGTTTATAGCAGCAAAGTCCACAATAGCCAAACTATGGAAAGAGCCTAGATGTCCATCAACAGATGAATGGATAAAGGAGATGTGATACACACACACAGACACACACACACACACACACACACACACACACACACATATACACACAATGGAATATTACACAGCCATAATAAAATGAGATCTTGCCATTTGCAACAACATGGGTGGAACTAGGGGGTATTATGCTAAGCAAAAAAAGTCAATCAGAGAACGATAATTATCGTATGATCTCACTGATATGTGGAATTTGAGAAACAAGGCAGAGGATCATAGAATAGAGGAAAACATGAAACAAGAAGAACCCAGAGAGGAAGACAAACCATAAGAGACTCTTAATCTCAGGAAACAAACTGAGGATTGCCGGAGTGGAGGAGGGTAGGAGGGATGGGGTGACTGGGGGATAGACATTGGGGAGGGCATGTGGTATGATGAGTGCTGTGAGTTGTGTAAGACTGCTGAATCACAGACCTGTACCCCTAAAACAAACAATACATTATATGTGTAAATAATAATGATAATAATGATGTGGTGAATTGTGTACCAGCTCATCAAACTTCTACCGGAAGTGACACAAGTCACTTGATCACATTTAATTGGCCAGAGCAAGTCCATGTTTATGTTGGCATTGTGAATCAGAATGTTTGTGAATAACCCTAATGAGACCTACAGGGAGCCTTTGTCCTTTTGTTGCACCAGGTTCTATGGTTATGCTCTGTGATTTCTTCCCAATTTTTATGAAAATTTTTGGTTTTTTATCTCTTTCTCTCCACTCTTCTTTCTACCTCTCTTCTATAAGTGAACCTGGCTTTTTCATTAATGTTATTTTCCATTAAATTCCTTCCAGCGCAGACGTTTCCTTTTCCCCTTCCTTTATCACTACCATAGAGGGCAGAGAAGAGGGTCATCATTCTTTGTTCACCATTTCCGATTCTAGATTATTGTTCTGGCTATTGAAATTCAGTAATCTGTCCTTTTTACAACTGTCTCATGCCACCCTCCTCTATGGAGCTGCTGTGGGAGACTCAGGCCCCCAGTACTTTCTTTGTTGCCACATTGGTGGCATAAAACTCCACAGTTTTTTATTTCCCTCACACCAATGATCTCCACTTCCACTCCATCATCCTCGGGTCTCATCATCTATCTGTACTCTCTAATTATGAGTATCCAGCCTCTTACCAAATCTCTTTAATGTCATTCATTCTTAATTTGTTGCTCAGACCGACCCTGTCTTCACTTTCATCACACCCCTGCCTCAGCTCTCCTCCCTCGTTTCTGAGGGCATTTCTCTCCTGCCTATCCTGCTTTCTAGGGCCAACCAACTCAGCAGTGCCTTTGCTTATTCCTTAAAATTCCCCACTGACCTTGAACTTCAGTCGCTTCCTTGCTGGGCTGCTGAGTGCTGCTGGAGAAGGCCGTGCTGACTGAGTCTGCCACGCGTTCGTGCTCGTTCACTTTAACCAAACCGTCATTTCTGCTCAGCACTTCTTTTATTCATCTCTTGCTGACTCACTGCACATCCCACACAGCAGTTTTTCCAAACATTTTTAACTCTCTTTGAGATTCAAGCCCTGCTCCAGATATGGCCCCAAAATACCTTTTCAGTTTCATCTCTCATTTCTCCCCAAAAGCTCTTCGGCTTGTGCTTTCCAAACTCCATACATTGGCTCTGCCTTTTTTTTTTTTTTTTAAAGATTTTATTTATTTATTAGACAGACAGAGATCACAAGTAGGCAAAGAGGCAGCCAGAGAGAGAGGAGGAAGCAGGCTCCCTGCTGAGCAGAAAGCCCGATGCGGGGCTCGATCCCAGGACCCTGGAATCATGACCTGAGCCGAAGGCAGAGGCTTTAACCCACTGAGCCACCCAGGCGCCCCATGGCTCTGCCTTTTATACCTTCCTCTGTTATCTCCACTGGAAATGCCACCTAATTTACTTCCTCCTCTGTGGAGAGTCCTTTCTCCTCTGACAGGGGTCGTGATTTGTTGTAAAAGTCATGTGACTTTTATTACCTGTTATGGGTACTTCGCAAGAGCTGCCTCATACTAGGTACTTGTACACGGGTACCATCTCCCCAGTTTCATCGTGTGTTCCTTGAAAGGAGAAACCATGATGGTTTATGTACAGAGTGTTTAGAGATAGTGTCTTGCCATTTGCAGGTCAATGTTCAGTTGTTATTTGGTGGATGTACCGGAGAAAGACATGTTAGTTAGCTGGCTGGAGCATAGTTTTTCTCCCTTCTTTGAAAGAAGTAAAAGTAATATTAAAGGTAAAGATGTTTTTCATCTATTCTAATCATTGACGTTTTAATGTAACAGTAGTTTTGGAGGTTAATATTGATAGGTTGAATGTGTTTGGAGAGTAGTGAAAGAGTTATGTGAAAGAGCCATATTTCACGTAATGTTCTTGAGTTCTGTGATTCCTTTCCATGCAGGTGAATTGAGATCTGTATTTCATTTCTCTTTTTTATTCCTATTTTTAATATCTGAATCACTAAAGACAATAGCTCACGTGTAGAATTTTATCTTATAGCAAGCTGCTTTAGTTAGGTTCTAGTCTCCTGAGATACATTTTATTTAAAAGTAGATACAACCTTTTTGGGATTTGCATATAATACTTTATCCCTGCCTGAGTGTGGAATTGTTTGAGAGATAAAACAAAAGATAGCCAGATGGCATGCCCGGGTGTCCCCTTTATTACCAGTAAAGCTGATGTTGGAGAATGTGGGCAGTTGTAGGATTCCTATTATCATATTGCAGAGTTAGATCTACTCATCCAGCAAAGGGCAGCCCCAGGTCAGCACGGGTCTTCCCATGTGGAGTCCTGGCCATGTACAGCTTCCAGCATGGAGGAGTAGGGCAGTGCCAGCTTCCTATAGTAGACAGGATCTACACCTGTCTCTGGCTTCTCCTGGTACCTGCATACAGGTAAGTTTCTCTGTCTGATAAGAGAGCAAGGTGGGACAAAAAGGTTTAGTACTTGGGGAAAAATACTTCCTCCTAGAAACCAGAATGGGGTAAGAACATTCCTATCTAACACTCTTGAACATGATGGTATATTGTGTGTACCTGTAGGACGATTTGATGGTCATCAGTGATGAGCAATCTAGTCATTTCTGTCTCTGTCTTGGGTGATACATCTTACATTAACCAAATGGTATATTTATTGTGCAACAATAGGTTAAAAATGATTAACTTCTTAGATAAAACAAATTGATGTACATTTTTATGGTAGCAGGCTCAACCATATAAACACATGGGAATAACAGTCCCTAATCTAAGTAGTTAGATTAATAATTATGTGGAAGCTTCAATGTCACCACACAACTGAATATTTTATTGATGTGAGATTAGTATGAGTAGAAGGAATTTAGCTAGGACAAAGCATATCCAGGCATTTTTTGGCTCATAGTAAATCCCTTCGCTAAAACTTTTAAGGCTACGTATATGTTATTTTTACTCTTGACAATGTCTCTCCTTTTATTTACTATATTTTACTATGTATTTACTTTTTCTTTTTATTTATTGTGTTTATTATTTATTTTGGCTCCAGTAACTGATCAACCCAGTTAAACAACCAATACATTGAGGGAAAGAATTGGTTTGATGGCTCAGTTAATGGACAAGTACTTTTCGGAATTTACTGTTGCCTGAACTTTACTGTAACCCTTGTTTTATTAATTATACTACTTTTGGATGTATAGTGCCTGATTTTACCATTGTTTTTCCTTCTTTTGTGCTGTTATATATTGACTCACAGATCATTTCCCATGTTTATTGAGACGTCCAATCAGCATCCTACCAGTTCTTTCATTCCCTTATTCCCTCCCCCAACAATGCACTTTGATTTTGTTGAAGTCTTCAAGCACTTGAATTTCCTTCTGATTCCTTTTACCCCATTGGTTCTTCAGTGTCTTTTTTTTTTTTAAAGATTTTATTTATGTATTTGACAGACAGAGATCACAAGTAGGCAGAGAGGCAGGCAGAGAGAGAGGAAGGGAAGCAGGCTCCCTGCTGAGCAGAGAGCCCGATGAAGGACTTGATCCCAGGACCCTGAGATCATAACCCTAGGCAGAGGCTTTAACCCACTGAGCCACCCAGGTGCCCCTGGTTCTTCAGTGTCTTATATTCTGTAGTTGCACGCCTATTCTTTGCTCAGTATCCCTTAAGGGAATCACTTGTACTGTAATTTCAGTTTATGGATTGGATGGTGCTGTTATCATCCCCTGGGTCCAGGGGTGGACATGTGACCATGCTTGGCCAATATATTACTCCGTTTCTTTAGTTGTAATGCTTCATTTAGGGGTGGACATGTCAATCCAGATTTGGTTGCCTTTACTGGGGAAGAGGCACCCACTTTCTTTTTCTTTTCTTTTCTTTTAAACATTTTTATATATTTATTTGTCAGAGTGAGAGAGAGCACAAGCAGGGGGACTGACAGGCAGGTAGGAGGAGCCCACTGGGGGACTTGATCCTGGAACTCTGGGATCATGACCTGAGCCAGAGACAAAAGTTTAACGGGCGGAGCCAACCAGGTGCCCATAGGCATCCACTTACTCTTGGGATTTCTAAATTGGTAAAGTTAAGCCTGTTCCTGTCACCGATCATTTTGGCTACTGCTTATGGAGGACCTGTCAGAGAATGAAGCCCACACAGATAGAAAAGCGGAGCTGACAGAGTTAGGTCCCAGTTCAAGCAAAATAATCAGATATATCTAAAGGGATACCTACTCTTTCAATATTCAGTTTCATGAGCAGACGATTCCTATTCTCCCCTATGCCAAATTGAGTCCTAAATAATTCCCCTTCTTATCTAGACTGGATACCATTTCTTTTCTCTCTCTCTCTCTTTTTGCTAGCTCTTTCCTTTCTCTTACACAGATTTTTTGCCACTTTACATGCTTTGGGTCAGTCCAACTCACCTTCTTCATGTCTAGACTGCTGACTGCTAGTAGATCAGGGAACTACTAAAGTTGGTGCCACTACAACCTTGTGATCCTCATTTTTAGGTGGGCCCTTGATGCTGCTTGTTGAGCCCTGATTTCTGTACCAGGAGCTTTTCTAGGCACCGAGGATACAGAAGAGAATATGTTAGCTAAGACTGCTGCCATGTGAAACATTCTGTTAAGTCAAACAGTCAAGCAAAAATGCAAATGAGTGCATGATGTAATTCTAGGCAGTGACACATAAAGAAAAAAACACAAAGTCTGGGGCTAGAGAGTGATATAGGGTTTGGAGGTTATTTCATATGAGGTAGCAAGGCAAGTCTTCTTGACAGCCCTTTGAATAGAAACTTGGATGAAGTGAGGGAATCAGTCATGCAAGGTCTCCAGTAAGGAACAGGAAGCCCAATGGCCCTAAAGCAGAAATGAACATGGAATGTCCCAATGATAAAAATGGAAGGTTCATGTGACTGGAGTATAGGTGAAATGGAAGGAAATGAAACACGTCAGAGGCAGACCATGGTTTGAACACACAGAGCTAAAAATCTCCTGAAATCTCCACCTGGCTGTGATGTTCCCACATTAAACAGAACTGGTCTAAAAGTGAATTTCTTAAGATTCCCTCTTACCCACCAACTTCTCTCTGTATGTCCTATCTCAGCAAACTGGAACGACTGTATAGGCATCCAAGTCAGAGCCATCACGGTCCTCCTTTTTTTAATTCTTGCCTTTCCTCTGATCACTCACCAATTCCTATCATTTCCACCTCTTAGATTTAGTCTACATTTGCCCTCCAGCCTCTCTGCTAGTATCTTGATTCAGGTCTGTATCATTTCTCTCTTGGGTAGTGCAGCGACTCCTCATCCTCTGTTTTTGTCCCTTTGCAGTTCATTCTTCCTATCACGATGGTTTCTCTAAAATGCAGATTTGATTTTATGACTCCATTTTATAGAATCTTCTAATCGTCTGTTTCACATGGCATGCTTTCCAAGCCCCTTTGCATGGCATACGGGGTCTTTCACAGACTGGCCCCTGCCTACCTTTCCAGCTCCTTCTTCCCCCTCCATCTCTCATTTTTTCCCTGCATTACCTGAATGTTGCCTTGCTCTTCACTCTGCACACTGGCACTCTCCCTCTGGAATGACACTACAGCTTTTGCTTTCCTGGCTAATGCTACCTATTTGGCAAGTCTTAGCTGCAGGGCTCCTTTGTATCTCTTCCTATAGAACTCCACATCTAGCCATGCTCTGGCCGTTTTTACATTGTTCTGCAACTGTTTGTGTGTCTGTCTTTTGAAGGCAAACTCTCTGAGGGCAAATTATTTTGGGGAGGACCATTTCTTTCTTTCTTTCTTTTGCCTAGTGCATAGCATAGTATTGGCACACAGTGGTTACTCAGTGATTGTGAACAAACAGGGCTACTATAATGTTCATGAAATTTTCCCTTTAGAAACACATTATAACTGTAGTTCAAGAATACAGTATTTTTTTCAAAAGATTTTTATTTATTTATTTGACAGAGATCACAAGTAGGCAGAGGCAGGCAGAGCTAGGTGGTGGGCAGGGAAGCAGGCTCCCTGCTGAGCAGAGAGCCCTTTGTGGGGCTCGATCCCAGGACCGTGAGATCATGACCTGAGCTGAAGGCAGAGGCTTAACTCACTGAGCCACCCAGGCACCCCAAGAATGCAGTATTTTTTATTCAGGCAATTTAGACTTTTATTTTACCATTCTCTTTGTCTTTACTATATAAAATGATTCACGTGTACATAAGGCACACAAGCACTAACACATTTATATCCATAGATCTCTTGGAAGTCCATCTATAACTTAGTTGTTTAACCTATTTAGGGCATTGCTTCAAATTTATTTTTTCAATTAATAAAATTGTACCCTTTGTGGTTATTACTCCATAGGGTGTAAGCACAAAATTTAAAACTTCAATTAAAATACATAAAACAAAACAGCAGCAGTTAAAATAATATATTTGAAAAATCTTAGCTTAAAATGATGCCACAATGGGGAAGGACAATTTAAAAAGACACACACACACACAACACACACACAGAAGCAGCTAGGAAGAATAAAATTGTTGATGATTTTAAAATAATCTTTTTTTTGTATCATAAAAAACAGATGTGGATTTACACTTTGCCCTTTTGAATTGTCATCTCTTATTTTGTGGGCAATGTCTCATTCTTAATTGAGTAAATAGTCAGTATTCATATCACATTGTTAAAAAAAAAACTGAGAGATTCAGTCACTATCTTTAAGTATTTTTGATGGCAGGAACTTTTTAATCACAACAGAAGGGTGCCAATAGAAACCTAGAGATTGAGACTGAAATCCTTTATGGAGAGAACTACATCTTTTTTTGTCAAGTAAGAATTCTACTTACCCTGGCATTCTGGCTGGCTTTGTCTTTAATGCTTAGAAATAACCAGGGATCTTTTGCCTTTTCTTTCACTATAAATTATATTGTTTGGGGCTTCTGGCTAAAAAGTAGAAGTTGAACAAAAAATATTTATCTAGCCACTAAAAAAAAATCTTAACAATGAGGTGAGGGGATATAAAGGCTGATCTACCCAATTCCAGGGATTGTTGACAGAAAGTTTTTACCTAAACATTTTATTCTAAAAAAAAAAAAAAAGTTATTCAAATGCCCTGAAATGAAGTAGGTTTTGTTAGCCTCTGGATAAAATTTCGGGTGGTTTTCCAACACTCCAATAAAGTAGACATTTTTTGAGAATATGTTATGTGCAAGATCCCATGGGAGTTAGAAGGCAGAATAAGTTATGCTGCCTGCCTTCAAGAAGTTTATAACTCTGTTGGGGTAAAGAAAGTGTGCACATGGATAGAATATAGGCAGGTTAAGCCTAGCGGATTATGTACACATGTTTATCTTTTACTGTCCTGAAATACTACTACGATGAGAGTAAAAAAAACCTAAAGAGACATGAGGCATACCAGAATGGGAGTGGATACAATAGAGCAAGCCATTTTTAGAAGATAGGAATGAATGAAAGAAGTGGCAGAGGTAGGAAACTGATTCTAAGTGTCTATAGCTGGTAATGGCACAGGACCCCAGAAAATCCCAGAAATTAAAGATATTTGCTATCACTGAAGACAGAAATAAAGCATGGCATTGAAAACAGGGGGAATTGGTTGGAAATTGCTATAACAAGAGACTATATAACTCCCTATTCTGTCTTCCCTCTCCAATGTTGACAGAAAGCAAAGGTTATATTTTTTTAAAAAATCAAACTGGAGTCTCATGTGAATGGTGAGAGGAAAGATACTAGATGGAAAAGTGGACGACTAAGTGAAAGTCTTTATGCTGAGTGGTTAAGCCTCCCTGACCCCCAAGAGCTACTTGGCTGAAAGAAGCATCTCCCAGGCAGGAGGGGGGGAAATCTTCTCTGGAGGTTCTGAACTGTCATAGAGTGTATCTGTCTACAGAGACTGATCTAAATCACTCATACGAAGGGCTACGTCTCTAGCCAGCACTGAAACCTACCCAATGACAAATTCCACCTTACATGGTTTCTGAACAACTTTTTAGTGTTTTACTCTTAAATGTGAATGGGCAACAACTCTTCAGATATGTGAGGATAGCCTTTAATAAGAAACACAGAGGAAAATGTGTGTGAGAGGGAGAGGGAGAGAGAACAAAGAGAAGCTCAGAGGAAAATGTAGATAAGACAGGAAACAGAAGAAGTGCATCTTTCTCTGCTTCAAAGTCATTAGTAAAATCTTAGAGAGTTGAGAGAATGTACTATATCTGTGGATCAAGAACAAGATGGCATTAAAAAGAACACTTAGAAATATCAAACAAAAGAGCTCTTGGAAACTAAACATAAGATAGCCAAAACAAAACAAAACAAAACAAAACAAAACAAAAACCAGTAAAAAGTTTGGAAGTTAAGACCATTTTCCAGAAAGTATAAGAGAAGGACAAAGAAATGGTCTTTTAAAAGGCAAGAAAAGATAAGAACATTCGAAGACCAATCCAGAAGAACCAGTATCTGACTCATAATATTTCCATAAAGAGAATGGGAAGGAAATGAACAACGAAATCGTATAAGAATACTCTCAAGAACTAAAAGGCATACATTTCCACACTGAAAAAGCTCACTGAGTGCTCAACATGAGGGCCAACAAAAGATCCACACCAACACACCTCACTGGGAAATTTCAGGACAAGTCTGGAAAGAAGATTCGTAAATCTTTAAAGTAGCTCACATACAAGGATCAAGAATTATAATGGCATCAAACTTCCTAGTAGCAACAGTGGAAACTTAGGAAACGCTATCCATTCAAAGTATAGTAAAACATAACACATTTTGCACACAAGATCTCAGAAAGTGTGCCTCCTTTTGCAGAAGCCACTTAGGACTTACTCTAAGAAATTGAGGGTGTAATTATGATCAAACAGAACATGGGCACAAGACAATAGGGATTCCACATAGGAAGAAGAGGAGGGAATACTGGGATGACAACGGAGCAGCAGGACTACTGGACGAGCCGTTTAGGAGGGAGCTGGGGAATGAAAGTTTCTAGAAGCGCCAGGGCAGGAAACTGCTGTTTTTCATTCTAAGGTGGCATGATCAATTGACTTTAAACTGTTCAGTTTTTCTCTTTTTTTCCACTTGGATAAAAAGTAAAGTTAAAACAATAATGTTTCAAAACAAAAAGATGCTATGTACTTTCAGATTTGCAAGCATAGTGCTTTGGCTATTGAGGAAGTAAAGATTCATTCTACCTGGAAAGCCGTTTTCATGGAGAATGATGAGCATGGCAGAGATTTGGTGTTTGGCAATCATCACACACACCTCTGCGTGTGTCAGACTCCCTTGCAGGTAGACTGGGCCCATGGGATTGAGTTGTGGCCAATGAGATGTGAGTGGAAGAGATGTAAGTCATTTGTGGCCCTGGCCCTTAAAATAGTCCTGTAAAATCCTATGGATATTTCTTTCTTGGTGGTCATACCTTGGGGCCCAGATTCCAGATGGCGAGGAGAGTGCTTGACCCACGTATGACTTTGCGTGAAGGAGAAATGTACTTTATTGTGTTCAACCACTGAGATCTGGGGCTTCACTTGTTAACCCATCACACTTTGTGGGCTATTATGGAGGGTCAGAGGCAGCATGGAGTCGTCACTAAAGGCAGGAATTCTGGGATGGGACTAACTGGGTTCAGATCCTAATGCTTCTGCTTACTAGTTGTGGGATCTTTACCAAGTTAATTTTAATGTTTCTGGGCCTCACTGTCCTCATCTTTAAAATTAAGGTAGCAGTAGTACCTATCTCATAAGGTTGCTGTGAGGATTCAATAATTTAACATGTAAAGCACTCACAGCAGTTTATATTTTTTTATTTTTTTATTTTTATTTTTTTATTTTTTAAAGATTTTTTTTTATTGATTTGACACACAGAGAGAGATCACAAGTAGGCAGGGAGGCAGGTAGAGAGAAAGAGTGGGAAGCAGGCTCCCCGCTGAGCAGAGAGCCCGATGTGGGGCTCAATCCCAGGACCCTGAGATAGTGACCTGAGCCGAAGGCAAAGGCTTTAACCCACTGATCCACCCAGGTGCCCCAAACTTTTTTTTTTAAGATTTTATTTATTTGACAGAGAGATCACAAGTAGGCAGAGAGTCAGGCAGAGAGAGAGGGGGAAGCAGGCTTCCAGCTGATCAGAGAGCCCGATGAGGGGCTCGATCCCAGGATCCTGGGATCATGACCTGAACCGAGGCAGAGGCTTAACTCACTGAGCCACCCAGACGCCCCCTCACAGTAGTTTTTAGTGCACAGTAAGTTCTTGTGAGTGTTGGCTATTATTATTTCAAAAATAGGGGAGCAAGAAATGGCATCATGGGGGGAAGTAACAGGATGAAATGGGACGATAAGTTCTCTCTGAGGTATGGTGTACAAAAGTAGAAGTGGAATATAAAGATTGTTGGGGTACATAGGCTAGCGTACTTATTAGGGTTTGATCAGGGGAGGAGAGCCTCTAAGAGGGATATGGTATAAGGGATTTCTTAAACATTTGACTGCACGTGATTTGGAGTGCTGGGGAAGTCTATGGCAGGTTGTTGTTTGATTCAGGGGGTGGGAGGCTAGCAGAACTGACAAGTGGAAGGAGATGGTGGATGTAAAGAGGGCGAGAGCAAAGACCCGTGCTGCTTTGGAAGCTTCAGCTATCACTACATCCAACCTTTTTTTTTTTTTTTTTTTTTAAAGATTTTACTTATTTATGTGACAGAGAGAGAGAGAATGAGAACAAGAACGCGAGCACACATGAGCAGAGGGAGCAGCAGGCAGAGGGTGAGGGAGAAGCAGGTTCCCTGCTAAGCAGGGAGCCCAATGTGGGGCTGTATACGGGACTTGATCCCGGGACACTGGGATCATGACCTGAGCCGAAGGCAGATGCCCAACAAACTGGGCCACCCGGGCGCCCGCACCATATCCAACCTTGAGGAGGTGCGTGCCCTGCAGAAGGATGATAGGGAGATCCAGCAGATTCAGCATCAATGTGTGTGGATGGCAGTGGTGCTGGGTACCCTGTACTGACTGACTTTCAGAACGCAGTGGTTCCTGTTTTGTTTTGGGTTTCCAAATCCAATGAAACTTTGTCTTGTGGTCAGCTAACCCAGAACCATATAAGGAATAGACTTTGGGAAATGTAGGTCCAGATGGGGCTCAAGTTGTACAGAGGGACTCTGGATGCCAGGCTGATGACTTTGGGCTTTCCTGTGTTGGCTCTGGAGGGCAGTTGAAAGCTGACAAGATCCATAAGAGATTCAAAATTGAAAGCTATAGGACCTTCAGCTAAGTTGCTTTTGAGGATGTCAGTATGTTGTTAGAGTTGATTTTATTTGCTCTTTATTGCATACCTACTCTGTAGTTGTAAATCAGTTCTGCCTTGTTTTATTACTTAGGAAGACTCACTACATTTGTGGGTTGGTTTTTGTTGTTGTTGTTGTTCATAGAAAGTAATCTTTGTCACTAGTCCGTATCGATAATTCCAGGGAAAAGAGTATTAGACATTAGGTACGATTCAGTGTCATTGCCAGTAAAACAGTATTAATATCATCTGTTTTTAAAGTGCTTTGGGGCTTTTGGAGGACAGGTTGCTGGATGTAGGTATAAAGTTAAAAAGGAAATTTAAGATGAATGATGCTTTTATGGTGTTGGCTGAATAGTGTGTTTCACAGGGACAGGCGAGCAGCCGTGTTTAAGAAAAATGAACGTTGTTACTTAATGGCGCAAGCTGTCCCAGTTTAATCCTTCCAAAGAGTAGTTCTCTTTTTGGCAGCACTGGAAATAAAGGTGTAGTGACTCTCCATACAGAACTACCGACAACAGGATTGTCATGGCAATAGATACGCTCTTCTCCAACTATTGAAATTCTCTCATCCTTCAAGGTTCACATGTACCCCATTCCATCATTGAAGACCTTTCCGATGGCTTCATTGAGGAGGCATATTCCCTTTCTTTAAGTTTTGTGGTACTTTGTGTTAGATTTTGAAAATTATTCTCATTATACATGGCTATCTTTCCACCGACATGCAGAGCAGGAGACAGAGAGGGAGATCTGGGTTTGACTCCTAATTTTCTGCTTCCTGTGTGATCTTAGGCAGGGTACTTAACATCCCTTGGATTCAATTTCAGTTTCCTTAATCTTTAAAAAATTTCACTGATGTACCTACCACATACGTATAAAATGAACACTAGTCTCCTCATTATGCTTTTTCTTTCTTTACATTTATTACAGTATCGCCAGTTGGCTTTAATCACTTTAAAGATAATCTTTAATCATTGTTAAAACAAACAAACAAATCTCAATCGTTGTTAACTCCTTCTCAGCCTTCAGCCCAGTGGCTGACTCTAGGCATTCGACGTGATGCCATGATGAACAGAGAAGCAAGAACACGGAGGCAGCCCATTTTGGCTGGGGTGCCGACTGAATAAGGCCGAATCCTCGTCTGGAGTCTTGATATGTACTTTCCTGAGGCACGTCTGGTTTTATCAGAGAATTAGGCTGCACCTCTCAGTGGAGCTTCTGTGGTGACATCCGTTGCTGAAGGTGAAACAAAATCAAAAGTACTTCTGGAAAGAACAGAAAGGAGCTTTTGAGGTTTCCCCATCCCCAGTTTTCACCAGGACCCGGGGGATGCTTTCAGAAGTGGAGCATGATGGAGTGTTGGCTCCCAGAAGTCCACCTTCCTGTCTTGAGCAGAATATCAAAGCGAAGGCGGCCTTTCTGAGAGAGCTTCCTCCCATGCTGGGCCCTGCTGAAAGACCATTATTAACCCTACCAATTCATGTCCAAGTGGCATCAATCATTTGGGTCACACAATGCCTGACTGTAAATTATGACATTATCTCTGAGTAGGAAGGTGATAATAATAATAATCATTAAGAAAAAAAAAAAAAAGAAAGAAAGAAAGAAAGAAAGCACCTGGCATGGCCCCGTCCGGCTGAGGACCTTCATCGGATCTGTCATATTTGTTTTGAACATGAAAGGCTCGGCTGTTCCCTTGCAGGCCCATACATCACGAGGCCTGTCATGGGTTTCTGTAGGACCGGTTGACACAGCTCAGAACAGCAGCTGCTGGATGGCTTTGGGGAGCCTGACTCGAGAAACAGTTGCTGGGGTACAGGGACCACAAGCATTCTTCCAAAGACTGACATCCTGTTGTGCTGTCCTGCCACTGCCCTCAGTAAGTCACAACGAGGAGTAAACTGCTGTCACCGAGATGAAAGGCCCCCTTCCTCTGATCTCTCCACTACAAAATTACTTCAGTGCCACACTGTATTTTATGTCAATACCTATTTTATTTTTCAAAATTGAAAAAGATATAAGTACATTGTTCCCTGAATTCCTGATGCTTTGGGTAACCTAGCAACTGACTATGCCACATAGCATACAACAGAATATTATCATGCACTCCACTCAGCTAACAAGCAAGCAGCACAGATTTCCCTTGCAGATGATTTAGGCTAAATTAACGGTTAATAGTTGCTATTAATATTAAAAGTAATAATAACCTCCCTTTTTCATTTCTCAGAGCTAGATTTGTAGGGAAGAATGCTTGGCTCTAATTGTACATGTGGGAGAGGGTTTTTCACTGAGCCTACATCTTCCAAGCGATTTGCATGGGATTTAGGTAGCCAGCAGCATGCTGCAAAGTGATAATCAGATGAAACGGGTGAATACATTCAGGACACTTGGAAACCACGCAAAATTTTCAAGTTCAAAATGGACTTACGCTTTCCACCTCTGGGAAGATGCTGTCAATAAAGGGCTTGTGCGCGGTGATCAGGCCATTTAGCCGAGCTGACACTGCCCCTCATCCTCAGAGGAGGCTGCCAGGAAGTCCTCTGGCAAACAGGTCTAGGACAAGAGGGAAGCGGGAACAAGCATCAGGGTCAGGGAGAAGTTCAGGGAGTTTTGACCTGAAAGAACATGGCGAGGTCATGGCACAGAGCAAGAGTCTGCTGGAGAATGGCAGAGGTTACAGGGAAGGGAGGAAAAAGTGAAACAGAAGTTGGCTAGAACAAAGGAGGAGAAAAGGACGTGTCCAGGAGCAAGGAGGTAGAGCATCAGACACACAGAGCCTCACTAAACAGGAGGTGGGTGGGCTCTTTTTTGGTAATAGACCAGCAGTTCAAGTGTTGGAGGGTAGGTATCGAGCACCAGCTTTTTAAAAATTTAATTTAATTTATTTTATTTTTTAAAGATTTTATTTATTTATTTGACAGACAGAGATCACAAGTAGGCAGGGAGGCAGGCAGAGAGAGAGGAGGAAGCAGGCTCCCTGCTGAGCAGAGAGCTCGATCCCAGGAAGCTGGGATCATGACCAGAGCCAAAGGCAGAGGCTTAAACCCACTGAACCACCCAGGTGCCCCTCGAGCACTAGCTTTTATGTCCTCTTGCCCTTCACTTAGATTTCCTTTCTAGTTGACCCACCTATTTGTGTTTTGTGAAAATAAGCTACTTAGTTAAACATACAGACACGCAAACACACACACACACACACACACACACACACACACACCTGATTTTCATTAATGGAGGCTTGTGAATAATTCACTGTTCGCTTGCTCTTCTTTCCCTCCCTTGAAAAGCAATCAATTTAATTTGGTAGCTTCTTTCCTGAGCCACCGGAACTTTGAGAAGCTGTTGCAACTTTCTTAGAACTCAGACCTCAAAAAGAACCCTTGAAAAGTCCTGCTGTTTCTCTCCTTAACTAGTCACCTCAATCTGAAGAACTAAGGGCCTTTCATTTTCAGTACGTCCTGATGCTTTTTAATAACCTACGAGTGAATTAGGCATTTTCGCCTTCAGGTTACAGCTGTTGCAAAGAATGTTTCCTTCCAATCATGAAGAAAATAGTTTAATACTTTCCGAGACTCTGAACAACCTGTGATATGAAAAAAAAAATGCCCAGTTTCTCATCTAAATTTAATTAACTTCATTTTCAGATATCAGTGTAAAAGCTGATTCTGAAAATACTGTTGTTTTTCCTTCATTAGAACAAAGATTTAAGAGCACGTTTTGCTTGCCAATAGGCCAAAGCAATTTTACTTATTTAAAAAGCATTTTGATATTGTAATCAAGGAACAGCCTTTCCTATGTCTGGTTTCTAAGCGCTCACAGTTTGTGCCGATTAAGTAGCAAACCATTTGGTTGCACTCCTTGCCACCGGCATGGAGATGCTCTGAGGACAGCAGAGCTGAAAACACGAATACAATGTATAAGCTTCTGACTGGATGGGAGAAGGGCAATGAGAATTTGGCAATCAGCAACAGTCGGAATTGTGCCGTATTTGGACTTGCTCAGTTTTAAGAAAAGTATTTTTAGAAAGCAGAGAACTGGTGTGCTGATTTTTTTCCATGCAACCACTGAAGGATCAGCCGCTTAAAAAAAAAAAAAAAAAGTCCTATTAACGTATTGGTGCCCAGACACTTGTAAAAGCCAGACCACCCACGGGGAATGTGTTCTTGTCAAAGCTGCAGTGGAGTGACCTGTGCATTGGAGGGTTTCTGTTGCTGAGGTGATGGGATGGGAGGCTGGCAGAGATGGCTGCCTTCTGAATTTCCAAGAACCCATCCGGGCACTGGCCCAGAAAGGGTGCATCCCTCAGTGCCTTAGAATCAGTCTGCTAATTGTTTGAGGTATGGAATTGTGCGGAGGGTGTGGCTTTAAGGGTTGCTCCAAAAGCAGTTGACTTTTCCCAATTCTTTTTTTTTTTTAAAGATTTTATTTATTTATTTGACAGACAGAGATCACAACTAGGCAGAGAGGCAGGTAGAGAGAGAGAGAGAGGAGGAAGAAGGCTCCCTGCAGAGCAGAGAGCCCGATGTGGGGCTCGATCCCAGGACCCTGGGATCATGACCCAAGCCGAAGGCAGAGGCTTTAACCCACTGAGCCACCCAGGCGCCCCAACTTTTCCCAATTCTAATATGGCCTCTGTTAAAGAGAGCATTGATATATAATGGAAAAATGTTAGGAGGTTAGCTGAGAAATCCTGGGATAGATGATGAAAATAACTGACTGAAATGTTCATGGTTTTGGTGTATTGTAGCTAGAGAGAGTCACTGTCAGTGAGGCGACTGTGGTCCTGTTTTCATCTAGAAATAGCTGTGAACAGATGGACATCGTTTTAAAAAAAGACAGTGCTTAAAAATAGAATTTGAAATTTGTGAGTTTCATATAGTAAATTGCCAATATTACAAAAAATGCCAAATACTACCAAAAAAATCCTTCAAAGTTCTATCTAGCCAGACCAAAATAGGATCCTCCTGGGTTCATGGCAGGGGTGCTGTTAGTAAGTGAACAGTAGCCCCCGTGCCCATGAGTGAGTGCACGTGTGCAGCTCAGGATGGGGTTGGTCCTGGCCCCAGACTAGTTATCTGCTGAGGCCTCAAGAAGACCTCTTTCAGTAAGGGCGAGGTGGGTGTCGTTAGCCCTCAGTGAACCCTAATGCTTTTCAGGGTTCGCTCCTGGTTCCTTCTTCCACAGCTCCCACCCAGTCCAGCTCAGCACTACCCTCAGACCACTCATTAACATTACAGGGTTAGAGGAGTCACTTTTGGCCTTCTCAGCTGGGTGTCTGTATGTTAAACGCAGACACTTGGAGTGGTTATCATTTAACCCAAAGAAATATGATGTTGTGATGGCATTCTGGACATGCCCATGTGGGAGGTTTATTCTGATGGGAGGAGACAAGCCCCATATCCCTCAAATTATTTCATGCCAGCAAACGGCCTACAAGTGTAACTGCACTCTTTCTGTTGAGTGCCAAAGTCCTTCTAATACATTTGTTGTCCCCAAACTTTTTATCAGAACATTCAACTTAGTCAAAATCTACCGTTTTAGAACTAGAATTTGCCTGTTTACAGATGCTGCCTTCTTATATTTTCAGTTCAAGTGACTTGTTGAAAGAAGATAGCATTAGATTAGAGACCCTTTTTAGCACCTTGGGGAATTCTTTTTTTTTTTTTTAAGATTTATTTATTTATTTTAGAAGAGAGAGAGCACACATGGGTGAAGGTAGGGGGAGGGCAAAGGGAGAAAGACTGAGTGTGGAGCCTGATCTCATGATCAGGACTAGGACTCGATCTCACGACCATGACATCATGACCTGAGCCGAAACCAAGAGTCAGACACTTAACTGATGGAGTCACCCAGGTCTCCCGGGAAACTCTAGATAAAGACAATGATAGGCGATATATATGCGATGTCATTTTACTCTGATAAAGCTGATATAATATGCTTAGATGAAGCATCAGAAGGTATTAGAGGGAAGTTCGATATACTGAACATACGATTAAAGTAGTACAGTGTTTAAGCAATATTCTTGCTGTCAGCTATGATTATGGTGCACGTCAGACAACAACAGACAAACAGCCAAACACCACAACAGAACAAGTCCCTTCTGTGATTCCAAATTAGATACTATTATTAAGTGTGTTTAAAAAACAGGGTCCTGATTTTCCTTCACCCATCTCACTGGTCCTTTCTCAATTTCTTCTCTCACCATCTGCCCCCTGTTGGAATCAGTCAGATGCATTCTGGCAAACCAGGAATGTCATTGGGACGTTCCTGCTCCCAAAGAAGCAGCTCCCGACTTTGGGGCTGCAGGATGCTGTGGTTGGCAGCCCTCCCAGCTGTCCTGAACACGGAGAACACGTGGTGGGCATTGATGATCTCTGTGCTTGCAGCTTCCTAACAAATAAACTTGGTTGTCTCTGAGCACTCCATACAGCACCTTTCTTATGTGACCTGGTGAGTGGTCTGTCCTAAAATTCAAGCGAGGCTATTTGCCTGGATTTTGTGTCATGTGTGAAATGGCAAGTCACGGGAAATCAAGACCGCATAGTCTTCATAGAGGAGATGGTCTGGTAGACAAGAGTCCAGAGCACTGGGAGAGTGCATGTGAGCTAGGAGGACCTACTTACCAGGCCAGCTCTTAGGAGTCTAGGATGCCCAGCAAGGAGACCTGGATGTTTTCCCTTGTTCCTGAATAATTCAGTGCACTTCCTCGGGGCCCTGATTTCTTTTCAGACATGCAGTGGGCATCAAAAAAACCTTGCTGGAGATGGTTTAAAGTTTCTTTCCCAATCAAGATAGTCATATTATTTCAAACCAGAAAAAGAAAAAAAGTGAAATAAGGAAGCTGGAAATTGTGTTTCACCTGGCTTCGCCTCAGCCCTTTGCATTGAAGTATTTAAGATGGATGTAGAAAAAAAAAAAAAAAGGAAAAAGTGAAAAGGCATTTTTGTTTTAAAAATAAAATACCCATCCCTGAATGGAAACGTGAACTATAGTCATAATCTTCCATGTGTGTGTGTTTTTTTTTTTTAAGATTTTATTTATTTATTTGACAGACAGAGACAAGTAGGCAGAGAGGCAGGCAGAGAGAGGAGGAAGCAGGCTCCTGCTGAGCAGAGAGCCCGATGTGGGGCTCGATCCCAGGACCCTGGGATCATGACCTGAGCTGAAGGCAGAGGCTTTAACCCACTGAGCCAACCAGGTGCCCCAAGTTTTTGAATGGTATTCGTAAAAATGCCAGCTATGGGGGTCAATGGCTGGTACCGGGAAATAATTAGTTCACACTTTCTAATGTTCGTAGTCTCTGGCGTAAGCTAGAAATCCTCCCCCAAACCTGTACCCATACGTATACAAATAACACCTTTACCAGTGAAGTCCATTAGTTCCAGTCCAAATGGCAGACAACCTAGTTAGAGCTCAGTGGCCTGGTCTGCTCTGGTCATCTCCCTCACAGGGGCATTTGCTCGGCAGGAGGACAATGCAAGACGCCAACAGGGTTAATTGCAGCCACACGTAGGTTTTCTCTTTGGATAACAGGGCTCTGCCTTAAAATTGATCCACGCACTGTCAAGGGACTAATTCTGGGCTTCCTTTCAGCCCCACCCGCATCCCGTGACAGACTGCTGCTACCTCCAGGCCCTCGGACACCCTCGCCTGGCTTTGCACGAAGTGTGGGAACAGGCGCGGAGCCGGGTCAGAGGGCACAGAGCCAATGTCGCTACATGCGTGTCTCCGCTTTTGTGCTGGTCCTGGCCTTGTCCTACTTTATGCAGATTCCACCTCTGCGAGATCCAGATTGTGCCATATGGGATTCCTGTGTATTACTAGCGAGGACACATGCCTGTGGGAACTATTCTAATGAAGGACCAACCCAGGCACTGCTGCCTGAACAGTTGCTTTTCCCAGGAGAATTTCCATAAGGGGGGGCTGAGGGGTGACGTCTGGGGGCAAAGACATTCTCAATGTCTGGGAAAAGAGTTGTGTGTCTGGTTCTTTACAGAGTGTGTGTATGGAGATGGGAAGTTTTAGGGTAGAATTTTCTGAAGCAAAAAAAAAAATTTACTTTGTTTCCTTTATATTTCTTTTCCCCTTATTTTTTCTCCTGTCTTCCCTTTGTTCTTTTATTACCATTATTTTGTGTGTGTGTGTGTTCACACGCGCGTGCACGTGCACACATGGTCTTTTGTATTTGCCTTATCACTTCTGATGTTTGTCTTCCATCTAATTATGCTTAATTTTAAAATGTCATGCTTGGATTTTCTCTCTGATAGATTCTGTTGCTTATCTGTTGTTTCAAGTCACACTTCCTTTGCAGATTCTGCATTCCTTTATCAACCCTCATATATTTTGAAGCTGTACTTCTTCCTCTCTTCCTCCTATGTGTTATAAGTTTGTACATCATCATCGATGCTCCTCCCTCTTTTTTCTAGACCCCGCTGTTTACAGCTGTTGTATAGTTCACTTATTTTTTGATGGAAGCATTCCTTTTACAGTTACTGAATAAAAATAAAAACAAAAGATGTTCTTTTTTTGCCTTTTTTCTCTGTTTTCTTCTCACTCTTCTTTACATCCTTGCCCCATTTTTAAAGCATTTCACCTTTTCACCCATCTTTCTAATCCCAGAAGAATTCTTGCTTTCTATTGTGTGGATGCATTCATCTCTAAATCCCAATTTTTCTCTACCCCCCCTTCTTATATTCTCTCCTCTTTTTAGTTAAAGTGAAGATTTTATTGATTGCATATTTTATTTTGCTTTGTCTAAATAATTATTATCCTCTGTATAATGTAATTACTTTTCAGAGCTTGAGATTGAGTCTTATATAGTCAAAAAGAGTACATAATTTGAAGTCAGATGATCTGGGTAGAGACCTGACCTAATCTTTTGTCATAGGTTCATTCATGTCACTTTTTCACTTACTCATTCATTACTTACTTAATTTATTAAATATCTCTCAATGTCTAGTCTGTGCCACCATGGTCCTGGGTAAATACCTATTCACTTATGCCTATGATTAGCCTGATCTCAGAATTCTTCATTCGAAATAACCCTCTTCTAGATCGATTGACTCATTTTGGGGGGAACTCAGGCTTTCTTCAACAAGGACAATTATGCGCTGTGACCATTTTTCCTATGACAACTTTTCAAGTCGTGAATAGAAAAAAATATTGAGAGCTGAGACCTACAAGGTTTCCTCTGGCTTACATTTTACAACTCCAATTGAATGGCTCAGTGTCTGTTTTCAGATAACCTTGGTCTTTCATAAAGACATATCCCTGGCGTTAGTTTCACTTGTATTTATAGCTGGAGGTGAATTGATAAGTAGGGCTTCTCTTTCCTTTGGATGTGATGTTTTAACAGGTGCTCAGGAGCTGCTTGGCTTCTTATACTGGTACTCCACAGTTAGAAATGCATTCCTTTAGCTTATGAAATACTTTTACGTTATGTTAAAATATAAATAATCCTGGGATGATAATATATCTAGTCATTAAGCCCTCATGAGATCTTTCCCCCTAAAAGATACATTTTGGTAGCCAGAGGAAGCCCACCTTAGGGGGAAAACTAGAAATTATAGGGTAGTTTTGTAGTACTAAAGATACAAGAAATGTGTGTTTTGCTTATTATCAACCCTACTACAAAAGTAACTATTTGCCATAGAGTGAAACTTATCATCATCCTTCATTGTCACAGTGTTTAAAAGTCTTGTTGAATCACCCTAGTTTTTGATAGGGCCTCCTTTGACTTTCAGAAATATCCCAACTTGATGAAATATATAGTCATCCTATTTCTAAGTAACATGGTAGGGCAGAGGAGATAAAAAAGAAAAATTTAAGAAAGGCATTCTTTTTATTGCTTTAAAATTTTTTTTATTATTTTCTTTGTACTTTATTTTATTGCTTTATTTATTTGCTTATTGTGCATTTATTGCCATAGTTTTTCATTTTTTTCAATTGGTATCTTTGATTCTTTATTCGTTGTCATTACTGCTTGGCATAACTTTGGGCACCTTTTCTTATTCTGACCTAAGAACAGACATATTCCTCTAATTCTCTGATCTGATGTCCTGTAAGGGCTGATACATGACCTTCTCTTATATATATTGGAACTGACTTGAGTGAAACCTTTATTCTATAAGAATAAAGAATAAAATGTTTATTCATGGTATAAAATCAAGACTAGGAGATTAAGGGTTTAATTTTGGCATTGGCCATTAATAGACTGTATGATTCTAGACAAGTTAGGTAGCCTTCCTGAGCCTCAATTTCCTCTTCTATAAAGTGGGGATAATACTGTTTATCCTACCAGGGATATTGTGAGAATTAAATGAGATCATGTACACAAAAGTTGCCACAGAGAAGCAGAACAGAAATATATGACCCCCTTTTCTTGTATGTATGGAATTATTTACAATAGGTTATTCTTGGGGCACCTGGGTGTCTCAGTCGGTTGTATGTTTGCCTTTGGCTTAGGTCATGATCCCAGGATCCTGAGACAGAGCCCCAAGCCGAGAAGCCTTGGGCTCCCTGCTCAAGTGGAGAGTCTGCTTCTCTCTCTCCCTCTGCCCCTCCCCCTACTTTGTGCTCTTTCTTTCTCAAATAAATAAATAAAATCTAAAAAAAAGTAGGTTATTTTTTAAAGACACAATCTCTAAAGAGTGACATAATTATATTTCATTTTATTAGTGCAAATATCCAGGTTCTTTCAGGGATTACCTTCCTGGTGCTGACTTACTTCTGATTCTTGTTTTCCATTGTTCCAGATATCACTCTGAGATATTCAGAAGACATGGAGGCATTCTTTCAAGTTCTATCAGGAAGCAGTATTACTGAAAGTCAGTTTTTGGCCAAAAACACAGATTCCCCCAGATTTTTAAGGAAATGGTGATAAATATAGAACAAGCATCTTTTCAATTATATTAAAAAAAAAAAAAAGAAAAGAAAAAGACTTGAATTTCAAACAACTCTCCAGGATCTCTGGAAGTGCCCTATGAGGCTCCTGTAGCTTCTGGTTTGTAATGCTCAGTGGTAGATTTTCAAACTAACAACAAGTAATCCCTTTGTTATCTCTCCCATTACCATGGCTTCACATCACTCCATCTTCCATCACAGCTTTTGGAGAGAAAAAGACCAAACTTTTTTTTCAGTTTCCTCCTTTAAAAAATCCACTAAAATGTAATATGGAGAATATTTTTAAAATTTTACTTGGACTGAAAACCATGTCAATGTGATTATGTGATTTAGATTGATTTTAGTTTAAAAAAATTAGAAAAAAAATTCTCACCTGAGTTGAATTTTGCTTCCTTTTGTTGTTTATTCAAAATGTTGTTGAAGGCATTATCATATTAGAGTATGATGATTTTTTTAAAAAAAAGTTGCATTTAGGCTAACTCTAGAGTCATACCAGAAGTTTACAGGAATGCCACGATTCAACCTAGATTGGGTGACATGTGAAGAAGATTTGGGCAGGGCCCCATCCTGTTCCTTGACCAAAGAAAAAATTTATAGTGTAGGGATGGGATTGCTTCTTTCTACATCACCTACGTAGCTACATCACTGAAATACTTAAAAAGGTAGTTGGCATGCAACAGGATATTTCTTTGGCTGGTCTGATGTTGGTTATTGGGCTAGATTGTGTAGTTGCTAGATCATTTAGTTGAAAGCCAGAATGAAGTAATTTATTTTATCCAAGGAGTTTGCATGAAGGGGTACAGACACTTTAACAGATTTCTTACATACATCAGGCTGTACCAGTACTTGTACCATAAAGATGATATTTGTGTTCATCCTTTCAAAAGAGGATTCTAAGCCCTGATTTTCCATTGCCGAAGGTGATAAGCTACTATAGAGACTCAACTCAGAGAGCCACTAATCCACATAAAGGCCAGCAAGCAAAGAAGAGAGGTTAAGGTCATTGACTAGAAGCTATACTGTTCTTTACTGATAGATGGGATGTTGGCTAAAGAAAGTTCTTTCATTTTCAGAACTACTCTGCCAAGGGAGAAAGCATGAACTTGCTACTAGAAAAAATAACCTTGTTTGAAATACAACTAAGCTATTTTTTGGAGTAGTCCTAAAAGAACGAAGCATGCTTCGTGTAAAGGAAATAATGTCCTTATATGTCCAACTTTTCTGTAGTCGTTTTCTTTGTCATCTCAGTTTCGTTGAGTTACCACGTGTGCACTCACATGCCATGTGTGAGTGGGTAAGAGATACTTCTCTATTCAGAAGAATAGGTCAACTTTACTGGCTGATTCTGCAGTAGCTTATGTGTTAGTATATCCGCTTCTGCACTTTCCCATATAGGAAGACTCGAATCATTTGACCAAGGTGAAACCTTAAAAACACTTTTATTCTTCAAACAGAAATGGAACTCTTCTACTGTTTCCACTTCTAATGTGTAAGGAAGATGAGAGCCTTCTTGAATAGTGGCTTTTGTCAATCACATGTTTGGAGGGGCTTAAGGACCCACTGAGATGTCACACGTCTAGAAACACATTTTACACAAAGTGTGACTTACTGTTCCCCAGTGTTTGTTCTCTAGATTGCATTAGAAAATGAGGTAGACTATGGTAGGGTACAGAATGTAGGTAAGAGATAACCTCAAAACATTTACTTAACAAGGCCTTGGCTGGGTACTGAACACAGATTTTTTTTTTTTAAATCCTCAAATGTTGTCTTTCATTATCAAAGACATTAAAATATGATGGATACCTCTGACACATACTATTATTATAATGGCATTATACATTACTGAGCCCCTTCTAGCCTAGTGTAGTTTACCTTAGTGCAAATATTCTGTATTGCTTTTGATAGTGATTCCTGATGTACCCAATTCCCTGACCAATAAGACAAGTAAGTTAGTTATTTGTGAATTTAAGTCACGTTAATACCTTCAGATCTGGGATACAAGAATTTATGAGTCAAGTTGTATTTCAAATATAGTTGTATAACAAATTACCACAAACCTAGTAGCTTAAGATAACATCTGTTTTTAAACCAGCAGTTAGAACAGTTACCTAACAGTTCTGTAGTCTGTCACTTCTTCAGAAGTCTGTTGCAGCAAGACTGGGTTTTTTGCTCAGGGTCTCAAAAGCCTCAGATTGAGGGGTTTGTGTGCTGCCTTCTTCCAAGCTCATATGGTTGTGGCAGAATTCAATTCCTGTGGTTATTGGACTGAAGGTGATATTTCCTTGCTGGTTAACAGCTGGAGGCTGCTTTCAGATTCCTCGAGTCCTCCACATTCTTTGCCACGTGGTTCCCTCTGTCCTCAATGGAGAATTTGTGTTGTGTCAGATTCCTCTCACATTTGAATCTCTCTCTCTCCCTCTCTCTCTTTAAATGAAAAGCTCTATCCCTTTTTAAGAGCTCACCTAATTGGGTCAGCTCCACTCAGGTTGGTATTTTCTAGAGTCAGCTGATTTGGGAATTAATTATATCTGCAGAAGCCCTTCAGAGTACAGTAGTTCTCCTCCCTCATCTGTGGTTTTGCTTTTTGGGTTTAGCTTTTTGTGGTTAACTGTGGTGGGGAAGCAGATCATCCTTCTGACAAATCATCAGATGGTCAGTAGTAGGCTAACTCTACTTCCCAATGCCTACGTCATTTCCCCTCACTCCTTCTCCACATAGGCATTTTATCATCTCCCATCATCACAAGAAGTGTGACTGCAGCACAATAAGGTGTATTATAAGGGGCCCTTGGGTGGCTTGGTCAGTTAAGGGTCCAAATCTTGGTTTCAGCTCGAGTTGTGATCTCCTGGGTTGTGGGATTGAGCCCCAGTTGGGTTCCTTGCTTAGTGGGGAGTCAGCTTGGAGATTCTCTCCCTTGGCCCCTGCCCCCACTTCCTCTCTCTCTCTCTCTAAAATAAATAAATAAATAAATCTTTTTTAAAAAAGATATTTTGAGAGACCACATTTATGTAATTTTCATTACAGCGTATTGTTATAATTATTGTACAGATAATTCTTTTTTTTTTTTTTTTTTTTAATTTTTTTTTTTTAAAGATTTTCATTTATTTGACAGAGCACAAGTAGGCAGAGAGAGAGAGGAGGAAGAGGCAGGCTCCCTGCCGAGCAGAAAGCCCGATGTGAGGCTCGATCCCAGGACCCTGGGATCATGACCTGAGCTGAAGGCAGAGGCTTTAACCACTGAGCCACCCAGGCGCCCCTGTACAGATAATTCTTGAATCATGATGTTTGACCTAGTGATTTTTCAACTGTACATCAGTGTGGAAACAATACCCTTTCATTGGAAACTGAACTTCGAATTTTGTATTATGATCTTTTCCCGGGCCAGTGATCTGCAGTGCAGTACTGTTGCGTGATGCTGGGCAGCAGCAACGAGCCACAGCTTCCAATCAGCTACATCAGCTGGAGTGTAGACAACCCATACAGTTACAACCATTCTGTACCCATACAACCATACTGTGCTTGCATTAGAGTATTCAATAAATCACATGAGCTATTCAGTACTTTATTATCAAATAGGCTTTCCGTAGATGATTTTGCCCAGCGGTAGGCTAACACAAGTGTTCTGAGCACATTTAAGGTAGGCTAGGCTAAGCTATGATGTTAGGTAGGTTAGGTGCATTAAATGCATTTTTAACTTAATTTTCAACTTATGATGGTATACTGGAATGTAACCCCATCATAACTCAGGGGAGATCTGTATTTTGTTATTAGTTAGTTAGGTTCTGAGTTGGATTAATTTAACTACATTATTTTATTATTTAACTATATATTATTTTAACTACAGAAAGTGTCCAGTAATAACTGGGAGGAACTAGAGGAACTTGGCCTCTACCTTGATGACCAACATCAAAGAACTTTATGTTACTTTATTTAATCTTATGTAGTCCAAAAGAATCATGCCAGTTTGGTTCAGTACTTTGATTGCTATAGATATAAAAATAAATATAAATATATAAACTTTATGTCCTTGTAGGGGACACAAGGACAGTGATCTGCTTAAATCAAGCAACATTTAGTACTTGCTATGTTTTAGGCACAGTCCTGGATGATGGAGATAGAAATGGGGTGCTGTATCTCAAGTAAATTTCTTTCTTTTTTTTTTTATTATGTTACATTAGTCACCATTCAGTACATCATTAGTTTTTGATGTAGTGTTCCATGATTCATTGTTTGCATATAATTCAAGTAAATTTCTTTTTTTTAAAATATTTTATTTATTTATTTGACAGACAGATATCACAAGTAGGTAGAGAGGCAGGCAGAGAGAGAGGAAGGGAAGCAGGCTCCCTGTTGAGAAGAGAGCCCAATGCAGGGCTCTCTCCCAGGACTCTGGGATCATGACCCTAGCCGAAGGCAGAGGCTTTAACCCACTGAGTCACCCAGGCACCCCTGAAATTACTGATATTATTTTATGAGAACTGAACAAATTAGGTAAAAATGTAGCTACATGTCTTTTTCACCATACATATAAAAATCAATTCCAGATGATAAAAAATAAAAGGGTTAACAATGAGAACTTTCAGTTATATGAGAATATAAGGTACATATTTGTATTATTTGGGGGCAAGGAAAATTGTCTTAAGCATGATCCTTAAGCAGATGCCAACACAGAAAATGATAAACTCCATAGCCAACTCTTCTGCAGATCAGAAAACATCTTAAATAAAAGGGTAAGTTATGAAATAAGAAAAAATATTTCCACATATAACAGCAGAAAGTTAATACCACTGCTGCATAATGAACTTTTACAAATCAGTAAGTAGAATGATTCAGGAAGACAAAAAGCAAAAAGAGTAAGAAATTCAAAATGAAGAAATACGAATGACCTCCCTCCAAAGGAAAAAAAAATGCCCAAAGTCACTAATAAATCAAAGAAATTAAAACTACAACAAAGAGATGTAATTTCCACCTAAAAAAACTGGCAAAAAAGTTTGCATATTAAGTGTTGGAGAAAATGTGGGTAAATGGGCATGCTGGCCTTTTGGATGCTAATCAATTTGCAGAAAAATCCTGAAAGTATTTGTAGTCTCTTACCCAGAATTCAGTTTTTATTAATATATTTTTCAAGATAGCTAAGAATAAATACAAAGATTTAACCATAATATTTGTTATAGTATTACTTATGAAAATTAGATCTAGTCTAAATGTCCAATAATATGTCATGGTAACTTTATAATATAGACTATTATAAAATATTTTGAATTATTTTATTTTTTGTTTTTTTAAGTAGGCTCTATGCCCTGTGTGGAGCCCAATGAGGGGCATGAACTCACAACCCTGAGATTAAGACCTGAGCTGAGATCAAGAGACGGGTGCTTACCTGACTAAGCCACCCAGGCACCCCTTGAATTATTTTATAAAGGAATATTTTATTCCCTAATGGGTATTAATTATACATGTGATTTTTAAAAAATCCTTTCCTCATTATATATAACTACTTCCCCCCATATATATATATACGTTAATTTGGGGGACATATGGATATGAAATTGTTTACACTTTTATGCAATAATTTGTGTGTATGTGTGTGTGTGTATGTATGTGTGTATATATATATATATATATAAAACAGTTTTATATCTATATGTCCCAAAAGTTAACAATTTAATTGTATCTGAATTTTGGGATTATAGGTAATCTAAATTTTATTTTAGTTGGTTTTATTTTCTAGATTTTTCTATGATAAACATGTGTTATTTTTAATGATCTAATCCCACCTTGTTATTGATAATTTTATTACCCAAAGTAAGCTGGCAGTGGAACATAGTGCAAGGAGCTCAGAGTTTGGAATGTGGTTGACCTGTGTTTAAATAGTGACCTGGCTCACAGGTCACTATTTATCCTGTGGAATGATTGTCCAGGATCAGGTGCTTGCCCTAATCCAATCAGCTCTGGCAGAGGAAGCGGTGTCATATGTTAAAAATCTGGCTGCCTAAGGACTAGTCATCAGTACAGATTGTGAGAAGTATAATAGTCTTGGGGATATGGCACACTGAGCAATAAACTATAATACAACAGGAAGTGGTAAGCTTTTAGATTAAATAAAATGCTATGGACTCATGGAGGGGGCCTAGAAGACTCGTGAGAAAGTGACTTTCAAATGATCTTTCGAGGAAGAGGGGACTTGGTTTCAATTGGTTCCCTGAATTTAGCTGGATATCTACCAAGCCAGTCTAGTCTGAACATCCATGAAATCAGGCTGACATATAAGATTATATGTCTGGGGGCACCTGGGTGGCTCAGTGGGTTAAAGCCTCTGCCTTTGGCTCGGGTCATGATCCCAGGGTTCTGGGATCGAGCCCCACATCGGGCTCTCTGCTAGGCGGGGAGCCTGCTTCCCTTCCTTTCTCTGCCTCTCTCTGCCTACTTGTGATCTCTCTCGCTGTCAAATAAATGGATAAAATCTAAAAAAAAAAAAGATTATATGTCTGGATCTCTCTGGGGGCAGAGGATCTTTAGTCAAGAGGTACAAAGGATGGAGTTGTGATTGCACGGGGAGATATTGGAGGATAAACAGAAGGGGAGAGGGGGCCACCAGAAGCTACCCAATGGAAAGTAATACAATACCCCAGGGCAAAGGTGTCCTGCATCTGGGGACCAGTGATCGCTTGCAGAGCAGTGGTAGGGGGACAGGAAGTGCCCAATAACAGTGCTCAAACAGAATCCAGGAGCTTAAGGGGCAAACACTGGCAACTGCAGCTGCTTGTGCAGACCTGGGGGGCTGGCCCTCACTGCCACTGCTGCAGCCGCCACTGGCACCCACACCCAGACTAGGATCGCTGGTAGTTTTTGGTTGCAGGGGGTGCAGAGACAAGCAGAGGCCAGGTTGACCCCTGAGAGGATCGCTGGGGGTGTGCAGTGCCTGTGGGAGGCTGTGGTTTTCAGCGGCGCTTACAGAGGAAGAAACTGTGTTCTGGAAGGTTCAGAGAGGAGCAGACTGTGGCTTCTCTCTTTGGGGTGGAGGTGGGGTGGAGGTCTAGACATTTTCCTTTATCCTGACCCTCCAAAAAGGTGTGAAAAGCTGCCAGAGAACCAGAAAAAGCCCAGAAAACTGGTTTCCACAGAGCCCAGCCCGTTGATGGGGGCAGGGAAACTCCACCCAAGCAGGGGTGCCTGAAAAACAACACAGCATGCCCCTCCCCCAGAAGACAAGCTGGAAGAAAAAGAGGATGACAACCTGAGTGGCCCCATAAAACTGTAAAAGCCTAACACCAGGGGAAAATAGTATATTGAACTCTTGGTGTTGCCCCACAGCCTGTGTATTTCCTAGATACCACTTGTTTATTCTTTCTTATGTTTCTTCTCTCTCTCTCTCTCTTTTTTATTTACCTACTTAGCATTTCAACTAGATGCTTAATACAACATATTCCATAGTAACTTTTTCACTTATGCTGTTTCATACATATACTTTTTCTTTTATATAGATAGATAGATATAGATATAAGCTTCAATGTAGTTCTTTTTCCATATTTTATATATATATATATACACATATATATATATGTATATATATATATACCAGTTTTAATTTCCCTATAACTCTGGGAGGTAGTGTTCTCTAACAAAGAGAACAAAATACATAACCAGGAAGAACTGAAACACCCTGCCTTGCCCATATTAAGATTATAGCCCCCCCATCGCCCCCCCCTTTTATTAACTTTATAAATCTTATTCTTGGGTTTCCTTTTGGCTGGGTTTTCTTGGTAATGGCTTCTGATCACTCTGAACTTTCCCAAGGTGTTCCTTGCCTGGATTGTGTTTGATATTTGTTTGATTTTCCCAAGGTGTACCTTGCCTTGATTGTGTTTGATTTTTTTTTTTTAAGATTTTATTTATTTTATTTGACAGATAGAGATCACAAGTAGGCAGAGAGGCAGGCAGAGAGAGAGAGAGGAGGAAGCAGGCTCCCTGCTGATCAGAAAGCCCGATGCGGGGCTCGATCCCAGGACCCTGGGATCATGACCTGAGCCAAAGGCAGAGGCTTTAACCTACTGAGCCACCCAGGCGCCCCTGTGTTTGATATTTTTGACTCTGTACATCTCCTTAACCACCCCTCAACAGAATGACTAGGAGGAGGAACTCCCAACGAAGAAAAGAACTAGAGACAAGGGCCTCTCCCTAATGGATATGGATATAAGCAAGATGTCAGAAAGAGACTTCAGGGTAACTATTATGAAGACAATAGCTAGTCTGGAGATAACCATTAACGGCAATGTAGATTCTCTAAGGGCAGAGATGAGAGCTAATCAGGCTGAACTTAAAAATGCTATAAATGAGATGTAGTCAAAACTAGATACTCTAACAGCTAGGGTAAATGAGATAGAAGAATGACTTAATGATCCAGAAGACAAACTGATAGAAAGGAAGGAACAGGACGAGGCCTGGAACAAACACCTTAAAATCTATGAAAACAGAATTAGAGAAATAAATGACACCATGAAATGTTCCAATGTCAGAATTATTGGGATCCCTAAGGGGGTGAAACAAGTATTTATTGTCCTGGAGGCAGAGAGGACCCCTCCCAAGATCAAAGAGAACAGACCAATACCCCAGCATGTAATAGTAAAACTCGTGAATCTTAGAACCAAGGAAACCGTCTTAAGGGCAGTTAGGGGTAAGAGATTCCTTAGGTACAGAGGGAGGAACATCAGAATAATATCAGACCTGTCCACAGAGACCTGGCAAGCCAGAAAGGGCGTGCAAGACATATTCAGGGTACTAAATGAGAAGAACATGCAGCCAAGACTACTTTATCCAGCAAGGGGGTCATTCAGAACAGATGGAGAGAGAAGAAGCTTCTGGGACCGGCAGACACTGAAAGAATATGAGACCACTAAGCCGGCCCTGGAAGAAATATTAAGGGGGTGGTTCTATAAAAGGAGAAAGACCCCAGGAATTATATAGAACTGAAATTTACAGAGACAATCTATAGAAATAAGGACTTCACAGGCAACATGATGACAATAAATTCATATCTTTCAATAATCACTCTCAACATGAATGGCCTAAATGCTCCCATGAAATGGCACTGGGTTGCATGTTGGATAAAAAGACAGAACCCATCCATACGCTGTCTACAAGAGACTCATTTTGAGCCTAAAGATACATCCAGACTGAAAGTGAAGGGATGGAGAACCATCTTTCATCCCAATGGACCTCAAAAGAAAGCTGGGGTAGCAGTTCTCATATCAGACAAATTAGATTTTAAGCTAAGGACTGCAACTGGAGATACAGAAGGACATTATATCATTCTTAAAGGGTCTATCCAACAAGAAGATCTAACATTTGTAATTATCTATGACCCCAACAAGGGAGCCAACTCCATAAGCCAACTGTTAACCAAAATAAAGAGACACATTGATAATAATATGGTAATAATAGGAAACCTCCTCACTCCCCTCTCAGTAAGAGACAGATCACCAAACAGAAAATCAACTAAGAAATAAGAGCTTTGAGTGACACACTGGACCAGATGGACCTCATAGATATATAGAGAGCATTCCACCCTAAAACAACAGAATACCCATTCTTCTCTAGTGCACATGGAACTTTCTCCAGAATAGACCACATATTGGGTCACAAATCATGTCTCAACCAACACCAGAAGACTGAGATTATTCCCTGCATGTTCTCAGATCACGATGTTTTGAAACAGGAACTCAATCACAAGAAAAAATTTGGAAGAAATTTAGACACTTGGAAGCTAAAGACCACCCTGCTTAAGAATGTTTGGATCAACCAGGAAATCAAAGAAGAACTTAAACAATTTATGGAAACCAATGAGAACGAAGACACCCCAGTCCCAAACCTATGGGATATGGCAAAGGTGGTCCTGGGGGGGAAATACATAGCCAACCAAGCCTCACTCAAAAAAAAAAAAACCAAAAAAAAAAAAAAAACCAAAAAAAAAAAAAAAAGAAAAATCCCCAAATGACCAACTAAGTTTACACCTTAAAGAACTGGAGAAAAAACAACAAATGAAGCTTAAGCCACGCACAAGGAGAGAAATAATTAAGATTAGAGGAGAGATCAGTGAATTAGAAATCAAATGATCTTTGAAAACAGTATAATTCACTAACTGATGAAGAGGAAACAGGGCAGGTGAAATGTAACAGAAGCAGAAGAGGCATCATGAAAGAAGGGTGGAGGCATGAAAACACTGCATATTTGGGGAACAGTAGGCAGAATAGTTATTTGAGAGAGGAGTGCATGCAAAATAAGGCGAGAAACATAGGTGAGAGCTAGCTGGATTTGGACTGTGAATATTCAGGGCCATCACTTTTGTCCATTTGTTGTTTCTGAAAATGATATTTCAATTTAAAAAATCCTCTGCGTCATGCAGGGTTTTTCAGCCCTGGCAGTTCTTTAAGAATCACTTTAGAGACTTTAAAAAGCAGGGGTTCCTGGGGCCCCCACCTGGATCCCAGATCCAAATTTCAGGGGATTGGGCTTGAGTGTTATTAAGACCTTCCCTGTGTGATTGAAAGAGTGGCAAGGAAAGTCAAGAGCCATTGTTATAAACTATGCTATTTGACCTGTCTCTTGTTTTCTGTAAAGTCTCTAACTCTTTTGGTTTCAGGCTATTTAAAAACAGACGGCCAGGCTCTCTGGGTATAACTAGATTAGTCTTGGCTTAGCTTTTCTAAGACTATGGAATCCACTGCTTGAGCTTTAGAGCTTGATAACTCATCTCTACTCCTAACTGCTTCATCACATTCCACTTTCTTTATGGTTTGCAACTGTTATCTCAAAGATAAACTCATCAGGAAATTTCTCCCACTTTTAAAACTTTGTCACACAGCCATGCTGCTGAGGCCTCTCTGACTGCCCCCCCACCCCCCACCTTTCCTACTGGCTCTTCCACTCAGCCCTTTCCCGCTCCTCTTGGTTATGACCAATCATCAATGGACTCTTCCTTTTGGGATCTTTACCTCTCAGATGGTTCTTTCCACAAAAGTGGGTATAGCTTTTCTCTAATCTTTTTATAGGGCATATTTTTCAAAGACTATCATTTGCTCTTAGAACATTTATTTTCCTTATAATTATCAGTATCAATATCCCTATTTTTTTCTTCGACTGACAACTCTAAGCATTCTTTATTTCCACATTATTTATGAATATGGCAAACATGAAAGAAATCAGGCTCTTCAACAATGCTACTTTTAAAAGAGAGTGCTGGTAAGATGCAGATTTTTTTCTCACCTCTAATGCCTCCTAAAGTGAATTGGGATTCATTAATATAGAAGGCATCAGCCATGGCCCCATAGTCCTAGAACTAATGAGCACATAATAAATCCCAGCTCTCTTCAGCAAACACCGAATGACACAGGCTAAAGAAACTTGGTCTTTCAATCCATCAATTTCTATCTTACCTTGATAGCAGTTATGAATGCCTTCCAAAGCAGGGCAGAGTTGTAATTCAAAAAGAGTACGATTTTTAAACCTTGAAAAACCACTTTGGATTTATGGTCCAGAATCAAAATTTTATTCCTTCTCCCAAGTGTGGAATGCTAAAAAAAAAAAAAAAAAAAAAAAAAAAAAAAAAAAAAAAAGGGTTGGGGGAGAGCTGACATATGGAGCTTACCTGTCTTGTTTTCACAGGGATGTAACAAACTGTAATTTTTTTATGAGCCTCGGATGCATCAACCCAAACTTTTTCAGCTTCGAGACTCATAATCTATAAATATCTAAGAATCACTGTTACCTCAGTTTGCCTAAACAGGAATTTGTCATCCCAACTGTCAGTTGAGTGGATAATGAGAACCATTCCTCTCATCCAGTTAATTATTCTCCACAGACTGTGCGCAGCTTCTTTGGATTTTTGTCTTGGCTCTCTAAGTCTGCACTACATTCTCAGCTTTGGGGATTTCTGTAACCCTCACATCTTTTGTCATTTAATGTTATCTCCTGGTGTCTTCTGAAAAAGAGTGATCATCTCTGGGAAACTAAATGCCGTCTTTGGATGGTAGGAAACCTATACTTAAAGGGCTATTTTAAATTTTCCTATCAGCTGAAGACATGTTCCTGATTTTCTGTGCAAACATGATTAAATGTTCAATGTATAACTTAATTTAAGAATACATTATGTAATCTACACTTAAATACTGTAATGGAACAAATACAGTTTTTTTCCAGGGCTGAAGTGGAACTAAAAATGTTCTGTAGTTTGGCCTACTCTTAGAAAGAATTTTCCTACTTGAGCAAAAATAACATCCCATTGTGGATTGATGTTTGGATAGCTATTATACAGGAATAGGCAATCAGTTAAGAGATCAAAAGCCCGTTATGAACACTTTTATCCACCACAGACTTTTGATAACCTTGAAGGGGTGATTAGAATGAAAAGAAACAATTAAAATTTATCATCATATTTTTAATTATAAAAATTGGCTGTGGAAAGGGAAAATATAGCATCAATGTAAGATGATTATGATGCCAGAATAGTTAGAGGTCATCCAAGTTAGCCCTTCCATTTTTTGTAGAGACCAAGCCATGAGGGACTTGCTCAGGGTTTCATCGGAAGTCACTGATAACGAGCCTCCATTTTCTTAGTATTAGAGATGAAAGTGGAATTGGGGACATGTGTCCCACATGCCTTTTGGTAAATGCTGAGTCTTTTCTTGTTTTTTTTTTTTTTTTTAAATATGGGGAATTCTCTTTATATATACACACATACACTACACACATACATATATATAATACCATAAAAGTTATATAGTATATGAGAAGTATACGTGTGTATGAGAAGTATATGAGAAGATGACCACTGTTCTAATTAGTTCATTAGATCTAAGTAGATCTAATTGTCACTAGCTATAGTTTCTGAGGTGATTCTCACTAATGCTGCATGCATCTTTTGAAATATTATAGTCTAATAAAAATAGTAATTTACACATTATTGTTGATGAAGAAGGTAACATGGAACTAACTTATGCATGTCTAGATTTGTGTTTTCAAATCATATCCACTGAGATGGCAATGGTTGGCTCAGAGGAAATGATCCCTGATGGAATAAGTTTGGAGTCCCTGTGTTAAAGAAAGTTTAGGAAGATTATTTCCTTCCTGTAGGGCTACTTAGAGCCTGTAATAATCTGATGAGCCCTGTGTATCCTCCTGTTAGGGTAAACTATGTAATATTACTCAAATATATTTGTCTGTGGAACTCTGATTTTTTTTCACTAAATAAACTATTAACATTCTACCAGAATGCTTGTGTTTTGAGAGACACAGTTTAGACATGTAGTTCCAAAATGTCTCTTTCATTTTTCCTGAAACTCAGCTTTTTGTGTAACTCAATTCTAAATATTTATGTTGACATTTATGATCTCAATTTAAAATTTCCTAGAGTTCTATTATGAGGAGAATATCATCCAGATGGGCTCTGTGGCTTGCTGGTTGGCTCTCTGTTCTTCCTACTCCATTTGTCCAGAAAATCTCCCTTGACATCCTGCTCTCCCCAGCCCCAGGGGATCCTCTTTCATTCCACTTACCATGGGTGTTACAGTTGTTTGTTTGGACTGAGAGCTCCTTGAGGTCAGGGGCCGTGCTATATTCTTTACATTCCCATTTTCGAGCATAGGGCCTATTGTTTATTAATTCAGCAAATATTTTTTGACACTGCAAACAAGAGAGAAGAGAACTCAGCCTTTTTAGAGTTATGGTCTACTCGGGGAGAGAAAGAAGCAAGTGCCATACGATGTGAGAAATGCTCTGATGGAAGAACTGCAGACTGTTCTCAGAGAGACACTCTAGGGAAGGTTTCCTGAGGGATTGATACCTATTTTGAGACCTGAAAAATGAACAGGAGCTAGTGGAAAGGTGCATGTGGTAGTCTTTCGTGGAATACTCATTGGGAGAATGAATGTATTCCTGGAAGAAACAGAACCTTGATCACCTTATTTTTTGAAACTGTTTCTTGTCCTTCCATTGGAAGCAATTTCTTTCCAATTATTCAAATTATTGAATCTGGTTTTGAAGTTTCATGAAGCTTTTGGAGACATCCTTAAGAGGTTTACTTTTGCAAATATTTTATTGCCCTCACCATCTTATTGCTATTACTGCTGGGATTCATTTTAAATTTTTATCAATATTGTGTGTGTGTGTTTGGTACATATTTTCTGTGTGAGATAAACTTTATAACATTTACAATTAAAATTTTATGCATAGAAATGGCATAACTCTGTGAAATATAGACATCCAGGATATATCTGCATCAAAGTGTATTTTACAGATAACTAACTTCTTTTATACTGATTTCAATCATTACTATAATGCTCAAAAGTTTTCAGAGCCCTTTTGCATATATTATCTCATTTGAAATGATAAATTCACAAGATTTTCAATCAGTCATTGACTCCCCAGCAGCCATGTAGAGTAGACAATACCAGCATTGTCCCTTTTAAGCAGCCCCTCCTCCATGAATGAAGAAGAAACTGAGTCAGAAAGATGACAAATAATTAGTCTGGCTACCAAGTGGTGTTATAAAGGAAACTTAACTGTTTTGGATTTCCAAACATTTACTCATTTTGTTTCTTAGGTAAATTTGTCAGGTTTCTTCATCTTTTGGTTAAGTAATTCATTGTAGAGAGCCTTGTGAATTGCTCTTGGTCATCTTATGCGAGTAATTATTTGTGCTTAGAGAAATAATAATTTATGCTTTCCTTTATGGACCACAAAGTGCCTAGGGTCTTAAGAAGGGTTGTCTGAGAATAAGTTGTAGTTTTGAGCTCCTGGAACTTTCATATTCATTTGCGGAGACAGTTCAAAATATTTAAGCTAAGTAGCTATCACTATTCTGATGCCACAAGCTGGTGTAGAATGCCTGAACACACAACATGTTGTCATTATTTGTATCTTTTATGTTTTCTTAGCCTAGGTACCAATGTTCCCTTCAATGGCTTGAAAGTGACTGCAGGGACAGCAGATTAAGATTGACCTCAATCAGAACTAGATTTTTTTCCCCCAATACTAAAATAAGAATCTTTTGTTAATCAATGATTGCCTGTAAGTGTAACAGGAAGAAAAGATCATGGTGTGGTTTACTCTTTGGAGGTTAAAAATGACCAGATAAAGTAGTCAGAAGACGGTGCATTGAATTTAACTTGCCTAGTTTTTTTCTCCCCCTACAGACCTAGTTAGAGATTTGAATATTAGATACACCTTTCTTTTTTTCTTTAAATTTAGAGCTCATTCATCTACTGAAACTAATGGGGGATGTAACTAAGAGCAAGAGAAGGCAGAGAAATTTTTGGAAAGGCAAACATAAATGCCAAAATGTCTTTGCATTATATTTCACATGTTAAAGATAAGAAGAATGCATCATCATTAGGTCACTTAATTCCAAAGCCAGGTTATTGGTTTTCCAGCCAATTAGAATTTGAAATTAGAATATTAAAGTTATTACAGGACACAGGAGTATTGATTGTAGTAAGTAGGGATAGCTGAAAGCCAAAAGAGATAAATATAAATAAATAACTACATAAATATCAGCAATAGGAAAGAAAAGATAATTATGTGGAAGAGCTTCTTTTCAGAGCAAATAAACTCAATAGCCAAGAAGAGTCTGACTGCACAATAATTGAAGTTTATTATGATGGCTCCAAATCATCAATAAAATCATGACTATATCAGTATAATCAATTAGAGAAGGTAAGGAAGTATGAAGTACACTTCAGAAGGAATTTTATAAAAGGGGTTGAAGTCGACCAAAAAAAGTTTTGATATTAGGCTTCACTTCCTTGGAAAATCTTATCCCTTATCAATGCTAGAAATAAGAGGCTACTGTACTTTGTAAAGTTGCTACGATCTTCATAATCGGGTTGAAATTTCTCCTAGACATTTAAGTTCTTTTCTTTCTTTCTTTTTAAAATTTTATTTATTTTTTAGATAGAATGGGGGGACTAGTGTAGGAGCCAGGGGAGGGGCAGAGAGCTAGCGATAAACAGACTCCCCGCGGAGCCTGAAGCTGGAGGCGGGGCTCAATCCCAGGACCCTAAGATCATGACCTGAGCCCAAGTCAGATGCTTACCTGACTGAGTCACCCAGGTGCCCCCAGATATTTTTTAAGCCCCCAAATTGAGAGGCTTTATTTCCCGAGTGATCTTGTGAAAGGAAAGAGAGATCATAACTATTCCCTTTAGAATCATTTGCCCTTTCATTTGTTTTGTTTATTTTATTTTTCTTGAAAATTTTGATGCCTCTCATCTCCGTGCCCTCTTCACTTGGGAGAGCTATTTAATGTCTGTCAAATGTCATGTTACATGTTATAATAACACCACATGGTTATATATAATGCCATAAAGTATTTGTATGTGACATCTAGTCATAACTATGACAAAGAAGATGATCAGATTCCATTATACATCTTAAGAGTCTATATGACATTTACATAGGCTACTTCCATACTCATCTCTGTGGTGCTAATTTTTAAAATAATCTTTCTTCTTTTTCTTCAAATTAACCATTATGTGGAAAAAAGATAATGCCAAAAAAAATTATGTTTTGAACAGTTAAAGATACAGTCTTTAAAAATCTCAAACATTTCCTATTAAAACACTGGTGGTCATTGCATAAATTCTAGACCATTTGAAACAAATTATTTGTAAACATATAGTAATGCCTCCCAGGCATGCTATTTTAGAAAATTTGCATGAAAAATGTACAAAACAAGTATAAACTCACACTATTATTTTTGTGGGGGGGTAATATAAGAACAAGATTATATATTAACATAGGAAATATTACTGAACAAAATGAGGAAAAAGAGAAACCTCTGAAGTAGAGAATAGAAGGCAAAGTTGTACCTGGAAAAAACAGAAAAGTAGAGGAATTTTAAAAAGCTTTCTATTTTATGAACTGGTAACAGGGGAGAAAGTGAACTCATGCGTGATTTGATTTGCCAGGGTCCTCGATAACTATACCCAGCCTCTGAATTACTGTATTTGGATCTGTGAAACAACCGTAGGAGGAATTCTAAGTGATTAAATTGTCTCACTGACCATCAGTGTGGGTCTTTCCAGGTGAAGCCCTTCTGGTTTTGGGGGATTCTTGGGTCATGTTTTTAGCAACTTTTACATTTCTTCAGGTGTTCCATTAAGAGTCTCAGGATAAAGATTTTACCCAACCAAAGCAGAAAGCCTTTCAGCAGAGATGAAGTATCTCAATCATTTTCTTTTGATGTCTCTTAGAAATTAGCTAAATTAAAGCCACTTCATAATTTTACACTATCAGAACTTAAAATGGAGGAGAAAAATGTTTAATATTCCAAGCATGACCCAAATGCACAATACAAAGAGAGCTGAGGGAAAAGACTTTTGCTGAACTCTCCATAGAGCTATAATTGAGAAGGAAAAACCCACCCCAAATAATCAATATATAAATAAAATAAAATAAAAAAAATAAAAAAAATAAAAAAACAAACTTCAAACCAAACCAACCCCACACAAGTCTCGGTGGTTACCTAACTTATAGTCCATGTCAGTTTCTTTCATGCTAAGGGAATGGCTAGCTAATTAGAATTTTTGAATAAAACTGTGTGACACCCCCCCTTTTTTTTTTACTTTGCATCCTCTTAGTCAGGTATCTACAAATACTATTCGTGCCAATTGTCTGAGAGAAAAATATAGACTAATTAAAATGCTAATCTTTAGTAAACACATAAGTACTTGCATGAAAATTAAACACTTGGGCTGCTAATTTATGAATACGTGCTCACACATCAGGAACACTGCAACTAGTGTGGACTTCACAGTCTTGGGCTTAACAGCCTCGTCTACATGTCAAATCCACTTCAGGGCTGAGAGTATCTACCATTGAAATCACCCAGTGTGCCTTCTCTCAAGAGCGTCTAAGGAGAAAAGAAAAGTGATGTGCACTTTGAGAAGATTATTTAAAGCCTGCAGATTCATTAGGGGAGAACTTAATTGTGATCGAATCTATAATCCTTTCAGTTCATCCCATAAATAATAACAGTCTGAACTCTATTGAATCACATGGCCTCTTTTGCACAAACCTATAGAAGAGAGTCCTTAAAATTGAATAGATGGAATTGAATGGACCTGGGAAGTGGGAACTGGAATTTGATGGACAGCCTTTCACCTCTAGGTTATTGGTTTGTATCTGACCCAGGTGATGAAAAGTCGTTGTTCTACAATGGCTGTTTAGTAGTTTTCTGTGTAATGAGCTGTTGGCTCCAGTCCATTCCTCAGTGGACAGGTGTCTGCTCGCATTCCCAAATCACCATTCCACTTGTCAGTCACATTGGAGGTCAAGGGCTAAATAGGGACTGGGGCCGAAATACTTTCTCATTCTGATGAGTACAGGCCTTCCTTTGTTGGTTGACTTGGTTGGAAAAACAAAAACTGCCGGAGTCACTGTTCATGCTCTGCCTATTTTCTGTGTAAGAAGATTTTACCCTTTAGAACTTCTATCATAATGAAAAATTATTAAATTCTCAAATGGGGATTTTTTTAAATTGTTACATACCATGGAAAGAGATGCTTAAATACACTCCCAGACCCAAGGGACATTAAAAATTAAATGTTTATTTCTAACTACAACAGGGCTATATCATATCAAGAAAACATTTGCATCTTACTTTTCTTTAGTGACCTGGAGAAATCCTGATATAGGCTCCAAATCCTGACAAAACTAGCAGGTAGAAGATAACCAGTGGCTGAACATTATAGGATTTCTTGACTGGAAGAACAGTCCTCTTTGGGGGTGGGAGGTAGAAGAAGACATATAGAAAAGTCTTTAATGCTTCTTAGAATTTATAAAATGGAGATAAGCTGCTTTAGCTTAAACCTAGTTTAAATACTTTTGTTTCTGTAATTTTTCAGCATCCTTAAAAATAGGATTTATACTTATTAGTATTTCTGGAAAAGTTTGTGGCCTAGAGTGACTGGTCAGAAGGCCAGAAGCCAGAGGACTCAGATATTTTAACCCTGAACTCTTGGGAGCGTTTCCACTACTGGTAAGTGGTATGGCTTCCTACATAAATTGATTGGATATTTCAGACAAAGCTGTGTTGCCAGTAAGCGTCAAACACAGTTCCTGTTCACTTGCTTCTGTAGATCCTGTCTCTATTTGCTTAAGAAAGAATGTATCAGCTTAGGTTATTTTATTTTCTATCCTGGTAGAATTTATTGCTAAATAGATTAACTTATTAATAGGGACTGGATTGAATGACAAACCTTAATTTTCTTTTTTTTTTTTTTTTAGTTTTTATTTATTTAAGTAATCACTACACCCCACCTGGGGCTTGAACTCATGACCCCAAGATCAAGAGTCCTGTGCTCTTCTGACAGAGGCGGACAGGTACCCTAAATGACAAACTTTAACCTTTCACTCAACCTCCTTATCACGGACCTCATAGCTCATTTTTAAGTCCGAATCTCTCTTTGCAATTACAGATTGCCAGCGAGGTCATCTCATTGTTTCTTTTACTTATGGATTGATAGCAAACATTCTATAGCTGTAGTTCTTAGAAACTGGAAACACAATAAAATACCAGGAACCCTAATGTCTAATATGAAACCAAATGTTTTTATCATTTCTTGAGAGATATATTTTCATACCTTCAGCCAGTTTTCTTGTCTTACTTTTATATTTGTTTTTTTTTAGACCATTGAGAAAATGATAGATTTTTCTAAGTCTTTATTGGTTAAAAAATGGTATCAGAATTCCCATAGCACTATTTGTAGATAAATATCAATTGATCTTTTCTCTATGCTATCATGATATTATGAGCAGAAAATCTGAAGAATAGGGGCGCCTGGGTGGCTCAGTGGGTTAAGCCTCTGCCTTCAGCTCAGGTAGTGATCTCACCGTCCTGGGATCGAGCCCCGCATCAGGCTCTCTGCTCGGCAGGGAGCCTTCTTCCTCCTCTCTCTCTCTCTCTCTCTCTGCGGCTACTTGTGACCTCTCTCTGTCAAATAAATAAATAAAATCTTTTAAAAAAAAGAAAAAAAAAGAAAATCTGAAGAATAAACATTTGATCTGATCCCTAATAACGTCTAACTGGTTAATTTTTCTTTCCTTAGAAAACAAGCTTTATTGACTTCAGTAGCTGCCTAACATTTTGAAACAGCAAGAGCATCAATATTTATTGAATGCCAATTAGGTGAGTATCAGTGAGGGCCAAAAATCTTAGAAAAAATATGATAAATTTTATTGCAAATTTGAACCAGAGTAGGTAGTCAAGACTATTTGTATTATATTCTCCTTTAGGGAAATTTAATGAATAGAATGATTCCCTCTTTCTGTGGGGAAGGTTTCTTAAAGCAAGGGGTAGGCTATTTTATCTGTAGTGATTCCTACCAGACTTGAAGGCCTGTGAAAATCCTGGCACACTGAGGATCTTACAACACCATATCATCCATGTCTAACTTCTTTATTCATATGGCTCCTGCCTGTTCAGTCTGATCGCTCCACACCTGCCTGATCTGTAAAGGCTTAATTCTTAGTGCTTTTCTGATGCTTGTTAAATGATGCCTACTCTGGTCTCCCTAGCTCCAGGCCCACAATGCAGGACACTGGCAATAGAGTGTGGTAAGGGGATGCCGCCCAGATTTTTAGGGTCCATATTCTGTACCAGATCCTCTACCTGAAGATAGATTAATCTTCAGAAAAGCAAGTAAGTCCATGTTCCTCCACTTTTACTAAAAAATTTATGCTGGATTCCATCATAGTTAGTAAATGTGCGTGAAGTGAAAGTTGGGGCAGGTGGTAGAGGTTACTTGTGGCACCCCTTCCCTCTTCAGAGTGAGTGATGCCTGTTAAGGACAGATGGGGGCTGCAGTGGAGGAGGACCTGTGTTGGAGCCACACCATCGTCAAAGGTGTGGCACGTGTGTATGTGTGTGTGTGTGTGTGTGTGTGTGTGGTATTTTAAACACTATTCAGTTAATCGCATTGGTGGAAAACAAGTCTTGTGGTGACATTAGTAGGAGGTTTGCAACAAGTTATTCAGTCTGGCAATGATTGCAAATTAGAACTTGATTCAGGAAAGGATATCAATTTAAGAGTAGACAGAACACATTTACTATAGTTAATTCAGACCCTCTTTGAATGGGGTACATTTTCTTAGAAGCAGCCATAGAGACAAATGCATCACGTGACCGTCAGAACCGAACTGCTGAATGAAGATATTGGAGGACTGGAGCTATTCATTTCCATTTACAGAATCCAAATTGCTGAAAAGTCATGGGAAGGCAGGAAAGAGACTTGCTGTTTTTTAAAATGCTCCCTGGCATTTGTCTGCCTGTGACATGCAATGCAGTATCTCATTCTGCTGCCACCCGGAGTCCCATTCACTGGTTTGTTTAACCTCAAAGTGGGAAAGTAACTAACACAAATACATTCATTGTCCATGCTCTAATAGAATTAAGATTCCCAATACACTGCCTGCATTTGAATGAGGTTTGTTACACACTAGCTTTTATGGTCACACCCTTTTCCCTTGATGGTTCTTAAGAATGGCAGAAGCAGGAGACCAGAAATTTTGTAAGCTCATAAATATGAAGCACACTGTTTAAATAATGCCAGGGTGGTGATACAAATGGACCGATGCCAGGAAGCTCAAAGTTAAAGCTGACAATTCATCCTTACAGCATTATGAATAAGAAGGAAGGAGAAAGGGGCACTGTGTTCGTTAGAGTCCTGCTGCCAGCAGACTGGGACAGCGCTGTCTAATGGGCCGCTGGGGCACAGAGCTCTGAATTGCGCCCTGTTTACTCAGAAGACGGGAAGTAGATCGCTTCTGCTCTAAAAAGGCCAACATGATATTGGGGAATTACATAATGTTTATTTCACACTGTCCATTATCAACCTGAGTGATTGTCAGCATTTGGAATAAACCTCTGTCTAGTTTCCTGCCCACCAGGGTTGAAGACATCCCAGGGCATTCAAAGCGGAAGCAGCCCGTTCGTAGCTGTGGGCAGAACCAGTGCAGGCCATCAGGAGCTGTTCTTCCCACCCTGCTACTGAGCTGCCCTTGCCTCCTCTTTCCTCCACTGGCAGTAAGAGCAGGAGCCCCCACTAGTCTTGGAAACACTGCAGTGAAGTGTCAGGGCGCCAGTTTCTCTGGTCAGAGACAGGCTCACTGCTCTCCATCCGAGTACCACACTTTGGTGGCTTTTTAAAAAATTTTTAAAATGGACTTTGCCATTTGGTTGTTTGGTGACCGACTCTTAGAGATCTACATCTTGCTCGGTCTTTGCCAAAGTGAAACTGGCCATGTACTTTTGATAATTAGCATGAATTACATTTGTGGTTGTGGGGAAGCCAGTGTTTGTCTTCTTTTAAGGCTAGGGTGAGAGGGAGATACATTCTTTTTAGTTAGCAGTTCTTGAAAGAAATAATTTTCCAAAATACAAATACTTTAAAAACATAACATAATAAATTACATGCCGTTTTCTGCTTCATATGTGACTGCATCGTGTAGCCTACCGTCATGATCTTTAACTCTGTATTTCATATAAACTAAATTTCTTGTAATTCCAAATTGCCTCTCTCTCTCTCTCTTTTTTTCCTTTTATAGTAGATTTTAGGGCTGGCCCAGATTTCTCACTGCCTGCGTTAACCCATGATTATAGGTAATGCCCATTTGACAAGCACATTCATTCAGGGCTCTAGATTCTCTTCTGGGCCATTTAAACCCAGGAGACACTTGAATCCTTGAGTATCCCCTATCCTAGGCTGATGACTGAGCCCACAGGAAACACACTTAGGGGTATCTTGTTGGAGATATACTCTATTTCCTAGCAGGTTTTAAACTGTAATAATGATGATGATACCACGGCTAGTTCCACTACCAGCTAATTATAGTTTACTTATTTATCTTTGTGTGCCAACAGTGATGCTATTTTTTATTAGGAAAAAATATATTAATATCTCTGACAATTAGTTGTACTAGAAGACAACTGCCAGGCTTATGGCTGATTATCCTGTGGCTCAAGGATGTCAGGACCCGTGTCTCTAGGATTCTCTGGGCCTTTCCCTAGGGTTCCAAGATGGTTGCCACAATTTAAGTCTTGCACTCTGTGTCCAAAGCAAAAAGACTGAGGAAAGAGGAAAGCCAACCGCCATGACCCCTTTTACAGGAAAGCAAATGTTTCCCTAATGACTCCTACCAGACTGTTTGATTCTGTCTCACTGGCTAGAATGGCACTGGGGGACCAGCCCTCGCTGGACGTCAGTCTGGTAAGCAAGTCATGAGCCCTTTCACCTGTGTGGGTATAGCAGAAAGGGGTCAGGAATGGCATTGGGTCAGCCCGACTAAGTGCTCCACACACTTAGAGATCAGGAAAGCAAGGACCAGAGAGGGCTAAGTGACTTTTTAAGGAGCTGGTAAATGGCAGAGCAAGGATGTGAACTCAGGCTGTTTCAGAGCCTACACCCTTAATCAAGATGCCACATTGCTTCTATTTTTTTTAGGTTCAGCTCCCCCCCCCCCCTTATGGGGTCTTGGTGACCAGAAGAGATGCTTATATAAAATAGTTCTCATCAAATTTGAACCTAAGACTGCAGGACTGTTCCAATTATTAGTTTAATTTATACAGCCCTCATTTGCCACCATATTGCTAAAGATGGAAATCTCTGAAGCATATTATCTAACTGTGTTTAAACAGGCTATCATCTTGTCACTTTCATGTGTTGTTGAAGAATCTTACCACTTATGGACAAATACTGTTATTTTAAGAGCTTTAGTCCTTTTATTATTTTTTTTTTCCTATAAACTGAGCATGCCCAAGTATGCATTGTAACCTATAATTAAGATACAGGCTGTCTTATTGCCAAGCAATTTTTCCTTTTCACCACAAACCCAGTAATAGTTTTCTACTGCAGCTAATTGTCAGAGATATTAATATATTTTCTCCTAATAAAAAAATAGCATCAGAGCTTCCTCTTACTTTTAAGGTCCCTTGGTTATAAATTTTATTAACTTTGTTATCTGACCAGTAGTTAGTTTTAATCATAGATATTTTGGGGATATCTGCATATCTTGCCAGAGTATAAGGAAGATAAAAGATATACAGGGGTTCATTAACAAAATTAAAGCAACAGGGAATGGCTTTCTTCAGTTCTCCCTGCCACTCTTTTCCTTTGCAGTTGCTAGTGAATAGAGTGGGTATAACACCTAGCAATACCACATATATTATACACAGGTTTTATTTGGTTCATAATAAAGGTGATGCATCCCAATTCCAAAATGGATGAGACTTACATAAAGTCTAAAAAAAAAATCCAACAACTTTACACCGTGAAGGTCCTAGAATACGTAAACATAAAATATGTAATCTATCTTTGATTTGCGCCATAATGCTCCTTTGCTTTGAAATCATAGCTGTATTACCAAACTGACAGTTTTAATGGAAAAAGTGGCTTTCAAAAGCTGCTGTTGAAAACACACTGCATAATTCTCTAAGTCGTGAATATTTTACTACCAACATATGCAGGGAGGCAGTGAAAACACACTGGCATTTTATTCTCTGCAAGCTGGGATGGAGGAAATTCACTGGTGTTAAAACTGCATGTTTGTAATATGATGCAAATTCATAAATACCTATGAATGCACACTGTTGTTATTGGCAGGCAACAACACTTTATAGAGTCATTTGGAAGATGATAAACGGGTATGCTTTCATTTGTAATTTGCTCATTCAGCAAACATCTATCAAAAGCCCACTATATTTCAGGAACTGTGCTAGGCTCAATACAAAGATGAACAGGGAAAAACCTCCACAACTGCTTTAAATGTTGGTGTTTCCTACAGAAGGCTCTGGGCAAATACTGCCTGCTCACTTGATCAGGCTGGAGCTCCTGGGCGCTGGGTCCTCAAGTGCCCAGCTCCTTGAGTTCTCTTGCGTCCTATGGAGTATGTGTGCGGGTTGGGGCACAGTTGATAGAGCTCCGTTTGACTGTGTACCAGGAGATAGACCTTGACTTTGTGAGGCTGGGACTCTTTGAGGTGAACATGAGAGTGGCCTATGGGTCATGGTTGGGGAACTGGCAGGTAGTGGTATTCTTTTGACTTAGGTGCTGAGGAGTCTGAGTGTTAGTTCTAGCTATAGAGGGGAGTGATAAGAAATTCCAACTAATAACACCCGGTGGTTTTGGACCCCTTGTTCTTTGGGAAGGGAAGTTTGGGGCACGGTTTTCCCAAGAGAAGGATTGATCCTTCTTCCTGCTAGTTCACTGACAGGCCACCTAAAATGCATCTTGATAGGATCCTGTATAAAGGAGAAAAAACAGAAGCTATACATGACATTTGGATGGTAATTTGGGGATATTTTCCATCTTACTGTTAGTTCTTGCTGTCTTTTCCAGGGTCCATTGACTTTTTGACCACAGAGCAGGTGGGAGTGTTATGAACGGAATTGTGTCCCTCCTCCCTCTTCTCAATTTGTATGTCGAAGCCCTAGCCCCCAGTAATTTAGAAAGCAACTGGGGGCTAAAGAGGTATTTTTTTCTTTCATAAAATGACTCAGTTTTATGATCCAGATTATATTTACCTATTGTTCAATGCTGTGATACACACAAAAAAGTTTGGGAATTGCTCACTCATGCCATTAAGAGGAACAAATCTATTAACTAGAGTTTAATAAATCTATAGCTCTCCTCATCTTTAGCCTGAGTGTGTATAGGCAAAAAAAAAACTGTACTTAGAGGTTAGCTAGGTCAGTTGTATTTCCTTTCAGTGCACTTATGTTATTCACTCGAAATATAGTTAATTGTATTTGCTGCTGTTTGTATTTTAGGGTTAAAGAGGTAATTAAGATTAAGGAGGTCATAAGAATGGGTCTCTAATCCAGTATGACTGGTGTCCTTAGAAGAAGACATCAGGGATGTGCATGCACAGAGGAATGGTCATGTGAGGACACAGCAGGAAAGTGCCTTAGAAATAATCTCCAAAACAGGGCAGGTTTTAAAATTCATTCTTATTTTTTAAATCCTAGATCTCAGTCGTACTAATAGATGAATCAGTTTGTGTAGTTTCTCACCCAATAATGTTTATCAATATCTGACAATTGGAATCACTAAAGAGGAGATAGAATTTTCTATTATTGCTGGGTAGAAGTTGGTATGTTAATAGGTAATTTGTTTCTGACGATTCTGCAGCCGGTCTTCTAGTTAACATGGTGAAAAGCAAGGTGTATGGCCAACTTGAGCAATTTGCTACAATGCAATGTGCAATGTGCAATTTGCTACAATACAATGCTGCAATGTGGAGAACATTTTCCAAAAGCTGTCTTTTACCTTTGCGCGCATGATTTCTCATAGGCTTGAACAAAAATGCCTTTGCAATGCGCACATCCTGAGTCTGGGTCAGCCAGCCAAGAGAATTTATTGAGGATTAAGTTGTATACATAACATATTGCATCGGGCTTAAAGGAATGAGAAGATAAAATTCTTGCCCTTGAGACATGTGTTACAATTATAGACTTTCAGATAATTATCTTAGAAGATATAAAAGAAAGCAAAGGAACTGAGTAATCTCAGTGGTAAAATATAAACTGTATTAGGATAAGGACCAGGTCTGTTTGCCTAGTACTTTATCAGAGTACCAAGCATAGTGTCTGCCACACTTTATGTGATCATGGTTTTTATTTTAATAAATAAAATACATTTTATTTATTTATTTGACAGAGAGATAGAGAGCCCAAGTAGGAAGAGCAACAGGCAGAGGGAGAAGGAGAAGCAGGCTCTCTGCTGAGCAGGGAGAGTGAGGCAGGGCTCGATCCCAAGACCTTGGGATCATGACCTGAACCAAAGGCAGACGCTTAACTGACTGAACTACCCAGGCGCCCCTAATTTTAGTTTACTTCAGTTTATTTTATTTTGATTTAGTTTCTTGTGCTTGAATGGAATAAGGATTTTATTTTATTTTATTTTTATTTTTTAAAAATTTTATTTATTTGAGAGAAAGAACAAGAGAGAGTGTGAGTGGGGAGAGGGAAGGAGGGATGGAGGGAGAGGGAGAAGCCGACTTCCTGCTGAGCAGGGGGCCAGATACAGGGCTTGTTCCCAGGACCCTGTGATCATGACCTGAGCTGAAGGCCCAAATGACTGAGCCACCCAGGTGCCCCTGGAATAGGGATTTTGAAACATATTCTTCTGATTTAATGCCAAGTACACTAAACACTAGTAAAACTAGTATCTGTTTGATCAGTGTCTATATAATGTAATACATGAAAGGAGATTTAACATTATTTAGTTGACCTAACCTGGTAACTAGACAAAATTTCTATTGATATATTTGGCAGTATGAACAGATATAAATAAACATATATTAAAACTCTAATTCTTTGAATTTGATGTATATAAAGCCGAAGACATTTTCTAAACTACTTTAGTAGTGTCTACTACTAAAAGAAATTAAAATAATGGATATGTATTTTTGAAAAAGATTTTATTTATTTGAGAGATGAGGGTGGGCAGAGAAGGGGCAGAAGGAGAGAGAGAAGCAGACTCCCCACTGAGGAGGGAGCCCTGTATGAGGCTTGATCCCAGGATCCTGAGATCATGACCTGAACCAAAGGCAGAGGCTTAACCCGCTGAGCCACCCAGGCGCCCCTGTGGATATGTACTTTTAACCTTTTTGAGATCATTTTAGACTTAATGGGAGAGTTGCATACTCTTCACCCAGCTTCCCCTAATATCAAAATCTTACATATCAGAGCACAATTGACACGATGAACAAATTAACATTTGTATAATACTGTGTGTTAAACAAGAGACTTTGTTTGGATTTTACTAGTTTCCCTTTTTCTTCCTGGATCTAACCCAGAATCCCAGATTAAATTTAGCTGTTATGTTATCTTAGTCTCCTCCAGTATGTGGTAGTTCCTCAATCTTTCTGATTCTCATGACCTTGAAGTTTTGAAGAGTATTGGCCAGGTATTTTGGAGAAGGTCCCTCAACTTGGGTTTGTCTGATGTTTTTTCATGATTATATTGAGATTATGCACTATTAAGAAAAATACCACAATGGTTGTATATCTCTTAGTGTATATATTATGTAGATATATCTTATTACTGGTGATATTACTCTTGGTCACTAGATTAAAGGAGGTGTCTGTCTTGTTTCTATACAGTGAAGTTATTTTTCTCTTTGTAATTAACATATATTTATTTTTGGGGAGAAACCTGAAAATTATGCAAATATTCCATTTTTCCTTAGCTCTTACCCACTAATTTTAGTATCCATCAGTGCATTGTGCCTGCACTAGTTATTACTGTGGCATTCTAATTCCTATTGACTATTTCTCTTATTCCTTATATATTTATTTATTTATATTTATTCATTTAGTTAGTTAATTTATTTTTAAAATGTTATTCATTGGGGGGGGGGGATGCACGAAGGTGGGGGAGAACTAGGGGGGAAGTAGACTCTCTACTGAGCAGAGAGTCCGATGTAAGGCTCCATCCCAGGACCTTGAGATCATGACCTGAGCAGAAAGCAGATGCTGAACCATCTGAGCCATGCAGGCGCCCTCCTTGTATATTTATTAACTGGGATGAAGTAAAGAAGTGTTGCCTCTTCTGCTTCATTTTTTTATAAACAAATATTTTTAGGTAAATAAATATTTTAAATCTAAGGCACTTATTTTATTTTTTGGATTATAAGCCATTATTGTTTTTTTGCTCAACTTGTTTCAGATTTGACCATTTGGGGTACTTTTAGTTTGGCTCTTCTTTCTTTTCTGTAGCCCCCCCCCCCTTTTTTTTTCTCTTCTTCTTCTTCTTCTTTTTTTTTTTTTAAAAGCACCATCAGATGCCCTAGGCTCATCTTGTATTTTGCCTGCCCCAAACTTGCAATGAACCACTTTCCCATAGAGAATTGGTTCTTTTTATTAGAAATGGTACTTAGAAACCATGATCTGGATCCTAAGTGTGCTGATTGCTACTGGGATGTCACTGTTTCTAGGCTTTGTCAACAGACAGAGCTAGGAAATCTATGGGCATATGTATAGTTGCCCCTTCATACATACATCTATATATGGTTTTGTATCTTTCTGTCTGCATATGTATTAAAAATAGAAAGAAGCATGGGTTCATACTGATGTGATAAGTTCATACTGATGAGTTGATACTGAAAGAAACAGTTCACTATAGCCTCTCCCCTTTATTTATACCCCTTTCTCTGACAGCGAGAAACCTAGCTCTTAACACTGTAGTACATTTACTTGCTTGTTCAATTCTATCATGCATATACAGTAATTTTAGGGTGAGTAACCCATATTCTTGTGAGAAAAAAGCTTATCAACCAGAGTATAGAAGTACACTGTGAGTGACAATTCTTTTTGTCTTTATCTTACCATATCTAGTCAAGACACTGTTTTCCAGAATTACTTGGGTCAGCCCTTTATTCTCCACCCCTTTCAGTGTGGCTATATGATTTATTTGTTAAAAGATTAATTTGCTACAATGTATGTTTACTTTCGGTTCTCTCATGTCTTAGTTGATTAAAAAAAAAAACTTCACTGTATAATGTACACTTCTATGGATTTTGACCAATGCATAGAATTATGTGTATACCAATACAGTTGTTTACATATTTTCATCATACCACAAATTCCCTTTGCTGCTCCTTTGTAATTAATTTTCAAATGTCTGTTTTTACTATCAGAGAATTAACTTTTTGAGAATGTGCCCCCACTCTCTGTATTCTAAGAACTTACAGTGCTCAGGTGATACTCAATGAATGCTGGCTGAATAGTCTGTGCCCTAACAGCTAGTACAGAACTGACACTGAAAAAAATTTCTAAGTGAATGAATAAAGAGTGACTCAATGGACATATATGACAAAGGTGACACGAAATGACATTTCTGTTTGCAGATGCAATCACCTAATTGTTGTTGTTGACAAACCAGATCAAAACTTAGTGGCTTAAAACAGTAAGCATTTTTTTAGCATAAGAGACTGGGTCAAGGTTGACCGATGTTGGCTGGGCTCATTCATGTGCTGTGGTCAGCTAGCTGGTTAGCTGGAGTCTGTCTGGTAGAGCTGGAGTCTGCTTTACTCATCTATCTGGCCAGGCTAGGCTGAATTCATTTCATCTGTAGTGGCAGAATTCCAATAGAGTGAGTGACTGGAAATGTGCTTGGCCTTTTGAGCCATAGGCTCAGAACTAGACAGCATTACTGCTTCTGCATGCTGACGGCCAAAATAAGTTACAAAGCAAGTTCAGAATCAAGAGGACATAAGCTCTACTTCTTGATGGGAGGAGCTTCACCAGCAGATTGCCAAGGGCATAGACAGGGAGCAGTGATGAATTGCAGCCACTTTTGCAATCAGTATATTATAGAATCAATCTATGGAGATACACTGGAGGCTTTTAAAATACTCTTAATATAAATATTAAAACCATCCTGCCCTCTACTGGTCATGATCTTGTGTGTTAATTTTTCTTACCTGCTTCTCCCTACCCCAGTATGCTTCAAAAAAAAAAAAAAAAAAAAAAATCTGATTCCAAAAAGCTGATGTGAGACTCAGAGACCATAAAGTGGCTCTTAGAAGGGGTTCATCAAGATTTGCAAATGAACTTTCATTTGTTAGCCACACTTTCTTCCTTTTGCTTACTCCATTATTTCTATCCCTTTTGTTTGTACACAGTTCTTCAAATCTAAATTCATAAACTCATTGAAGGGAGCCAGTGAAATGATCACTGCCACATTCACACACAATAAAAGGAAACTTTCAGAAAATTGGGAGCATAGAACTGAACTATATGCTGAGAATTGAAAAGCTTGATCTTATTATATCCTCCTCGGTTGGTTGCTTACTTCTTTATTAATAAGGTTAATTTCTTGTGCACAATCACTTGTATAGATTAAATTATCTTGCATGATATTAGTTCTGGCATTTGAACTGTTTCTCTCATAGTCACTCCATTCCAATAAAAGTTTTTCATAATATTTCCTGCATTGTTTTCTTTTCATGGTCCTCATACTACTCACAGCTTTGATTAGATTATAGTCAGTTTTGCTTTAATAGTTATTCTAAGCATTGAACAGTGGTGGTGGATGTATCAGGGCTGACATGTTTCATCAATCTAGGATACTTGAAAAGGAATGGTTAAATTTGCCCCAAAGTTTGATTTTTGCTTCAATACTTTTTGTTGGTTTAAGCAAACTGCTGGGTACAGATGTCTCAAAGTCCCCAGACAGCCTCTGGGAAATTCAGCACATCTTGAATAAAAATGTGTTGGGGAAAAGAAAATGATACCCAGAGTCCAAACAGGTGCATCAAGCAATGCATTTAATGAAGTTGCTAAATTTTGATTGTGCAAAACAAGACTTCAGTAGGAAAAAAAAAAAAAACCCCAGGAAAGATGATAACTATGTGATTTGCAACAATTGCAATATATGTGTATTACTGTCTTTAGGGAACAATGAATTACTCTAATAAATCCTACATCTATCATGAGAAAGAAATCCTCTTTAACTATATTTAACAGTATTAGTTTAGAGGCAAATGATATTAAGATGACTGAACATTTGGGAATAAAAACAAAAATATCTTACATTTAAAATCTTTTAGTCATTTGCTAAAAAAAATAATTCTTTGTTATGATAAAACCATCCAGGAATAGTATCTTTAGGAAATGAAGGGGAAAAGCAATTGAGGCTGCATGGTAGTCAGCCATAGCAGAGCAGGGATTTTTCAAACTGGGTGGTAGGGATCCCTAGGATTTTAGGTCTCAGGGATTGTCACGTAGAGCTCATGCTGGTAAGGACCTACATGAACAATTTCCCCCTTTCCATCCACCATTACCATCCCCAATCTAGGATGGTACTTATAATTCCATTTATTTGGCATATTAGGTTTGTTTGAAAATGTTCTAAAAAAAGAGCAACATCAAAGAAACAATATGATTAAAAAAATAGGCAGAGGAACTGAATAGATATTTTTCTCAGGAAGAGCTGCAGATGGCCAACAGACATATGAGAAACTGCTCAGTAACATTAGTCATCAGGGAAATGCAAATCAAACACAATGAGATATCCCCTCACACCATGCAGAATGGTTGGTATCAAAAAGATAAACAACAAGTGTTGGTGAGGATGTGGAGAAAAGGGAACCCTCACATACTATTAGTGGAAAAGTGAACTGATATAGCCACTATAGAAAACAATATGGAGGTTTCTCAAAAAGTTTAAAATAGAAATACTAGCAATTCTACTTTTGGGTATTTATTTGAAGGAAATGTAAACACTAATTCAAAAAGATATATGTACCCCTATGTTCACTATGGCATTTTTTTTTTTTTTTTTACAATAACCAAGATATGGATGCAACCTAAGTGATCCAACAATCGCACCATTGGATGTTTACCCAAAGAATACAAAAACACTCATTTAAAGGGATACATACACCCCTATGTTTATTGTAGCATTGTTTACAATAGTCAAATTATGGACACAGCTCAAGTGTCTGTTGATTGATGAATGGATAAGAAGAGATAGTACATAAATAAAATGGAATATTATTCAACTATAAAAAGAATGAAATATTGCCATTTCCAATGATATGGATAGAGCTAAGGAGTATAATGCTACGTGAAATAAGTCAGTCAGAGAAAGACAAATACCATAAGATTTCACACAAATGTGGAATTTAAGACACAAAGAAGCAAAGGGGGAAAAAGACAGACACATCAAGAAACAGATTCTTAATTATAGAGAACAAAATGATGGTATCAGAGGGCAGAAGAGAATGAATTAAAGAAGTAATGGGGATTAAGGAGTGCGCTTGTGATGAGCATGGGTGCTTTATGGAATTGTTGAATCATTGTATTCTGCACCTGAAACTAATATAACACTGTATGTTAACTAACTGGACCATTTTCTTATACCACACACAAAAATAAACTCTAAATGGATGAAAGACCTTAATGTGAGACAGAAATCCATCAAAATCCTAGAGGAGAATACAGACAACAACCTCTTCTTTGACCTTGGCCACAGCAACTTCTGGCTAGACATGTCTCCAAAGGCAAGGGAAACAAAGGCAAAAATGAGCTATTGGGACTTCATCAAGATAAAAACTTTTGCACAGCAAAGGAAGCAGTTAACAAAACCAAAAGACAACCAACAGAATGGGAGAAGATCTTTGCAAATCTTTTCAGATTTATCAGATAAATCTGAAATATCTGATAAATACCTTTTTCAGATAAAGGGGTGGTATCCAAAATCTATAAAGAACTTATCAAACTCAACACCCAAAGAACAAATAATCCAGTCAAGAAATAGGCAGAAGACATGAACAGACATTTCTTCAAAGAAGACATCCAAATGGCCCACAGACACATGAAAAAATGCTCAACATCACTTAACACCAGGGAAATACAAATCAAACCCACAATGAGATACCACCTCACAACAGTCAGAATGGCTAAAATTAATGAGTTAAGAAATGACAAACATTGGCGAGGATGTGGAGAAAGGGGAACCCTCTTGCACTGTTGGTAGGAATGCAAGCTGGTGTAGCCACTCTGGAAAACAGTATGGAGTTTCCTCAAAAAGTTAAAAATAGAGCTTCCCTATGACCCAACAGTCACACTACTGGGTATTTACCCTAAAGATACAAATGTAGTGATCTGAAGGGGCACTTGTACCCCAACGTATATAGCAGCAATGTCCACAATAGCCAAACTATAGAAAGAATGGAGATGTCCATTGACAGTTGAATGGACAAAGAAAAAATGTGATATATATATATATATAAATATATAAAATGAAATATTACTCAGCCCTCAAAAAGGGAAATCCTCCCATTTGCAGTGATGTGGGTCTTATGCTAAGTGAAATAAGCCAATAAGAGAAAGATAATTATCAAATGCTCTCACTTATATGTGGAATTTAAGAAACAAAACAGAGGAGCATAGAGGAAGGGGGGGAATAAAACAAGACAAAATCAGAGAGGGAGATAAATGATAAGAGACTCTTAATCATAGGCAACAAACTGAAACTGAAGGTTGCTGGAGGGGAAGAGGGTGGCAGTTGGGGTAACAGGTGATGGACATTAAGGAGGGAACCTAATGTAATGAACATTGGGTGTTAAATGCAACTGATGAATCAAAACTCTACCTCTGAATACTAATACACTATATGTTAATTAATTGAATTTAAATAAAAAATAATAAAAACTTAATTAACTCAATTCTACTTATGGTTATTTGAAGAAAACAAAACCACTAATTCAAAAACATATATGCACCCCTATGTTTGTTGCAGCATTATTTACAAAAGCTAAGATATGGAAACAACCTGGGGTGCCTGGATGGCTCAGTTGTTAAGCATCTGCCTTCAGCTCAGGTCATGATACCAGGGTCCTGGGATCAAGCCTGGAGTCAGGTTTCCTGCTTCGGAAGCCTGCTTCTCCCTCTCCCTCTTCCCCTGCTTGTGTTTCCTCTATCGCTGTGTCTTTCTCTGCCAAATAAATAAATAAAATCTTAAAAGAAAAAGATATGGAAACACTCTAAATGTTAATTGATAGATAAATAGATAAAGAAGATGTAGTAGACATACAAAATGGAATATTAGTCATGAAAAAGAATGAAATCTTGTCATTTGTGGCAACATGGATGGACCTATAGGGTATTATGCTAAGTGAAATAAATCAGAGGAAGACAAATACTGTATCATTTCATTATATATGGAATCTAAAAAACAAAACAAATGAACAAATAAACCAAAACAGAAATAGATATAAATACAGAGACCAAACTGGTGGTGGCCAGAGGGGAGAAGGGTAGTGGAATAGGTGAATTAGGTGAAGGGGGTTAAGACACAAACTTCCAGACATGAAATAAATTAGTCACAGTGATTTAAGGTACAGCATAGGAAATATATTCAATACAATTGTAATAACTGTGTGGTGACAGGTTAGGTATCTAAACTTATTATGGTGATCATTTTATAGTACATATCACTGTCAGATCACTGTGTTGTACATATTGTATTAGTTGAAACTAATACAATATGTCAATTCAACTATAATTTAAAAAGAGAGATGATGGGCCTGGATGGCTTAGCCGGTTAAGCATCTGACTTTGGCTCAGGTTGTAATCATGGGGTCGTGGGGTCGATTCCCGCTTTGGGCTCCCAGCTTAGCCAGGAGTCTGCTTCTCCCTTTCCCTCTACTGCTCTCTCTCTGTCAAATAAATGAATAAAATCCTTATAAAAAATAAAACATAAAATAGAAAACTATCCCCGAGTATAAAAAAAGGAGGGACACTGACGTCAGAGTACATATACCCTTTATCTTCTGTTACTTTAAAGGTGGATAAGGCCAGAAACATAGGACAGTGTCAGGCAAACGTAAACCAGAACATGATAGGAATGTGCATAAGTTTATAATACCTTTTACTCACATGTTTGAGTTGTCCCACAACTCAAAATAATGGTGACCATAAATCAATGCTCATATTTTTCTCTTCTACATGATTTATTTGGTTTCTTAAAAAGTATATTGGAACTTGTTTTGACATGATCTTGTTCCCTGCTTTATCTTTGATTTCATGTTTTTCTTTACCATTAAGCATATTTATTTCATATTCTTTGTAAGTTCTACATACAGTCATCATAACTGTAAGTTCATAGGAGTATAACATACTGGCTGGTGTTTCTGATGACTCTCTGTCATGGTGCCGTGGTTTCTCATTTCTTATGAGTAATTTTGGGTTGTGAGATTATATTTGGCTAGGCATTGTCTTTGGGAATCCTGTAAGGCCTGGATTATGATTATAGTTGCTTTGACAAGGTTCCTAGAATGCCAATTCCACTTTAGATTAATTTTCAGTCAGCCATTTCTTGGATCACATTTAGGTAGTATAAATTTGAACCTCAAATATGTATGAGGGAAGGTCTGTAGCTACAAATTCTCAGGAGAGACTTTTTCCCCACTCAGAGCCTAGGCTGAAATAGATAATTTCCTTCACTCTTTTTATTGGTGTAGAGAGTGTTTCTTCCTGGTCTACATTTTTATTAATACGATCGCCCTGCCAATGTCCAAACTTTATTTTGGGGTTCTCAATTCTAATACTTAACCTTTGCAAGTCCAGGGTCATGTATCCTATCCCTTGTATGTAGCTGTTGTAATCCAAGAGCAGGAAACACTCTCAACCGTGGTAACTTCTGGTTTGCAACTACTTTATTTTGACCCTCTGGAGACTTTCTTTCTTTCTTCCTTTTTCTTCCTTCCTTCCTCCCTCCTTCCTCCCTCCCTTCCTTTCTTTTTTCTTTTTCTTTTTAAACCATATATGTGTTTTGTATTGGGAAGTTTTTCCAGAATGTCTGTCCTTGATACTCCCTCAAATGAAAACAAATCAAAATCCTAAAGCACTGTTTTGGGATGTTTAGAGAGAGCAGGCATAGTGCATATAAGACTGTGACTATAGGATTGTGAAAAATATTGGGCAACCATAAGGAAATTTTGAATCAGTCCTTCCATGCAGGAGAATTTGAGTTGTCTATCTTCAGTCATTAGGTGGTAGTTCCCAGGAACCTAAAATTTATGGATAGTAACATTTTATTTTATTTATTTTAAAGACTTTATTTATTTATTTGACACACAGAGAGAGATCATAAGCAGGCAGAGAGGCAGGCAGAGAGAGAGGGGGAAGCAGGCTCCCCTCTGAGCAGAGAGCCCGATGCGGGGCTCCATCCCAGAACCCCGAGATCACTACCTGAGCCGAAGGCAGAGGCCCAACCCACTGAGCCACCCAGGCACCCTGGATAGTAACATTTTAAAAAAAAATTTGAGTAACAGCATAACAAAGGATAGTTAACTTTATGTTCTTTTAGGACATTCAACAACAAACCCCCCAAATATATCTACTGAAATCATCATTTCATAAAAGAAAGTGTATTTTAACACCAGCACTCTAAGAAGGGTGAACCCAGAAATCTCATTCTATGTCTTTCTGTCTCTCTCTACCTGTGTCTTCTCAGACTCGTCCAAATAGTATTCTTCCTAGTTTCCAGGGGTGCAGTGGTGTTTGGGATCTGAATTATTTGTAGTCTTTTCTATTGATGAGACAGTAGAATCTTTTCCTAGACATTTGGACAAGGTAGTTTATTCAGGCACAAAATGTATCATGGCTGCCCTAAGACTTCCTGGAAATGCAGATCACATTAACTGGTTTCATTTTGCATCATAGAAGGTAATAGCTAGAAAGGAGCTCTGGAATTTATTGTTGGCTCCCTAGATATATCTAGTTTTCTATGACTCCACTGAGATATTTATGGTTAGGTGATCTCATCAAAAACACAAAGTGACCTTGTCACAGACCAGATCTCAGATCTTTTAACTTTCTGTTAGAGGCTCTGTGGGGTAGGGAAACATAATGGTTAACATTTGCTGACTGCCTTATATGTTTCAGGCAAGATAAGATTTTTACATATGTGTGCCATTTAATCCTCAAATACCCCTTGTTGATAGTTACTATTAGCTCCTCTTTATGGTGGGAAGCTAAGACTTGATGATGAAATAGTTTAAATAACTTGCACAAGAACACACACGCGCACACACACACACACACACACACACGCACGCGAGTGCAGGAGGCTTGTCTGTAGCCTGTGTTGATAGGGTGTTGGATAGGTGGGAGGAAGCCTTCTCTACTCTACTGTTGCTTCTTCCCCTCTATGGGCAATCACTGAATCACTTCTTCCTGTGACAGGAATCAGTGGCAGTGACCCCTTTACTAGTGTAAGAGTCAGTTCACTGGTAACATGGTAGGAGTTAACGGTGAGGAGGAGATGAAAGTGGGTGCTTGTTCTCGGCCACCCTTAAATACTCACTCTTCTCACTGATATATGAGCTCCCAAGGGAAAATAACTAGATGCCTGAGGAGTGCAACTCACCAAAAAGAAAGACAACTATGGTGGCCACTGCAAAATTAATTCTTTCCTTGATAAACTAGATAACATTTTCAAGTCTCCCTTTCAGCTAGGTGTGGCCATGTGATTAAGTGTCCATCAATGGGATATAAGCAGAAATGATATATGCTGGTGCTGGGCATGCCTCCTGCAGGCTTTCTTGCTCCCTCCACTGCCTAGGACCCTCACGTGATGGTGACCCATCTTCAACCATGCAGTTGGTTCCAGTGACCCAGGGATGAATGGGCAGCACAAGGGAAGGAATCTGGTGTTCTGAATGGTCACATGGGGCACAGCTGCCCACTGACAACTGCTTTCCTGATATCTATTGAATGAAGAAAATAGGTGTCTATATTCCATAAGCCACTGTATTTTAGGATTTTTCTGTAAGAGCAGTTTAACCTTATCCTAACTAATATAAAAACAAATTGGATAATGTATCTATCTTACATGATCCTAAAGCAGATTATTGAAGCAGAATTATTATGAATTTAAAAGAGGTGTGATAAAATATACTTAAATTGAAACAATAAGAAACAGTAACAACATGGAAATGTTTATTACAGTGACTTGCTTTTTCACCTTTCTGCTTTCTCTGAAAGTCCTAAGTAACCTGCTAAGCCACAGGTATCTCTCATCTATCAACTTTCCTTCTTTCCCAACCTGTTGACATCTCCTGTCTGCTGTCATTTCCTCTCCTGTTTGTCCATGTGTGTTTGTCTCCTACATTCCTTTGCTGTCATTTTAAGAGGAAGCATAGAAAAGGGCAAAGGTGTTCATATTCCATGTTTCATGGAAGGCTCCGGTTTTTCCTCATAGAACTTGTTTTCTTGGATCATGGTTACTTTTTGCATGTTTACATTTTCCATAGTGTAGAGTGCTTTTATAAAATGTAAAATTTATAAATATTGGCTTAAGGTTAACTAAATTATGGTATTTATGCAGTAGAATATATATGGCTGGTAGAAATGATGTTTATGAATAATTTTTAGTGGTAAGAAAATTTCATGTTTAATGTTAATTTTAAAAAACTATACAAAATTGTACATACATTATGTAACTCTAATATGTAACATAAAACATACACAGGATAAAGATCAGCAGAAAGTCTGACAAACTACCTTGTTACATCTAGGAGCTGGGGTTACTTTAGTGTTTTCTGATTTCTTTTTCTTAAATGTTTATTACTCTGCTAAACAAACAAGTATGGAATCAATTGTTCTTTGAATTTATAACTTTTAAAAGGCCTACTTAGATGATTCTCCTCTATTAAAAGCTTGTGATATGAAAGATCACGTTTTTTTTTCTCTAACCTTGTATAATATCTGTAGTCTTCTGATGCACAGCAGGGATTGGTAAATGATAGACTGCAGGCCAAATGTGGCTTGTTCCTGTTTTTTAAAATTAATTAATTAGTTAATTAATTAATTTGAAAGACGGAGATCACAGGTGGGCAGAGAGGTAGGCAGAGAGAGGGGGTGAAGCAGGCTCTCTGCTGAGCAGAGAGCCCGATGTCGGGGGCTCAATCCCAGGACCCTGGTATCGTGACCTGAGCCGAAGGCAGAGGCTTAACCCACCGAGCCACCCAGGCGCCCGGTTCCTGTTTTTGTAAATAAAGTTTCACTGGACCCCAGCCACACACATTAATTTATGTGTGTCCTTTGATGCTTTCATGCTATCATAGCAGAGTTGGATAGTCGTGATGGACTCCATCCACATGGCCTGTGAGACCTAAAATGTTTATTCTCTGGCTCTTTACAGAAAAAGTTTTTGACCCCTGATATAGAGGAAGAATTGCTTTGTCATGTCATACACATAACACACACACCTGTTCCAAAGTATCCTGCTGGACATCTTCTAAGAAGAATTGATCTTTTCTCACAATGCTACAATGGATTGTTCTTAATAATTTGAAAAACATTTAACTATTATTCAATTATCTTGAATAATTTTTTAAAAAGATTTATTTATTTGACAGAGAGAGAAAGAGATCACAAGTAGGCAGAGAGGCAGGCAGAGAGAGGGGGGGAAGCAGGCTCCCCGCTGAGCAGAGAGCCTGATGTGGGGCTCAATCCCAGGACCCTGAGATCATGACCTGAGCCGAAGGCAGAGACTTAACCCACTGAGCCACCGAAGTGCTTCGTACCTTGCATAATTTGGAAGCATGTCAGCATTAACAGTAAAGTAGAGCTTGGTGATGTCACAGGAAGTCCAGTGTAGGGGCTTCTCCTTGCACTTACACCAATAAGTGTTTCCTCTTTCAAGGACCATGTGTTGGAGTTGGCTTGTATCTAGGAGAGTCATGTTGTTGGAAAAATGTGCAGTTAAATACAGAGTTACAGTCAGGGCAATGAAAGGCTCACATTATGAGAGCTATGGGATTGCTGTAGCCCATTGTGGGGACAGAAACTTAACATCTAGAGCTCACCGAGTTTTAGAACTAGAGCTATCTTAGAAATTAGCTCAATCAAGTTATCCCTAGTAATAGTGTCCTGATATGGAATTGCTCAGGTTGGGTACGGTTTAAGTTTTTAAACACTTGAGAACCTACTGTATGCCAGGTGCTTTCATTTCTTTAATTTCATTTAAAAAATATTTTATTTATTTATTTGACAGAGAGAGAGAGAGATCACGTACAGTAGGCAGAGAGGCAGGGGGAAGCAGGCTCTCTGTTGAGCAGAGAGCCCGATTCAGGGCTCGATCCCAGGACCCTGAGATCATGACCTGAGCTGGCAGAAGCTTAACCCACTGAGCCACCCAGGTGCCCTAATTTCATTTCTTAATGAATTACTTTTCTGCTCTGTATATATTTAATTTAATTCTAGTATAGTTAACATACAGTATTATATTAGTTTCAGGTGTACTAGATGCTTTCATGTACCATTATTCCACTTATAAATCCAGTGATAGATAATTCCTATGTCATAAGAGACACTGTTTCATATTTTGGCAGCTCTAATTGTTAAAAAATTACACTGTATGTTTTGTACTAATATATGCCTTCCTATCAACTTCAATCATTGATCCTAGTTCCATTAAACCGAGTCTTCTGCTAAATGGCAGACATTCATATAGTTGAAGACAGCTATCACGTCTCCTTTGAATCTTGAATAATCCCAAACTCTTGAGCTCCTTAGAACAATTTGAAAACTAGTATGGATTGGATATATTGAATTGCATGTTTTCATTTTTTTTTGACACGTTAAAAGAATGGCTTTTTAGCAAAAGGCTTAAAGATTTTTAAATGAAAAAACATTTCTGATATTCTGGAAACAATATTATGCTATTATGAAATGTTTGGCCAATTTAAGTATCAATAAGTGATTTAGTAGCATGTAAATCAGAGATTTTATCATTTATGTCAAGTTCTATTTTGTGACCCCTCCTTCATGATTATTCCTCTGTGAAATTTTTTTTTTTTTTTTTAAGATTTTATTTATTTATTTGACAGACAGATCACAAGTAGGCAGAGAGGCAGGCAGAGAGAGAGGAAGGGAAGCAGGCTCCCTGCCGAGCAGAGAGCCCGATGCGGGACTCGATCCCAGGACCCTGAGATCATGACCCGAGCCGAAGGCAGCGGCTTAACCCACTGAGCCACCCAGGCGCCCCTCCTCTGTGAAATTTAAGTTAGGCTTTGAATTGTCACTTACCCAAGTGCTGTTCTTTTCTCTTTAAAAAAAAATTTTTTTTTTTTTGGATATGTCAGTAACCAGTGAGACCAAGTTTTTTCATAATCATGGATACAGAGAATCATAAGATCTGACCAAATTAACCCTGTGCAAGGAAGAAAGGGTATTTAAATAGGTCAGGTGATTCTGCTTGCTGTTTCACAATCAGTGAGTGCTAGGTGTGAGTTTCTGTCCCCTCTGTGGGCCACACCATTTCCATAACTCTGATAGCATGAGCCTCTTAAACTGCCCTGATTGTAGCTTTAGTGTTTAAATGTACACATTTTTCCAGTGAAATGACACCAAAACAAAAACCAACTCCATTAGATGGTCCTTAACAGAGGAAACAATCATTGGAGTCAGTGCAAGAAGGAGAAGCACTTGGGTTGGACTTACCGCTATGTTGCTGAACTCTACTTTGTGGTTAATTTGTGGGATTTTTTTCTTCTTTCTTTCTTCCTTCCTTCCTCCCTCCCTTCCTCCCTTCCTCCCTCCCTCTTTTTTCTTTCTTTCTTTCTTAATTGTGACTGTATTTCCTCTTTGGTTTGACTTTTTTTTTTTTTTAAAGATTTTATTTTTAATTAATTTCTACACCCAACATGAGCTCAAACCCACATTTCCTAGATCAACAATCACATGCTCCACCAACTAAGCCAGTCAGGCACCCTTCTTTGTCTTGACTTTTTAAATTTACCCATGATTCAATAAGATTTAGCCTAAAGACCAATGATTTCTTTATTCCTTTAAATAAACAGGGAAGCATTCCTTGAAATACTTTTTTGGGGAAAAAGAGAAACTTTTGATAGAGAACCTAGGAAAGGCTGTGACAGGCACAGCATCAGCTGTTGAATAACGATGAGCCAAACTGAGAAGTGGAAATACAAGTATCAGAAGCCCATTCAAATGAAAGGAAGAGGTTTTGACTCTAAGCTTACCATTTTTATAAGAATAATTGAAAATTTGGCTTTTTCTATAAAGATGCAGAAATATATGCATCAATGGAAATCTCAGCCTGTTCCTCGGGAAGTTACTCTCCACCTGACTGGGGCTGACTGATAGAGACTTCAAGAAGCGATACACCAAAATGGTTGCTCCAGGGAAGTTAGAAGGAAGATAATAAAAAGCAAATCCCTTTAATCCTTTAATGTCATCTCCTTTTAGGATTTGTGTGTTTCCTAGAAACTCTGAGTGCTTCTCTGAGTGGGAAATAGAGAGATGCAGTACTCACTTTACTTGTCATTCACAATTTTTTGCTTATAGGAATTTGAGACATGTGAGTGACAAGGTGAATATACTGGATAGAGAAGTGTTGTTGTTGAATGATGAGAACAGAATTGAGTTAATGTTACTGTTCAACTTCAAGTGTGTTAACCCAGTGATTTTAAATAAAAATACTTTGGGTTCTTGTTAATCCTCCCTCTTCACAATGGGCACCAGATTTTAAAGCAAAATGGAATATTTTTGTTTTAAATATACATATTAATGTAATAGAAGACTAACATTTTCCTCTTTGTTTTCATTTTTATTTACTATTTTTTATTTACCATTTTTATTTAACATTTTTATATAACAAAAATCAGTGTTTACTAAGTGCCAGACACTTTTGTAAGCACTTGATCAATATTAATTCATTTAATTCTCATAAGAACACTATGAGGTAGTTACTCTTATGCCCATTTTTATAGATGGGGAAACTGAGGAATGGACATATTAAGCAGCTTGTTCAAGGTCATTTGACTGGTAAGTGGCAAAGCCAGCTTTAGCCTCTTCTAGTCAATAAATAAATATTTTAATAATAAATAAATATTTATTATTTAATAAATTTTTTAAAAGATTTTATTTATTTATTTGACAGAGAGATCACAAGCAGGCAGAGAGGCAGGCAGAGAGAGAGGAGGAAGCAGGCTCCCCTAGAGAGCAGAGAGCCCGATGCGGGGCTCGATCCCAGGACTCTGAGATCATGACCTGAGCCAAAGGCAGCGGCTTAACCCACTGAGCCACCCAAGCGCCCCTATTTAATAAATTTTTATTTTATATTTATTTTTATATTTATATATTTATAAACATATTTATATTTATTTTATATTTTACTAATTAATTAATAAATTTATTGAATAAGAGTGTCAAATAAATATTTTAAAACGTATGCCTTGATGAAAAAAATGGTTGAGAAGCACTGTTCTAGAGAACAAAAACAAAATAAAACAAAACATGAAAATCCTTCTACTATCAATAACTGAAAAATGATTAACACACATTTCAGTTATGGCTGATCTCACTGGAAGGTAATCACTAGGTTCTAGGAATAAGGCTTGGTGGTGAGCCCCATATCCACTGCTGTAGCTACGAGGTATAGAGGTGGGAAATAGACTGAATGGTAGAGATTGTAATGTAAGGACTTCATTGCTGCTCAAATGAAGACAGCAGATTAGGATTTGGGCTTATCCAATGAGGTCAGTGAGAATTGAAATATCCACATAATGTTAAGATTCTCAAAAGGTTACAATTTCAGTAAAAGTGAGAATAAAAAAAAAAAAATCTGCCATTTTCTTTTGGCCTGGATTTTGGGTGGAGTAAAAGAGCTCTTTTAGAATGGGTAACCATGGTCTGTGCTTTAGCAAAGGTGAAGCAAGAAATTAACAGGTCTAAGGAAATTATCCAGGATGCAGCAAATGGAATTAGAGGTTGGAAATTATAAAAGAGGAATAGAGGGAGCCTGGGTGGCTCAGTTGGTTGAGAGACTGCCTTCGGCTCAGGTCATGATCCTGGAGTCCCGCGATCGGGATTGAGTCCCGCATCAAGCTCCCTGCTCCACGGAGAGTTTGCTTCTCCCTCTAACCTTCTCCCCTCTCATGTTCTCTCTCTCACTCTCTTTCAAATAAATAAATAAAAGAGGAATGGAGGGTAAAATAATAGGACTTCCAGAAAGAATGAATAAAGGTAATGAATAAAGATATAAGATAGTAAAGTTTTTCAGGACCACAGTGAATCCCAGTGATATAAGAAAGATGTTAGGGTGTGAAGCCAATGGCCAAGAAAGAATTCTTGAGGTATCTTTGGTGTGAAAAGGTAGTTTCGTTAAAGTACGGAGGTAAGAGCCGTGGGCAGAAAGAGCTGCACTGGGGTCATGAGGAATGGCCCATTATATACATTCAAGTTGGGAGGGGGCTAGGGATGGTATAAGTCTCTAAAGAATTTTGGTAGCAAGATTTCCAGGATCTCGAGGGGGCTAGCTATTGTTGGGAAAAAGTCATTTTTTACCATCTAATAAATCCTTAGTCATGAGACCCTTCAGATGTATATTAGTGGGCCATATGCTTGGGGGATGATTGCCAACACGTATCTTGGGCGGTTTAGAGATAAAGGAAATTTCTAAAGGGATTTTTATATGTTGAAGTAGACTTACAGGATCCTGGGGGTTGGGCTAAGGTTGCCTTTTGCCCTTAGCAAAGTATTAACATTGAGGCATTTGAGTCCCTAGAGGATTGTCACTCTACCTGTTTCGAGGACTCCTCAGTGGGCTGTAGGTAGTAAGGAAATTTAATAATTTCTCTTCTGCCTTTGTTTCCCAGATCACCAAGGGGATAAATATTTTTTTTTCTCACACCTAAGACACACTAAAGCTGCAAAACACCAAATATCCAATGAAAAATCTTAAAAGCAACAATAAAGAAAAGGATTATCTATAAAAGAATTCCAACTAGATCAAACTGTAAACTTTTCTACAACAATAAGATGCCAGAAGAAAATGGAGTCTTCAAAATGGTGAAACAAATGAACGATTAACCTAGAAATATATATCTAACTAAATTCCCAACTCTTCAGGAGTTAGGGAAAAATACATTTCCAAACGAACAAAACAAATATCTACTACAGCAAGCATGGAATTTAACCTAGGGAAAAGGGCTAAGATGTAAGAATGTTGACCAAATAAACTTTGTAAACTTGACTTTAAATTTAAATAGATATTGACTATAAATGAACATGATAAATATTGAATAATTTAGAGAAGTTAGTTCAAATAAAGTGGAAATAAAATGCTTGCATAATTAACATATAAAGGGAGGAAAGAATGGAAATTAAAGCATTCAACAATTCTGCATTTGTTTGCTTTTCATATATCCTCTTTTATTCAGTGTCTCTTCAAATCTTTAACCTATTTAAAAATGTGCTCAAGTTCTCAGATTTCTTTATACATTTCTTGGTACAAGTCTTTTCAGTTATGTGGTTTAAAAATATTTTCTCACAATCTTTAGCTTATCTTTCCTTTTTTTTAATAACGGTGTTTTTTGTAGAGCAAAACTTTAAAATTTGATGAAGTCCAGTGTATCAACTTTTTTCTTTCATGAGTTGGACTTTTGGTGTCTTTTCTAAGAACACCCTTTCCTACTAAAATTTTCTTCTATGTTTTCTTCTAAAAGCTTTATAGTTTTGAATTTGACATCTAGATTTGTGATTCTTCTTGAATTAAGTTTTGCATAAGGTGTGTCATTTAGGTTGAGTTTTGTATTTTCACATATGAATGTCGAATTACTCCAGTACCAGTGTTGAAAGACTACCTTCTCCTTTCAATTACCCTTATGCTTTTTTTTAAATCAAAAATCATTGGGAAAAATTTGTATTTCTGTACTCTCTTCTGTTTCATTGATCTGTGTGTCTTTTCCATCACCAGTACCACACTGTCTCAGTTAGTATAATTTTTTTTTAAGTTTTATTTTTTATAAACATATATTTTTATCCCCAGGGGTACAGGTCTGTGAATCACCTGGTTTACACACTTCACAGCACTCACCATAGCACATACCCTCCCCAGTGTCCATAACCCCACCCCCCCTCTCCCAA
>NW_019154103.1:12725634-12987243 GCF_002288905.1 Enhydra lutris kenyoni | reverse complement strand
ACTGAATTCCTGTACAAGTTCTAGCAGTTTTGGAGTGGAGTCTTTTGGGTTTTCCACATATAGTATCATATCATCTGCGAAGAGTGATAGTTTGACTTCTTCTTTGCCGATTTGGATGCCTTTGATTTCCTTTTGTTGTCTGATTGCTGAGGCTAGGACTTCTAGTACTATGTTGAATAGCAGTGGTGATAACGGACATCCTTGCCGTGTTCCTGACCTTAGCGGAAAAGCTTTCAGTTTTTCTCCATTGAGAATGATATTTGCGGTGGGTTTGTTCATAGATGGCTTTGATAATATTGAGGTATGTGCCCTCTATCCCTACACTTTGAAGAGTTTTGATCAGGAAGGGATGCTGTACTTTGTCAAATGCTTTTTCAGCATCTATGGAGAGTATCATATGGTTCTTGTTCTTTCTTTTATTAATGTGTTGTATCACATTGATTGATTTGCGGATGTTGAACCAACCTTGCAGCCCTGGAATAAATCCCACTTGGTTGTGGTGAATAATCCTTTTAATGTACTTTTGAATCCTATTGGCTAGTATTTTGGTGAGAATTTTTGCATCTGTGATCATCAAGGATATTGGTCTGTAATTCTCTTTTTTGATGGGATCCTTGTCTGGTTTTGGGATCAAGGTGATGCTGGCCTCATAAAATGAGTTTGGAAGTTTTCCTCCCATTTCTATTTTTTGGAACAGTTTCAGGAGAATAGGAATTAGTTCTTCTTTAAATGTTTGGTAGGATTCCCCCGGGAAGCCATCTGGCCCTGGGCTTTTGTTTGTTTGGAGATTCTTGATGACTGTTTCGATCTCCTTACTGGTTATGGGTCTGTTCAGGCTTTCTATTTCTTCCTGGTTCAGTTGTGGTAGTTTATATGTCTCTAGGAATGCATCCATTTCTTCCAGATTATCAAATTTGTTGGTGTAGAGTTGCTCATAGTATGTTCTTATAATTGTCTGTATTTCTTTGGTGTTCGTTGTGATCTCTCCTCTTTCATTCATGATTTTATTTATTTGTGTCCTTTCTCTTTTCTTTTTGAGAAGTCTGGCCAGGGGTTTATCAATCTTATTAATTCTTTCAAAGAACCAGCTCCTAGTTTCGTTGATTTGTTCTATTGTTTTTTTGGTTTCTATTTCATTGATTTCTGCTCTGATCTTTATGATTTCTCTTCTCCTGCTGGGTTTAGGGTTTCTTTCTTGTTCTTTCTCCAGCTCCTTTAGGTGTAGGGTTAGGTTGTGTACCTGAGACCTTTCTTGTTTCTTGAGAAAGGCTTGTACCACTATATATTTTCCTCTCAGGACTGCCTTTGTTGTGTCCCACAGATTTTGAACCGTTGTGTTTTCATTATCATTTGTTTCCATGAATTTTTTCAATTCTTCTTTAATTTCCTGGTTGACCCATTCATTCTTTAGAAGGATGCTGTTTAGTCTCATGTATTTGGGTTCTTTCCAAATTTCCTCTTGTGATTGAGTTCTAGCTTCAGAGCATTGTGGTCTGAAAATATGCAGGGAATGATCCCAATCTTTTGATACCAGTTGAGACCTGATTTAGGACCGAGGATGTGATCTATTCTGGAGAATGTTCCATGTGCACTAGAGAAGAATGTGTATTCGTTGCTTTGGGATGAAATGTTCTGAATATATCTGTGATGTCCATCTGGTCCAGTGTGTCATTTAAGGCCTTTATTTCCTTGTTGATCTTTTGCTTGGATGATCTGTCCATTTCAGTGAGGGGAGTATTAAAGTCCCCTACTATTATTGTATTATTGTTGATGTGTTTCTTTGATTTTGTTATTAATTGGTTTATATAGTTGGCTGTTCCCATGTTAGGGGCATAGATATTTAAAATTGTTAGATCTTCTTGTTGGACAGATCCTTTGAGTATGATATAGTGTCCTTTCTCATCTCTTATTATAGTCTTTGGCTTAAAATCTAATTGATCTGATATAAGGATTGCCACTCCTGCTTTCTTCTGATGTCCATTAGCATGGTAAATTGTTTTCCACCCCCTCACTTTAATCTGGAGGTGTCTTCGGGTTTAAAATGAGTTTCTTGTAGGTAACATATAGATGGATTTTGTTTTTTTATCCATTCTGATACCCTGTGTCTTTTGATTGGGGCATTTAGCCCATTAACATTCAGGGAAACTATTGAGAGATATGAATTTAGTGCCATTGTCTTGCCTGTAAGGTGACTGTTATTGTATATTGTGTCAGTTCTTTTCTGATCTACTACTTTTAGGGTCTCTCTTTGCTTAGAGGACCCCTTTCAATATTTCCTGTAGAGCTGGTTTGGTGTTTGCAAATTCTTTCAGTTTTTGTTTGTCCTGGAAGCTTTTAATCTCTCCTTCTATTTTCAATGATAGCCTAGCTGGATATAGTATTCTTGGCTGCATGTTTTTCTCGTTTAGTGCTCTGAATGTATCATGCCAGCTCTTTCTGGCCTGCCAGGTCTCTGTGGATAAGTCTGCTGCCAATCTAATATTTTTACCATTGTATGTTACAGACTTCTTTTCCCGGGCTGCTTTCAGGATTTTCTCTTTGTCACTAAGACTTGTAAATTTTACTATTAGGTGACGGGGTGTGGACCTATTCTTATTGATTTTGAGGGGGGTTCTCTGAACCTCCTGGATTTTGATGCTTATTCCCTTTGCCATATTGGGGAAATTCTCTCCAATAATTCTCTCCAATATACCTTCTGCTCCCCTCTCTGTTTCCTCTTCTTCTGGAATCCCAATTATTCTAATGTTGTTTCGTCTTATGGGTCACTTATCTCTCGAATTCTCCTCTTGTGGTCCAGTAGCTGTTTGTCCCTCTTTTGCTCAGCTTCTTTATTCTCTGTCATTTGGTCTTCTATATTGCTAATTCTTTCTTCTGCCTCATTTATCCTAGCAGTGAGAGCCTCCATTTTTTATTGCACCTCATTAATAGCTTTTTTGATTTCAACTTGGTTAGATTTTAGTTCTTTTATTTCTCCAGAGAGGGCTTTTATATCTCCCGAGAGGGTTTCTCTAATATCTTCCATGCCTTTTTCCAGCCCAGCTAGAACCTTGAGAATCGTCATTCTGAACTCTAGATCTGACATATTAACAATGTCTGTATTGATTAGGTCCCTAGCCTTTGGTACTGCCTCTTGTTCTTTTTTTTTGTGGTGAATTTTTCCGCCTTGTCATTTTGTCCAGATAAGAGTATATGAAGGAGCAAGTAAAATACTAAAAGGGTGGCAACAACCCCAGGAAAATATGCTTTAGCCAAATCAGAAGAGATCCCAAATCGTGAGGGGGGAGAAAGGTTCAGAAAGAGGTTCAGAAAGAAAAAACAAAAAACAAAAACAATTAAAAAAAAGAAAAATATAAAATAAAGAAATAAAGAATAAAGAAAAAATATAAAAAAGAAAAAAATATATATATATTAGATAAACTAGTTAAAAAACATTAAAAAAGAAAAGGGTAAAAGTTAAAAAAAATTTGGCAGAAGAAGAGAAAAAAAAATTGAAAAGGAAAAAAAATATTAAATTAACTGCAAGGCTAAAGAATCATGGGGAGAAAGCCATGAGTTCCGTGCTTTGCTTTCTCCTCCTCTGGAATTCCGCTGCTCTCCTTGGTATTGAAACTGCAGTCCTTGGTAGGTGAACTTGGTCCTGGCCAGGTTTCTTGTTGCTCTTCTGGGGGAGGGACCTGTTGTAGTGATTCTCAAGTGTCTTTGCCCCAGGCGGAATTGCACCGCCCTTACCAGGGGCCAGGCTGAGTAATCCGCTTGGGTTTGCTTTCCCTGAGCGCTTTCCGTAGAGTTCCGGAGGGCAGGAATGAAGATGGCGGCCTCCCGGTGTCCAGCCTGGAGGAGCCGAGAGCCTGGGGCCCCACTCCTCAGTGTGCCCTCAGAGAACAGCGCCCAATTACTCCCGTCACCCTGGCCTCCGGCCGCGCTCCGAGCTGACCGAGCCTGTGACCGGTTCAAGGTAACCCCGAGTTTAGAGCTCACTCCTCAGCTCTGTCTCTGTAGCCGGTTCCCCATTCTAATACCTGCAAGCTCTGCGACACTCAGACACCCCCGATCCTTCTGTGACCCTGCGGGACCTGAGGCCACGCTGACCCCGCATGGGTTTCACCCCGGTTAAGCCTCTGGAGCGATGTCCCTCAGCGGAACAGACTTTTAAAAGTCCTGATTTTGTGCTCCGTTGCTCCGCCGCTTGCCGGGAGCCGGCCCCTCCCCCCGCGGTCTATCTTCCCGTCGCTTTGGATTCACTTCTCCGCCAGTCCTACCTTTCAGAAAGTGGTTGATTTTCTGTTTCTAGAATTGCTGTTCTTCTTCTTCTTCGATCTCCCGTTGGATTTGTAGGTGTTTGCAATCTTTAGATAAGCTATCTAGCTGATCTCCGCTACCTGAAGTAGTCTCAGCCTGCTACTTCTCCGCCATCTTGACTCCTCCCGTCTCAGTTAGTATAATTTTATGATAAATCTTAAAATTGGGTAGTGTGAGTCCTTCACCCTTATTCTTTTGGAAATTGTTTTGGCTGTTCTAGTTCTTTTGCTTTTTCATATAAATTTTATAATCACTTGTCTATATATACAAAAATTTCTGCTGGTATTTGGATTGGAATTGTGTTATATCTATACCTTAATTTGGGGAGAACTGACATCCTTACTATGTTGAGTCTTCTAGTCCATGAACACAGTGTGTTCCTACATTTACAGATCTCATATGTGCTTTGTAGTTTTCGGCATTGGTATGTATCCTATTACAGATTCAAGCATTGAAGTCCTGATCCCCATTTCCTCAGAATGTAACCTTATTTGGAGACAGAGCCTTTAGAGAGGTAATGAAGTTAAAGTAAGATCAATAGGATGGGCCTGAATTTAATATGACTGGTGTCCTCAAAAAAGGAGAAATTTGGAGACAGCACACACCGAGAATGCCACGAAAGATGAAAGCAGAGATCAGCGTATGCAGGAGCCAATCAATGCCAATGATTGCCCGCAAACCACTAGAGGCTAGAACAGAGGCATGTAACAGATTTCGCCCTCATAGCGAGCAGAGGGAATCAACCTTGCCCACACACTGATCTTGGATTTATAGCCTCTAAAACTGTAAGACAATAAATCTCTGTTGTTTAAACCACTTGGTTTGTGATACTTTATTATGGCACCCCTAGGAAGACAAACATAAATGTACATATTTTGTTAGATTTATATCTAAGTATTTCATTTTTTGAACTTTCAGTGTCTAAAGTTCTAATTATCTCCCTGGTAAATGCTGAGTAGTACATTTGCATCATATTAAGATAAGAATTTCTCAAATTTATCAGTATTTGTGATATTTCAACTAAAAATGCTGTTGTTTAAAGGGAAACTACAAATTTCAAGTCAGTTCTCTGGGCCATTACCACTACTTACTTTTTCTTTTTATTCTCTCTTTAATTTAATTCACCCAATTAAATAACCTTGTGTACTATTTGGCAGCTTCATGGCATATTTGTGAAGGAAGACTTTGAATCAGATTGTGTCTTGACATTTAACAAGTTATATATATTTTTTGATAGAGTTAAGATGTCCCTGGGTGGCTCAGTCAGTTAAATGTCTGCTCAGGTCATGATCTCAGGGGTCCTGGGATTGAGCCCTTCATCCCCTGCTCAGCAGGGGGTCTGCTTCTCCCTCTTCCTCTGTCTGCCCTCCCCACTCATGCTCTCGCTCTCTCTTCCAAATAAATAAATGAATAAAATCTTTTAAAAAAGGTAAGTAAGGCAGGCCAGCAGTCCAAAAAAAAAAAAAAAATTACATATCTTGTTTTTTTTTTTTTAAGATTTTATTTATTTATTTGACAGAGAGAGAGAGAGAGAGAGAGAGATCACAAGTAGGCAGAGAGGCAGGCAGAGAGAAAGGGGGAAGCAGGCTCCCTGCTGAGCGGAGAGCCTGATGTGGGGCTCGATCCCAGGACCCTGGGATCATGTCCTGGGCGGAAGGCAGAGGCTTGACTCACTGAGCCACCCAGGTGCCCCTACATATCTTGTTAAAGTAAATCTATTACCTTTTTACTAAACTCATTTGTTTTTCAAAAAGAGGGCATTGTAAAGCCATGCTCATGAAGTCTCCGAGTTTTTTGTTAACTTCTCCTTCTTTACTCCCCAGAGCCCTCACGGCCATCACAATGTAAGGCTAAAACTAGCCTCATATTACATTTAAGAATCAAATCAGTTTTCTAAATATTTCCCTAATCCATGCACCTCTCTTCCTTGTCACAGGAAGTCTTCTGTGGTTGTTGTCTGGCTCTTACTGGTGTAGTGGTTGCCTCTAGTGTGTATCCCACTGATAATACTCGATATTCCTGTTTCATGAAATACTTGAATGCACTTTGTGGTTGTCCTTTCCCCAGCTGTGAGTTTGCTTGCTCCCTGTGGGTGTCTTCAACCCTAGCACAGTGCTTCATCACCATGCTCTTAACTGTAGTGTATAACAGCGAGTGCTCCCCATAGAGCTACACATTTAATGAATGAAAGGGAAAAAAAATGCAGGCGAGTTGAATAGTTTTCTCAAAAAATTCTGATTTTATAAACATTTAATGTAGACAATTATCTTTTTTGGCATTTATTATCCATTTTACCGGAAGCCTAAGAAATCTGATGTATTCAATTTTATAGTTATAACCTAAATTAATTATACCTTACCAGTCAAATTGACTTTCAACACTTTATTCCAAGCTTGTAATACTGGCCTCAGTATTGACATCCGGTGTTCAAATAAAATATAAGCATCCTGACTTTCTTAGTGAATGTAAATCTGAACATGCCAGGAATTGCAAGGTCAAAGATTCTCCTTTCTTCACTGTAGGAAGCCTGACTTACTAGTAAGTACTCTGGGGCATGAGAAGGAATCTGTGCTTTCCTGAACTGAAACTCTATGAGGTTACATCTGAATGTTTCACATATTGGTGAGAGCCCACTAAGGAGACATGCATTTATCTAGACAAGTGGTAACAGTGATGATTCTAATATACACATGTGGAATTTTCATGTAAGTAGTTTGGTGTAAAACCAGTCTGGCAGAGTGGATGAAGTACTGCCCTAAGTCTCTAGCATATAGGTTTCTAGTCTCACTTTCTTCACTTGAGTAAATCATTCTAAGGTCTCTCTTTGTTTTCATTTTCTCCCTTAACCACAGGCCTAATGGTATCCACCTTGCAGAGATCAGTAGGAATTAACTGTGGATAGTCCAGGACTCTTTAAGAAAAGAGCTATATATTTTCCTAGAAAATGATTTTTGTACTGAACCCGAAATAAATAGAATCCAGGTCAACTTTACCTAATGCTTATCTCCCAGGATGTTAGCAGCTACAAGGTTAGGACTCTAACTGGGTGAAGTATTCAGCATGCTGGGCTTGTGTTCACCCAATGGTGGCTTCACAACTGAGTTTTCCTCTTTTGTCTAGGTATTTGGAATTGTTTAGACATAGTCTATGAGTGCTCAGGAAATGCTGACTTAAAATACTTCATGAATGAGTCATTCATCATCACATGTTCTGAGAGGTAGGTAAGATATTGCCACCCTCACCTGCCCATTTTTATTTGATAAATGCTAATTGATGTTATCTGACTTTCAAATGAATTATAAGAAGGTGGGTTTATTACGTCCCTTCTTATTAATTTTGGTTGAATAGTTTTGACTTTCACCTAACCCTGATGAATAGCTAGTATCTGGTTGTCTTGTGTTTGCTTCATGCCTCAGTGCTGTTGGGAATAATATAAAGGAAAGCTGCCTTCCCTAAAGAGGGAGAGCAAAGGAAAACACAAGTTAGTAGAAAAAAAAAAAAAAGAAGAATGAATATAATGATAGTACAGAGATTCATTGATCCTTAAAAATCATGAGTCCCCTTGAAATAGAAGTTTTCTCTGGAGCACAGTCTGAGGTCTTATATATTTTCTAATAAAAATGCAGATTAATGAAAATTTTGAAGTTAGTATTTAATTTTAATTTTAGTCATTTTTTTTAAGATTTTATTTTTAAGTAGTCTCTACACTCAACATGGGGCTTGAACTCACAATCCTGAGATCAAGAGTCTCATGCTCCACCAACTGAGCCAGCCAGGCATCCTTAAATATGGTCATTTAAAAATGAATGTGTACAAATGCATAATGTGATACAATATGTTTTTGTATACGAATAAATTGCTTGATGATTTGTAGACTAATAATGTTTCAGGAAAACCAATATTCTCACCTTGCAAATTTTTCCAGTGTCAGTCGTCTAACTCAAAACCAGTTATTGGATTTAACAATTAAATATATGCTTTGTAGAGTAAATAATTCTCATTCCCATAATGGTTGTATGGCCTTAGTATTTCAGGCTTTTTTCTATTTTAGCAACAGATCAATTGAAAATAAAGTAAGTGTTGGGGTGCCTAGGTGGCTCAGTGGGTTAAGCCTCTGCCTTCGGCTCAGGTCATTATCTCAGGATCCTGGGATCTAGCCCCACATTGGGCTCTCTGCTGAGTGGGGAGCCTGCTTCCCCCCCTCCCCTCTGCCTGCCTCTCTGCCTACTTGTAATCTCTCTCTCTGTCAAATAAATAAATAAATAAAGTCTTTAATTAAAAAAAAATAAAGTAAGTGTTTATAGTACCAAACCAATTCACCATAATTATTTGTGATGAAGAAATTAACCTCAAGCTAGGCTACTTTCTCATTTACTCATGACCTGTTTCAGGGACACCGATTACAGAAGGAAATGGAATTAGCTTTTGCTTGTATTTCTTGGTTGCACTGTGGTCTTAGCTTCGTTAATGGCTCTCTTAACTGTTATAAAAGAAGAGGAGTAGCCATGCGGCCAATGGAGAAAATGGCAGGATACCCAGAGCTCTCTATATAGAATAACTTGGGAATTCAGATGGCTGGACGTCTTGATATGAAATTTAGTTTGGAAGGCACTCTGAAAATCACTCTCAAAAGGCACTGTGTCAATCAATCTTTTTCACTAAGTTTATAACCTTGTCTTAAAGGAGCAGTGGAGGCACATCTTAAATTTCTACCAAAAGATAAGTCAATGACTTGAAAAAGACCGTTTATACCAACAATATCAGTAACATCAAATTGCCCCATAGAGGAAGATAAAAGAGTGAAAGCTATGAGGAATGGAAGCACAGAGAACAGGTCATCACACTACCATTTTCTCCAACACCCTAAACTGTGATAAGTACCTGATCATAGCTGTGTCTCAATTTCTAGCCTTTGAGCCAAGTTAGTACCACCTGGTGTGATTTGAAATGACCCCAAAAGAGCTGGTGATGCCTCATGTTAAATTGTGAAAGACATTCTATTTAGCAGGTATTATCCCTCTCCAAGTCAAAAGGTTATTATATTTTTCCCAGTTCATTTTACCCCCTTCATTTCTGACATTAACTCAGAGTATCTTTGCTCATTAGAGAATCTCTTTCTGCTTTATTCATTCCAGCTTTTGCCCTGACCGTGGGATGTAACCGTCAAGCTCTGTTCTTAAAAAGGAGTTTTATCATGGAAAATATATCATGGATTATTTGGCCTGTTGGTTTTTCAGGTATATGGGGTATTGCGGAAACACTGCCCCTGGAGCTCTGTGGCTAAGACTTTTATTGTATATCTGTCCATAAGTTCTGTTTCCAGTGCTGATCCTGGAATTGCAATGGACAAGTGAAGGGAAGTAAAGAGCAGAGAGGGCAGATTATTGATAGGAGTTTCTATCAGCACGCCTTCCTAAATCCTATCGACTCAGGGTATTATAATTTCAACAGACAGTAAAAGCTACAGAATGCCATTTTGTTCTATAGGCTGGTCTTGCTCATGATAATGTGCTGATTGGCTAGAGTCCAGGAAGATGCCTTCCTTGACCCCTGTCCAACTCTATAGAAGTCAGGGGTACAGGTTGATGTGAGTGAACTCCAGTCAAAAAACTTAGGGAAGCATCAGGGGAATTGGTTTGGCAATTTCCAGTCACTTTGTCTCTAGGCTGAGCAGCCTGGCTTTAGGACTGTACAGTAGCACTAGAAAGGACAATATTTTTAAAAACACCATGACGGGGGCGCCTGGATGGCTAAGTGGGTTGAGCCTCTGACTTCAGCTCAGGTCATGATCTCAGAGTCCTGGGATCGAGTCCCGCATCAGGCTCTCTGCTTGGCAGGGAGCCTGCTTTCTCCTCTCTCTCTCTGCCTACCTATCTACCTACTTGTGATCTCTCTCTGTCAAATAAATAAATAAAATCTTAAAAAAAAAATAAAAACACCATGACGATCTTGCTCTGGAGTCCAGTGGGGGCTCTGCTATATTCTAAAGGAATCAGAAAAAAAGTTCCTAATTCAACTGAAGAATACCCCTAAGAAGATGAAATAATCTGATTATTCCAGGGGATGAATGAGATGGGGAGATTACATAGGCTTTTAGGGGGAGACTGAGTCTTTCATGTGCATATCAGTCTGATTTCAAGTGTATGACGAGCTTTTAAGATGCCCTTTATACTTTTCTAGGGACTTGGTCAAGGGAGAAGATATATGCAAACCCTTTTTCTCCCTACCCAAAGAGGGGTACATTAAAGTGTTTTTTTTCCTCCCTAAAACAACTACCATGCAACTAAAGGAGGTAGTTGGCTAGCACCTGGGATTACCTAGGTTACTTCAAGAGAAAATAGGTGAGAAAATGAGGAGAAATAAAAAGAACCAGATGATAAGAAATGTTGACTTCTTTTTTCCAATCTATTGCTGTATAATCTAAACCATTTCCCAGATCAGTTTTCCCATCTCTTAGAGGAGAGATGCCTCTTCCTATCCATGATTCTTAGTAAGAGTATTGTGAAATTTATCAATTGCTTATGAGGAAACACAGTGACAAATATTACATAAAACAGCACTATTTTATTTATGTATCTTTAAGTGGAGAGTGATTATATATTATTCAAAAGTAGTTTTATGGCATCCAGTCCAGCTACTTAGGCAGGCCAAGCTGAAATAATTTATCTCAGAATATCCTGTTGCTTTGTACTGGCACATTAAGAGAAAAAGTTCTCTAATATTCATTTTGATGCACAATTAGTTTCAGGGAAATCTCTTGGACAGATTGTAGTCTTGTATTGCAGAGTTGAAATTTAATGAATTCAACACAGTTGTCTTCAATGCCAACATAAGCCAAAGATAAATTATATCTAATCAGTAAAATGTGTTTAATACATGACCTACAGGTTGTGGGAACCAACTAATATTTGTAAGCAAATTATCCAAATACTTAAGTGGAGGGCATTGTAGAAGTTGCATTATAATGTATTGGGTCCAAGTTAAAAAAACAATTCTAACTTGCATAGTGTCTGGAAGAAGAGGAAATGGAAAAGAAAAAAAACAAGCTAATACTTTCTATCCTGAAATGTAACTTGGATGTTATAAAGAAGAATAAAACAATTAGAAAACAATTAATAAAACTAGTATTGAAAAGATTGACAAAGAGTACTCCGCCCGCCGCCCCCCACCCCATCCCGCCTTTTCTCTGAAGGCTAACCTCCAAACAAAATCTTAGGCTGAAGTTTTAAATGTCTGCTGCAGACAATTGCCACTTTCCAAGTACAGACTGCCAAGTGCACAAAGAGCAAAGTTTAATCAAAGTTCATTTTCAGGTCATCCACCCTGGAACCATCAATCTGGGCAACCTCTGGGTAACCTCTTCCAAGCTTGTGGACTGGAGCTGGATCCTTTGCAGCCTCATTAGAGCATGCAACGATTAATTTGTGTTAAATAGGAAATTAAACAGTCATGTACAGTGCAGAGTGGAGGTCAAAAAGTGGATCTTGAGGTGCATTCACAATCTCTGTTTGGGGGTCCTCTCCGGCTGGCAGAGAGGTGGGGCAGACTCAGAAGAGAAATAATTGTGTAGGACAAACATTACAAAACCTCCACCACAAAAAAGCATACATAAATAGGAGAGAAATTTGACTTGAGAATAAATCACCAGCGTTTTAAATGTTGCTCAGACATGCCTGTCTTTCAGAAGACTTAGGGTGAGAACTGAGGCAAAAATGACTTCACAAATCGGGTGTATTAATCCAGAAAACTCACCGTTGTCCTTGAACTTACTTCTGATTGTAGCCTAGCTTTGTATTCATGAACTAGAGATTCTGTCATGAGAAAGTGAGAGGAAAGGTCTAATGTGGTGTTCTATTGAGTGAATTCTATTTGTGAATTCATGGTGAATCGAACCATTGTCTTCCAAGATACCATTTTGACATAATTAGATAAGTTGAATGTTAGCAGTAGCAATGCACACAGGAAATTTTGAAAAATAAAATGCTATTCATTTCTTAGAAATAGAAGAATGCAAAGTTTCCAACTACTATCTTATCCAAACACTGGGACATCTACCTCTTCCTTTCTTTCTTCTTTTCTTTTCTTTCCTTCTATCATCTATCTCTCTGCCGATCTCTATCATCTATCTATTCTATTCTATCTATCATCATCATCATCATCATTGATCTGGAATTTTACTATAATAAATTTCATGACTTGGAAGTTAATTTTTATATTAGTAAAATATGAATTAAAAAACCATGGCATTCTATGTTGTATATGGGGATATGATCAGATTTAAAAGGCTTTTGTTCTTTTTTTTTTTGATGAACTTAGTACAATATGTCTATATTGACAAATTATAGATCAAGTAAAATAGTGTGCCATACATGTGACAAAGAATAAAATCTAAATAATGAAATGTAAATACAGGTGGTTGAAAGAGGAATTGTTTAAAGTTACAATACTTTTATAAGTTATTAAACACTCCCCACTTCTTCTAATGAGAGTTATACACTTTTTCCTGTCTCCATGAAACTTTATTCCTTCTTTATTCTTGTACTTTCTTGTATTATGTTTTATGTGATGGTTTCTCCTATAGTATTTTTGAAGTAAGTAATGAGTATAACGTCTACTTTGAGATCTCTAAAAGAACCTCAATGTGATATAAAAAAATCTGATTTTTAAGGAATGGTTACAGAGTGACAGTTATTGTAATACTATCATAGCTTAGTGTATATCTTTGTAATTGAAGAGAATACTGAATTTGAGTTAGAGGTTAGTGGAAATAAAGATTTAATTTTTCCTATGCAAATTCACACCTGCTTTGTTAAGAATCCCTGTTGCAGAGTATAAAGAAGGGAAGAAGGCAAGGATAGAATCCTTAGGCATTCTAGTGTTTAAGGGTTGAGTAGAGGGGATGTAAAGGAAGCTGGGGAGAAGTGGCCAAAGGGGTAGAAAGGGAATTGTGAGAATGATTAATTAAGCTAAGGAATGAGAGCACCCAAATTTAAGTAAAAATCCAAGAGAAATTCGTATTAAAAAGAGTCTGTAGGATGAAACCCTTGCTTGAATGATTTCTGACTTATGGCAGCCATTAGCCATATAGAGGTTTGGGAGGAGTAAGTTATTTTTTTCCTCTAGCTCATCAGACCATCAAGTTTGGATTTGTAGAGCTTAGGTACCAAATCCTATAACACAAAAGATAACCTTGAGGCCTCTTCTGGCCATAAAAATATCAGTCTCATAAAATGATTAAAAGTGATAATGTTCAGTTTATAAATTAATCAGGGGAAATGGGGACATAAATTTTAGCAACTTTGTGTCATGAGTTTGTGTAAAGGATTTTGTTAGAAGAAATAGACTTAAGACCACGTGACGTGTGAACTATGTTTCCAGATAAGGAGATGGCTGGGCAAATGAATCCTTGTTTAATCACCTGTTCTATTTTTTATGATTTAATATATGAATCTCTTTTACATGATTGCATTTTAGATTTGATTGATTTTGGTTTTTAATTGTTAAATATGGAATTGATTAGACTTAGTTTTATGGGAATATAATTGGATGTAAATTAGGCTTTGGTAAAATTTAAATTGAAAATATATTAGGCAAATTCCTTAACCTTTTCTTTTTTTGCCTCAGTTTCTTCATTTGTAAAATTAAAGCACTGGATGAGATGACCTTCAAAGTCCTTATGAGGTCTAATAGTTGAAGACTCCTGTTTTATGTAGAGGAAATAACTATGTAGTTAATCAAAGCCTTCATTTTTCAAGTGATTATTTTGGCTTCTGAAAGCTTATGAGAAATCCCTTCACTTATGACTATTTGTATCCATTATCTAGACATTGTCCTCATATAGTTGGGGGCTAGTAATCATGTCAGTGCTAACATGGAAAATGGTGTCTTTCTTTCCCAAATTTTAAACATAAAGGATGATGGGCTCTAAGCAACCAGTGCTGTCTGTCTGACCCACCTATATTGAATTATTACAAAATCATAGTCATTTTTAGAATTGTTTCATATCTTGAGAATATGCCTACCAGGTCACATGGCTAGAAGGCAGAGCTGCATGCCAGCAGCCTGATGCCATGATGTGGAAAGTTCATTCCTGTTGTCCCTTCCCTGCAGTCAAAGCTGGCTGCCTTTCATGTCATTTAGTAAAATCATCAGAGTATGACATGTGCTACCTCCAGAACCTGAAGAGTTATACCAGGTGTCTTTCTTAGTTGTAGGAATTCCAAGATAAAATAATTTGTGTCTAACTTTTGAGGGAATGTTCTGGCATATCAAAGATCACTTCACTGTTACGTGAGGTCCCTGAATCTTTGTAAGGTTTTTCCTAGACTCTCTGGAGCACGTGTATCTTACCAAGACCTCCCATATACTTGTCAGTTCTTACTCATCTGGTCTGAATAACATAATGTCATCAATATGGTGGACCATTGGGATGTTTTGTGTAACATACGGATGGTCCAGGTGATTCATTTGGACTATATTATGACAGAGGCTGCAGAGTTAACGTAGCTTTGGGGTGAAACAAAATGTGTCTGGTTGTCCATCTCACGTGAATATAAACTACTTCTGATCCTCTTTTCTGATAGGAGTAGAAAAGATCACATATATCAGGTAGCTTGTACCTGAGGCTATATATATATATATATATATATATACATATATATATATATATATATATATTTAAAGATTTTATTTATTTATTTGACAGACGAGATCACAAGTAGGCAGAGAGGCAGGCAGAGAGAGAGAAAGGGAAGCAGGCTCCCTCCTGAGCAGAGAGCCGGACACAGGGCTTGATCCCAGGACTCTGGGATCATGACCTGAGCCAAAGGCAGAGGCTTTAACCCACTGAGCCACCCAGGTGCCCCTACCTGAGGCTATATTAATCTGCTATAATAAATATACCACATCTGGCACATAGTTGTAATTGATTAAGTTTGTGGTTGTAACCTGTCATGTGCAGGATACATCTGGGTTTGTAGGGTTCATTAGGGCTTTGATGTATTTAAATAGGGTATTATGGTGACTACTGCCTCTGCATTCTTTAGGGCTATAAGGATGGTGCTAACTTCTGCCACTACCCCCAAGATGAAATAGTATTTTGAGTTGTGAAAGGGCAGTTTCAGAGGTTTACATTAGGCTTTCTCTACTATGATAGCTTTACCCTATATGCCAAGGACCAGTTGTGGAGGTTCTGCAGACTACCAAGTATGTTCATTTCAGTTATTGATCTGACCAAGGCAATGACCACCATGGAATTAATGGACCTGCTGTAAGCCAGAGTTGGGCCAGGACTGTACTTAGTACCTGGGTCCCATATATCTCCACTCTAATAGAGGGCCATTATTAGTCTTTGGGTCTCTGATTATCAATGTTTATTAATTAATTAATTTTATTTTAATTCCAGTATAGTTAACATACAGTGTTATATTAGTTTCAGGCATACAATATAGTGATTGAACAGTTCTATGTATTACTCGGTGCTCATCAATATAAGTGTGCTCTTTATTCTCCATTGCCTATTTCATCCATTCCTCCACCCACTTGCCCTCTGGTAACCATCTATTTGTTCTCTGTAGTTACTGTAGTTAAGAGTGTTTTTGGTTTGTCTCTCCCTCTTTTTCCCTTTGTTTGTTTCTATTTTTATTTCAAGTTTTTATTTAAATTCTAGTTAGTTATGGTAAAATTGGTTTCAGGTGTAGAATATAGTGATCCATCACTTACATAAAACACCCAGTGCTCATCACAGGTGCTCTCCTTCATGCCCATTACCCATTTAGCCTGTCACCCTGCCCACCTCCCCTCCAGCAACCCTCAGTTTGTTCTCTATAGTTAAGAGACTCTTATGGTTTGCCTCCCTCTTTTTTCTTCTTTCCCCTATGTTCATCTGTTTTGTTTCCTAAATTCCACATATGAATAAAATCATATGGTATTTGTCTTTCTCTGACTTATTTCGCTAAACATTATACTCTCTAGGTCCATCCATGTTGCAAAGGGCAAAATTTCTTTCTTTTTTATGCTTAAATAATATTCATTGTGTGTATATATACACATTTATATATACACATTGTGTGCATATATATAGTAAATAATGTTCATTGTATCTATATACATATATGTATATATATGTATGTGATGATATCTTCCTTATCCATTTATCATTTGATGGACATTTGGGCTGCTTCCATAATTTGGCTATTGTAAATAATGCTGCAATGAACAAAGGGTGCATATATCTTTTCCAATTAGTGTTCTTGTAGTCTTTGGGTAAATACCCAGTCTTGTGTTTACTAGATCATAGGGTAGTTCTATTTTTAATTTTTTGTGGATCCTCCATATTGTTTTTCACAGCACCTGCACCAGTTTGCATTCCCACCAGTTGTGCACCAGGGTTCCTTTTTCTCCACATCCTTGCTAACACTTATTTCTTGTGTTTTTGATTTTAGCCATTCTGACTGGCATATCTCATTGTAGCTTTGATTTGCATTTCCCTGATGATGAGTCGTGTTGAGCATCTTTTCATGTGTCTGTTGGCCATCTGGATGTCTTCTTAGGAGAAATGTTTGTTCATGTTTTCTGCCCCTTTTAAATTGTATTATTTGTTTTTGGTGTGATGAGTTATATAAGTTCTTTATATATTTTGGATACTAGCCCTTTATTAGATATGTCATTTGGAAATAGCTTTCCCATTCAGTTGTTTTTTAGTTTTGTTGATTGTTTCCTTCACTGTGCAGAAGCTTATTTTGAAACAATCCCAAGAGTTTAATTTTTGCTTTTGTTTCCCTTGCCTTGGGTGACATGTCTAGAAAAATGATGGTATGGCTGATGTCAGAGACATTACTGCCTATGCTCTCTTGTAGGATTTTTATGGTTTTAGGCCTTTAATCCATTTTGAGTTTGTTTTTGTGTATGATGTAAGAAAGTTGTCCAGTTTTATTCTTTTACATGTAGCTGACTAGTTTTCCCAGCATCGTTTGTTGAAGATACCAGTCCCATTGCATATTCTTGCCACTTTGTTCAAGATTAATTGAACATAGAATTGTGAGTTTGTTTCTGGGGTTTGTATCCTGTTCTTTCGACCTATGTATCTGTTTTTGTGGCAGTATCATTCTGTTTTGATTACTACACTTTGTAATAGAACTTGAAATCTGGAATTGTGATGCTTCCAGGTTTGTTTTGCTTTTCAAGTTTGCTTTGGCTATATGTGGTCTTCTGTGGGTCCATACAAATTTTAGGATTGTTTGTTCTAGTTGCGTGAAAAACTAGTTGTATTTTAATAGGAATTGTATTAAATTTGTAGATTGCTTTGGGTGGTATGGACATTTTAACAGTATTTGTTCTTCCAGTCCAGAAGCATGGCATATCTTTCCATTTGTTGATGTTCTCTTCAGTTTCTTTCATCATTATTTTATAGTTTTCAGAGTATAGGTCTTTCACCCTCTTGGTTAAGTTTACTCCTAGCTATTGTATTATTTTTGGTATAATTGTAAATGGGATTGTTTTCTTTTTCTTTTTCTTTTTCTTTCTCTCTCTCTCTCTCCCTCCTTCCCTCCCTCCTTCCTTCTCTTCCATCCTTCCTTCCTTCCTTCCTTCCTTCCTTTTTTGTAAATGGGATTGTTTTCTTAATTTCTCTTTCAGGTGCCTTCTTATTAGTGTATATCAATGCAATGAATTTCTATACATCGATTTTATATCCTGTGACTTTACTCAGTTCATTTATTAGTTCTAGTAGATGTTTTAGTGGGGTCTTTAGGGTTTTCTATATATAGTGTTACATCATCTGCAAATAGTGAGAGTTTTACTTCTTCCTTCATCCAATTTGGATGCCTGTTATTCTTTTTCATTCTGATTGCTGTGGCTAGGACTTTCAATACTGTGTTGAATAAAAGTTGTGAGGGTATACATCCTTGTCTTATTCCTGATCTTATGGGTTAAGTTCTGTTTTTACCTACAGAGTATGATGTTAGCTGTAGGTTTTTCATATATGGCCTTTATTATGTTGAGACATGTTCCCTCCAAACTTCGTTGAGAGTTTTTATCATGAATAGAGATGTACTTTGTCAAATGCTTTTTCTGCATCTGTTGAAATTACCATGATTTTATCCTTTCTGCTATTGATGCGATGTATCCTGTTGATTGATTTGCAAATATTTAACCATCCTTGCATCCTTGCATGCAAATAAATGTCGCTTGGTCCTGGTGAATAATTTGTAAATGTATTATTGGATTCAATCTGCTGATATTTTGTTGAAGATTTTTGTGTCTATGTTCATTGGAGATGGTGGCCTGTAGTTCTTTTTTTGTAATGTCTTTTTCTGGTATTGGTATTGGGTAATGCTGGCCTCACAGGATGAATTTGGAAGGTTTTTTTTTTCCTCCTCTTTTTTTTTTTTTTTTTTTTTGGAATAGTTTGAGAAGAATAGATACTAGCTCTTCTCATCAATGTTAATTTTAAATTTAAAAAGTGTCAGTGTTCCTCTTTTCCAGGTTAATGATTATCTGAGTCAGTGGCTGTAGGCCATTTTAAGCAAGGACTACCACATATGCTTGCTGTGCTGTTGCAAGGTTTTGCTCCTAGGGACCCACCATCTCTTTCAGTCACTGGATTGTAGGTCTAAGAACTGGATCAGGTTTGCAAAGTGGGTTTTTTACTGAGGCAGCTGCCCTAAACCTCTTGATTATTCATCCTTGATTTGTTGTTGTTGTTGTTGTTGCAGCATGAATAAAGAAATACTTGTTGGGTGCCCATCTGTTTCCCTTAGGAATTCTGTGTTCATTGAATCATTTCCATAGCTCCTTGGGAGCATTACCCACTCATAATGATATAGCCTCCACCTTGCTTCTGATGGTTTAGCATCATCAGTCCTTGGCCTCTATTACTATTTCTGTTATCCCTAGTCGACTCTATCATGTCTCTTATTTTTTGTAATAGTATTTCCCACCATTAGTCCTGGTCTACAGATAACAGCCACCATTGGGTTTTTCAGTGATTCTGGTGCCCTCTAACCAGTACATTCTTTAGTATGTTCTCTAAGCTCTCTCACGGAATATTATCTACTGATGGGCTTCTAGCCATTTGTAGTACATCTCCTGTAGAATGCCCAGTTCCCTGAACTTGTTGATCCTTTCTTCCACATCTGGCACTTCTGCTTCACTTTGGTGTGGATCATAGCCTTTTTTAGACTTCCAAGAGCTATCCTAGGCATGTTTGCATTGTTACCAGGTCCCTGCCAGGATGTTAAATGTGTCATGGGAGAATGCTTCCACATCAACAAACTTTCCTTGATGCAATTTGTGTTTTATATGTCCTTGATCCAATACCATCGGGGTCTAATCCTACTTCCTTGGCTCCCACTGGCATGTATTTTCTAGGCCCTGTAACTTCTTTAGTATATTTTGCCTTTTCTCCCTCAATAGGCCCAGAACTTTCCTGGTCAGGTTACGTCATGAATCGATCCTAACAATTGGTTTGGTTGCTAGAGAAGGACGTGGAGGTGGATCCTGAGCAGGATCCACCTCCACGTCCTTCTCTAGCAACCAAACCAATTGTTAGGATCTTTCAAACCTGGTATCTTTCAAAGAGGAGGCTCTACATCAACTGCAGGGAAGGAGGGAGCACTAGCCTTCAATACTTGGGCAGGTCCAGAAGTTTCAGTGAAACTTAAGGTTTCTAAATTTTTAAATGCATCAACCTAAATGTTCCCATCCCATATTTCATGGTCCGATTTCTTCCTCATCAGGGCTATGACCTTAGAATAACAGACCTGTTGAAGCTGAGAATTCAGAAATTTTCTGGAAATGTGCTACGTCATAATTAAATACTGGGTCTGATACTTAGCTTTTCCTGCCCTTAGGCTGCAAGAGTAAAGCCCCATTGTATGCTGCTAAAGAAGCCCTAAGGCTTTCACATTTTGCTTTAAACTAATGGTTAGTTATCTTTACCCTTTCATTGTAATCAGCATTGCTAAATCTTCCAGATTACTGAAATACCTGAGATATTGCTTATTCCAATGAATTCCCTTCCACCAGTTTGCTTTTGGTGGGAGTTATAACAATGGATCTGTTATAGTATGCCAGGGGCTGTCAGTAATCTACCTAGCCCCAGCGATGGGTCCACACTACCAGCTGGCCAATGGGTGAGCCAGGTCCAACGTTTCATTCTAGATTCTACTTCCTAGGATTACTCTTGGAACAGTCTCTTAGGTCAAATTCCCTGGAAGATACCCTGAGACAGACTTGTATATTCAGGAAGTTTACTGGGCATGAGATAGGTAAAGAAGTCAAGAAAGCAGGATTGAGCAAAGGGAGAGATTGAAAGGTGATGCAGTTGCAAGGAAAGCCTCAGAGGATCATATGAGGGATTCTAGAGCTGGGATGTCCTCTAAGAACTGCCTCAATTTGAGGCAGGTGGAGCAAAATTTGGATCCTTACAGAAAGCAGTCACTAAATGAGTTACCCCCAAAGATGGAGTGAACTTTGGACAGATGGCTTTCTTCTTTCAAAGGCCAAAGAAGGAACCTTGATTGTAAGCAGTCAGTAGCCAACATTTGGCAGATAGAGAAATAAATATCATGGTCTTGCATGGGGATCTTGGCAGTACACGACAGTATTGGCTACAGATGTCGTAGGAGATGGTGTTTTAGCATTCTTTAAGTTTGTCTCTGATTGGTGTCATTTAAAAATATTTATTTTTATTTTTATTTTATCATTTTTAAGTTTTTAAATTCCAGTGATATTAGTTTAGTACAGTATAATATTAGTTTCGGGTGTACAGTTTAGTGATTCAACTCCAGGTGCTCATCACCACAAGTGCCCTCCGTAGTCCCCATCTACCATTTCACCCACCTTCCCTCTGATAACCATCTGTTTTCTATAGTTAAGTCTGTTTCTTGGCTTGTCTCTCCTTTTTTTTTTTCCTTTGCTTCTTTGGTTTCTTAAATTTCACATATGAGTGAAATCATATGGTATTTGTCTTTCTTTGATTAACTTATTTCACTTAACATTTTATTCTCTAGCTTCACCCATGTTGTTGCAAATGGCCAGATTTCATTCTTTTTTATGGCTGAGTAATATTTCCTTGTATTCACATGCCACATCTTCCTTATCCATCATTGGTTAATGGACATTTGGGCTCTTTCCCTAATTTGGCTATTGTAGATAATGCTGGTATAAACATTGGGTATTTTTATTATTTTTAAAATTTATTTGAAGTAACCTCTACCCCCAACATGGGGCTACAACAACATGACCTGGCTATCAAGAGTCACATGTTCTACTGACTGGGCCAGCCGGGTGCCCCTGTGTCATTGTGTTTTAGTGGTATTCTTAAAAATGAGTGTTCTCATTTGTGAAAAAACTGACCTCATCCAAAAAATCAAAACCTTCAAACTTTCTAATTTCTAAATTTCTGATCTTTTTTTCTTCTGACTTCTAAATTGAATTTTCTTAAAATTTGTGGTAATTAGAGAAATTGATATGGTTTTGGAGTACCTTAATAAAAGTAAGTTAGCAAAAATTCCATATCAGAAAACACTGGTTGCTTAGAGCCTATCATGCTTCCTGTTTACAAATGCTGTGGTTTGCTACCATATTCCTCTCCAGGAAGATTCTTCCCACCACCTACCCACAATCTGAATCAAGGCATGCTTTGTTCTAGCTACTGAGAGTGTTGGTTGCTGTAGCTCGCACAATCCCTCTGTAGTTCCCTCTATAGGAATTGCCCTTGGCCGAAGGAAGCCACTTTACAAATGGTTATGCCCCAGCCCCTCATCCCTTGATTGGGGCACTTGGGAGGCAAGAGCTTGGTCCCCTTGCCTCAGTTTAGGCCAACTTGGAAGGACCATTGCAGCTAGAGCTCACGACAGGAGATGCTAAGGTCTCTTGCAGTTGCCTCATAGTTCAAGCCTTTCCTCATCCAGTTCTGCCTTCCCTTTTTCTTTATGTGTATTGTACCTGAAAGCAGTTTCTGATAAATTTCCCACAGGCAAATATCCATCTCAAATCTGTTTCTAGAAAACCCAACCTGAGAAAGCATCCTTTTTGTCACTTGATTATGAGAGAAAAGGAAATCATTCCTCCAAATAAAAATGATAAAACAAAGTAGATACATAATGTATTGTGTTCTAAAATCTAATTTTCAAAGGCAGGAGTCACATTTCCTATTAAGCATATCAACATGAAAATGTATTTAAATTGATTATTCTGACTAAATTTTTAGTGCCTGCTATCCAGTTGCAATTAGCAGTTTGTTAGTTATAATCAGAAAATTTCAATTACTCTTCTTTTTCTCTCACATATGGTTTCAGATAATAACTCCGGGAATGGTCTTTCCATAAAATGAGTTTTGTCAGAAAGAGTGGGGAAAAGACATTTCAAAATTTTGAGGGAACTATGTTATTGCTAACCCTAAGAAGCAAGGCAAATTAAAAAAAAAATTCTCAGAAACAAAATTAGAGTCACCTTGGCAAAGAAATTTAATGTCTCCAAGCATCACTTGTCCCTTTTGTTAAACAGGGACAATGCCGACACTTTTAGCATAAACTTTGGTTTAACGTTCATTCAGCTTAGACTCCTCTTAAAAGCATTTTGAAGCTATATTATAGACTTCTGTAGCAGGCAACATAGCTGAGTGGATGTTCAGAGAACACATTTTAGGGAAGGACATTTAAAATACTGGATAAAATATTATAAAAACCCGTATTTTTAAATGCATGGCTAATTTGTGAGCTGAAAGGAAAATCTTCAGAAATCAAAACGAGAAAGCATAAATCTAGATAAACAAGCAAGTCCAGTATTGGGCATTTGCTCGGAGGGGAGGGATGGGAAGGGAAGAGTATTTGCATTGTCCAGATCGCCTACCTGAATTTGTTTATAACGCACGTGGAAAAGGCAACAAAGCTTGAGGCCTTCCTAGGTGGCAAGATCACAAAGTTGCTACAGCTGTCAGAGGCCACGAGAGCAACCGTTTCTCCCTTGATTGCTTAGACATGACTGTGACATGAGTCCAGTGTGCCTGCCACACTCGGGGAACATGGATTAAGATTTCTAAATGGTCAGCAAGTGAGGAACAGGTGCCTCCTACTGTTCCCCCTAGCAGCTTCACCATATACAAAAATCAATTCCAGTCAGCTAAAGGATGTCCGTGTGAAAGGCAAGTCTTCAATACTTTTAGAAGTCAATACGTAATTTCTGTGTAGGAATGGATTCTAAATACATCAAAATCATAAAACATGAAGAAAAAGTAATAAATATGATAACATTACTATATCAAAAGATTCCCCCAAACAGAGGAAATGTCTAGTCACACACTGGGAGAAAATATGTGCAACATATATAATTGATAAAGAATAGTATCTAGAACTTTAAAAAAAAAACGGCAAACCAGTAAGAAAAGGTAAACAATCTGCTGGAAGAGAACGTAAAAGATGTTAACAGACATTTCACAGGAGAGGAAAAAGAAATAACCAATAAACTTATGAAAAGTTGTTCAACTTTATTAGTAATCAGGAATGTGCCAAGGTAAACCGTGGTGAGATACATTTTACACCTATTATACTGGTAAAATTTAAAGTATTGTAATGCCAGAATTTGTTGAAGATGTAATAACCTGCATAATCATTTTAGGAAACGCCTTAGCATGATCTCATGAAGCTGATATACTTCATACACCCTTCATAACTTCTATAACCCATCAATTTTATATATATACTTCATAATATTTTCTAATTATAAGTCCTGATATGCTTGGAACAGTCTGATTTATACCACTTTTCCTAGGATAATTTTAATAATATCTCTTTGCTTTCCCCAAGTTTTTCTAGCTTGATAAAATTTATTGTTATCTTCATACATAAAGTACATATATGATTTACTTAATGAATCCCTATTAGCAGAGATTAGGTTTTGGCAATTTTTTTTTTAATTCATTTTGCACCATCAAATTTTTCCTTCTAAAAATATGTAGGCAGGGGCTGCCTGGGTGGCTCAGTGGGTTAAGCCTCTGCCTTCAGCTCAGGTCCTGATCTCAGGTTTCTGGGATCAAGTCCCACATCAGGCTCTCTGCTAGGCAGGGAGCCTGCTTCCTCCTCCTCTCTCTCTCTCTCTCTCTACTTGTGATCTCTCTCTCTGTCAAATAAATAAAATCTTTAAAAAAAAAAGTAAAAATATGTAGGCAGTATGAAGCAATTAAATTCAACTTCTAGATTTGGTCCACCATCAGTAGGGCACACGTGGCTCTCCCATGGGATCTGCTTAAGTCAGGCTGATAGTTAAGAACCCCGAAAAGACAGTAGCACCTGATGGCTAACAGGGGATCATCTGATCTACCTATTCTTTCTGATTCCTTATTCATCTCTTGGTGATCATATAAATCTTTTTTTGCTTCTCTTAACATCCTAAAACAACATTTTTTTTTTTCCTTGAGAGAGATACATTTTTTTCCAGATTTCCTTAGAAATATTTTAAAAGACAAGTGCCTTGAGAGAACAGTATCTCAGCCTCTAAATCATTTAAAAATGTGATTCAGAATCTCCTGAAAATTTTCTGCCTACCCCCTTACAAACTAATCCTGTTTTTCATGAAACAAGGAATTCTTGAAACAAATAAACAAAAAAATCATAGTAGTCTTGTTACTTTTTATTATGTCTTCTTTATGCATTTTATCTGTTTTATTTTCCTTAAAGTCTTTATGTATTTTAAATTAGTAATATCACAGTGGTTGATTTTCACCATGATTGCATGTTTTTTCAACCTCCACCTATAGAGAGCCTACTTAATATAACTTAATTTTCTATGATGAAATGCTTTCTGAGTAAGTAAATGGGGGATTGACAATAATTCTAAATTGTCACCTTAATATTTAAAGGCATATTCGTAATGTGTTTAGCTTATCCAAGTAAACCCCATTTAAGCATGATAATATTTTATCTTTAGCAAACTCCTTCTATAGTCCTTTCCATCTTTCCATCCTCAAATACTTATCAAGCCTATAATTTGCTATTGGTAGAAAGATGGGCGAATGAAATAAACATACATAGTTTCTCAGTGCTTGATATACCCTACTATAAATTGTCTTTTTAAAAATTTTACTATTTATTTATTTTTTAATTTTTATTACCATATAATGTATTATTTGCTTCAGGGGTACAGGTCTGTGAATCCTCAGTCTTACACAATTCACAGTACTCACCATAGCACATACCCTCCCCAGTGTCCATAACCAGCCACCATATCCCTCCCCCACCACTGCTACCCCCCAGTAACCCTCAGTTTGTTTCCCGAGATTAAGAGTCTCTTATGGTTTGTCTCCCTCCTAAATTATCTGTCTTTTAGAAAGTACATTATTTTTCCATGTCCTAAGACTATTTTTAGAAAATGGAAACAGTGGCTTTGGGTATACGACAAAGATAGAATTGGACGGTATACATACTAGGACAGTATATATTGTTCTAGCAGTTTAAGCTAGTTCTAAGAGTGTTAGAACCATTATATCTCTCTATACTTTAATCTTTTGGTGTGAAGTTCAGCTGAACGAAATCCAATTAACCAATTTGCTTAGTTACATACAATTCTACCACAAAATAAAGAAAATTCTATTTGTGGACCATATAAAACACTAGCAGATTGGAATAATACTGTCAGCTTAAAGAGATTCAGCTCAGTGGTAGCAAGCTGTGTCCATGGAGGGTCAGAATTGTTCAGTTTAGGAGGTCTTGGAGGTTTGTATAAAGACTATGGTTTTATTGATAATTTTTCCCATGTCATAACCCAGGAGGGTCATTAAAGTGCTTTTTGTTTGTTTGTTTTTAAGAAATACAATGATAGTCTTTATGTCTTCATTGGAAAAATAATTTGTTTGACAGCAATATTGTTTAATACTTACTTGAGAAACCCCGAGTTAGTTCCAAAAGAATTTCATAGCACAAGGTTTGAAAGGTTTTCCCTCCTCCTTTATTGTGTGAAGAGAGGGAAAAAAAAATCATTCTCAGTGACACTTCAAATGTAAATTACCCAGTTTAAAAATGATCAAAGACAGAGGAAAACATGTTGAAGAGCACTAGGACTGTCTTGAATCACATTTCTAAGGGCATGACACCAGTGACATGATTGCTTGCCTTTTGTGTTATTAGACTATGATGGGAAATAACCACTGAATTCTGACTGAGATAAACCATCAAAAGATTATGTTTCCCATATCAAACTGTCAATTCAAACATCTTATTTATCTCTTGGTTCTTCCTTTGGGATGCCGAATATGGGTGAATTCCAGTGTGATGTTCGATAAGACTTGGACTGTTCTTACCCACAAGATTAAGCAGCGTTCCTTTTTCTGCTAATTACAGGACAGCTTCAAATAACTATTTCTTCCTCCCTCCCCACCTTTATTTAGATATACTAGATGTATAACATTATTTAAGTTTAAGGTATACAGTGTAATAATTTGCTATTGTGTATGTTGTGAAAAGGTTACCACGATGTTAGTTAACACAACTACACCTCACATAGCTACATTTTTTGCGGTGAGAACCTTTAAGATTTACTCTCTTAGCAACTTTCAAATACACAGTACAGTATTGTTAACTATACTCACCACAGCATATTACATCCCCAGAACTATACACCACTATTTATTACATCCCCTGAACTTATTCATCTTACAACTAAAAGTTTGTACCCTTCAGCCATTTTCACTCCCCAAACTCCTACTCCCAACTCTGCCCCCAGACAACCACAAATCTATTCTCTGTTTCTAGAAGTTTGTTTGTTTGTTTGTTTTAGATTCTGCACATAAGCAAGGTAATTTATTTGTCTGACTTATTTCACTTAGTCTAATGCTCTCAACTTTTGCATCTATAGTTCCTTCTCTTTCTGATGAATATTTGAGTATTGTAGGAATATCATTTTGGTTGTTAGTTTTTTCCTCTGATTCCCTGTCAGTACGGCCTGTTATGTTGGATATGTAGGGGTGATTAAGAGGGAACATTAGAATGTCCAGTTAGCTCAGCTGGTCAGAACATGGTGCTAAAAGAAAATACCTGATGTGGAGGTGTTTATAATGAAGCCAAGGGGAGTAGGGACAATTAAAATAGCAAAATTTAATTAGTTTATTTTTTAAAAAGATTTTATGTATTTATTTGAGCGAGGGAGCGTGAGAGAGAACAGGCATGGGAAGCGGTAAGGGGAGAAGAGCAGCAGACTCCCCACTGAGCAGGAGCCCAATGCAGGACTCGATCCAAGGACTTTGGGATCATGATCTGAGCCAAAGGCAGATGGTTAACCAACTGAGCCACCCCGGCGCCCTAGCAAAATTTGTTTATTACTACAGTAAAGGAAAAACAGTTAAGAAAATGATAGACTTCTCCTTGCCATAGGTGAGCCTATCAGGAAGGATATACTGGGCACCCATTGAAGCATGCAGTAGCACTGAGTTTGGTCTTGTTGAATTTACCTGACCAGGTTATCTTTCTTTCTGTGGAGGCATCTCCCAGAATGAACTGCAAGCCTGCTGCTCTTTCTTCCCATCCTCTAACTTTTAGATTTAATCAGCATCTTAAACCTTACCAAAAAGGAAACTTCACATTCAAATGGTCTTATTGGCAAATTCCATCAAATGTGAAAAAAAAAAATAGTGCCCATCTTACACAAAATCTTCCAGGCTATAAAAAAAGAAAGACTGTATTCCAGTGTCTTTATGAGGCTAGCCTGACCTTAACACCAAAACCTGAGAAGGTTAATATAAGGCAAATATCAGGCCAATTTCATTCATGAGCATAGGTACCACGATTCGAAAACAGTATGAGCAAACTGAAACCGGCAATATATGAAAAGGGTATTTTATCATAATCAAATAGATTTTAACCCATAAATGCAAGATTGGTTTAGCATTTACAAATTAATTAGTGTAATTTATCACATTAACAGTAATAAAAGAGAAAAAAGAGACACAGAAAGTAATTGGATACAATTCAAAATCCATTCATGACAACAACCTTTAACAAACTAGGAATAGAGGGTAAGTTCCTTAATATAGTTATGGACATCTACAAACCATCATAGTTAAAGGAGAACTGTTGAAAGCTTTCCTCTGAGCTAGGTATGAGAAAGGAAGGCCTTACTTCTATTGAACATTGTTTGCAGCAAGAAAAATTAAAGGCTATAAGGATTTAAAACAAAGAAATGAAAATGTTGTTTTCTTAGATAATATGATTGCTTGCATTGAAAATCCAAAGCAGTGTAAAAGAAGTTATATAATTAAAAAGTAAGTTGAGCAAGTTTTTTGTGTATAAGGTCAGCATACACATTTTTATATATTTCTATATAACAATAAAATTACAAAATGTAAATCAGTAGTAAAAATGACTATTTTTAGTAGCATTAAGAGCATAAAATCAGGAACACCTGGGTGTCTCTGTCAGTTAAGCATCTGCCTTTATTTAGCTCAGGTCATGATCCCAGGGTCCTGGGATTGAGTCCCACTTTGGGCTCCCTGCTCAGTGGGGAGTCTGCTTCTCCTTCTCCCCTTGCTCCTGCTCTCTCTCTCTCTTTCTCTCTCACTTGCTCACTGTCTCTGTCAATTAAGTAAATAAAATCTTGAAAACAAAAGAAAAAAACCCATAAAATCCCTGGATATAAATCTAATGAAGGATATGTGAGACATCTACACACAAATCTGTAAAACTTAGTAATAGAAATTAAAGACAAATCAATGGATGTATGTACCATGTTAGAGGATGTAATGTTGTACAGATGTCAACAGATTTTTTAAAGATTTATAGATTTAAATCACAACCAAAATCGGAGTGAGTTTTGTTGTTGTTGTTATTAAAGTTAACAGGCTGATTGTAAAATTTATGTGGAAATGCAAGGGGCTAAGAATATCCAAAATACTTTTAAAGCAGCAGAAAAATATAGACAACTCATACTATTGAATATCTGGCCTAAAAGCCACAGTAATTGGCAATAGACCAATAGAACAGAAGAGATAATCAGAACTAAATGCACGCAAACATGAACACTCAATTTATCATAAAGGTTACAGTATAGAAGAGTAGTGAAAAGATGGTCTTTTCAGTATATGGTGTTGGCTCAATAGGATATTCATATGGGAAAAAATAAAATTCAACCTCTATTTTACTCCATTAAGTCTGGTTGAAGAGTAGAGCTAAATATAAATCGTAAACTAATAAAATTTCTAGAAGATATCCTAAAAGAAGATCTCCAGGATCTTGTCATGGAGAAAGCTTTCTCAGTAAGGAGAAAAAGACATTAACCAGTGTGTAAACCTGGCGATTCACAGACCTGTACCCCTGGGGATAAAAAGATATTATATGTTTATAAAAAATAAAATTAAAAAATAAAAAGACATTAACCATAAGTGAAAATATTAATAAATTAGACTACATTAAAATAAAGACATTTTAATCATCAGAAGACATTGAGCAGGAAGTGAAAAGGCAAACCACATAATAGAAGATATTTGCAATATATCCAATTGACAAAGGTCTCATCCCCAAATACAGAAAGAGTTTCGACAAATCAGTAAGAAGACATAGATAATCCTTACAACAAATGACTCTTTTTTAAAAACTTTAATTTTATTTTTGTTTCTTATAATTTTTATTATTGAAGTAGAGTTGATATAGAATGTCATATTAGCTTCAGGTATACAGCATAGTGATTTGAAAACTCTATACAATATGCAGTGCTCACCACAATAAATGTAGTTACCATGTGTCACCATACAATTTTGGTTACTACATACAAAATTGGTTACTACAATATTATTGACTATATTCTCTGTTGCAGTTTTCATCCATGTTACTTATTTTATAACTGAAAATTTGTATCTCCTAATCCCTTTCACCTATTTTGCCCTTCTTACCACTCTCTTCTCTGGCAACCATCAGTTTGTTCTCTGTATTTACGAGTCTGTTTCTGTTTTTTGTTTGTGCATTTTTTTGTTCGTTCTTTTTTAGATTCCACATGTAAGTAAAATCACATGGTATTTTTCTCTTTCTGACTTATTTCACTTAGAATAATGCCCTCTAGGTCCATCCATGTTGTTGCAAGTGGCATGATTTCATTCTTTTTTATTGGCTAATATGCCATTATATATATATATCTCCCACATTTTCTTCATCAATTTGTCAGTCTGTGGACACTTAGGTTGCTTCCATGTCTTGACTATTGGAAGTAATGCTGCAAAGGACATGGGGGTGCCTAAATCTTCTCAAATTAGTGTTTTCATTTTCTTTGGGTAAATACCCAATGAGTGGCATTACTAGATTATATGGTAAATTTCTATTTTTAATTTTTTGAGGAATCTCTATACTGTTTTCCACAGTGGTTGCACCAACAGTGCTCAAGTGTTCCTTTTTGTTTGTTTGTTTGTTTGTTTTTTAAAAGCATCCTTACCAATACTTGGTATTTCCTGTCTTTCTTATGCTAGCTATTCTGACAGTGTGAGGCAATATCTCATGGTTTGGGTTTGCATTTCTTAATAATTAGTGATGTTGAACATCTTTTCATGTGTTTGTTGGCCATCTGTATGTCTTCTTTGGAAAAAGATGTCTATTTGAGTCCTCTGTCCATTTTTTAATTGTGTTATTATTTTTTTTGGTGTTCAATTGTATAAGTTCTTAATATATCTTGGATAGTAACCCCTTATTGGATATATCATTTTTAAATTTCTTCTAGTCAGTAGGTTGCCTTTTTACTTTGTTGATTATTTCCTTTGCTGTGTGATAGCTTTTTATTTTGGGGTATCCCCAATAATTAATTTTTGCTTTTATTTCCCTTGCCTATGGAAGTATCCATAAAATATTGTTAGGGCTGATGTCCAAGAGTTTAGTAACTATGTTTTCTTTCAGAAGTTTTATGGTTTCTTGTCTCACATTTGGGTCTTTTAACCATGGATAGCCTCTTGAAGAGGCACGTCACAAAAGATAGTCTCCACTGAGTCAATAAACATAAGGCAAGGTGTTCAACTTTATAAGTCATTAGGAAAATGCAAACTAAATTTACTCTGAGATACCATTATATGGTCCATAAAATAGCTAAAATTTATACACACTGAAGCAGAGAAATAGGAATGGTTTCTTCCCTGCTGGTAGGGATTTCAGTTGATAAAACCCACTTTGAGAAATTATTTAACATTATTTACTAAAATTGTGCATACTCATAACTTATAACCTAATAATCCTAATTTTTATGAATAGGATCAATAGATATTGACACAGAAATACATATATAAGAATGTTCGTGGTACCATTATTTATAATAGTCGCAAGCTAGAAATGCTTGACAACAGTAAGATGGATAAATAGACCATGCAGATTTATGCATTTAAGCACTATACTGCAATAGACATAAATGAACTTCAGTTACATGCAACAAGATGGATTGATTTCAAAAGAAGAAAGACACAAAAGAATATATATTGTTGATTCCACATATGTAAAGATTGAAAAGAGGTAAACTAATGGTGTTCAAAGTCTGGATAGTGGTTATCTTTGGGGAGTAAACACTACATGGGTGTGTTCACTTGGATAATACATGGATTCATATGTATGTATGTATGTATGTATGTATGTTATCTCCAATCTGAACCAGTTCTCTAGAGAGCCACTGCTAACCCCTTGGTCCAAGCCACATTACCATCATTTCTCCCATTACTTGCTGTAGTTTTTTCTTGATTTTTCACTCTGCTTTTATTCTTGACCCTTTTTAATATGTTCTTGATACAGTAACCAGGAGGTTCCCTTTAAAATTAAGTCAAATTATATCACTATGTTGCTCAGAATCCTGCAGTGGTGCCATGTTTCATAGAGGGGAAAAGCCAAAGTCCTTACGTTTTCCTACAAGAACCTACATGGTCTGATTCTTCAATACCTTTATGTTGTTGTCTTCTGCTCCTCCCTGCCAGCTTACCTGTCTCTCCACAACTCTGCAGTACCCACACTGGCTCTCTTGCAGTTCCTGGAACATACCAGCATGCTCCTTTCCACTAGTGTTATTCCAATAGTCTGGCATGCTCCTTCTTGAGAGGGGGGCTAACTTACTCCTTCCAAGTCTCTTTTAGATGTCACTTTTTTGTGATGCTAACCCTCACCACCCTATTTAAAATGGTAACTTGGGCCACCCCCATTAGTGCTCCTACCTCCCTTTACATTGGCTTCATTCTTATTTTTTATGTAACACTTCTACCTCTCTATCATACTGTATTTTGCCTTTATTTTTTATTCTTCTTATTAATTTTCTGAAAATACTACATATTTGTTATGTCACTTCCTTCAGGGATGCTTCTTTCATTCACTGATACATTTCAAGAACTTAGAACATTGTAGGTGCTAGTCAATATTTGTGGAATAAATGAATGAATGAATTTGTTGAATGTCTAACATGTGACAAGACTTCTGTTGGGCAATGGGGGTGTAACGTTGGGCAAAACCAAAAATAGATTCTACTCTCACAGACCGTTTGCCAATTTGAGAGTTGTCACATGAAAACATAAAAAAGTATTTAGTCGCAAGGAATGATAAGAGACAATGGTGCTTTGAGAATACATAATTTAAGAATTTACTTTGGTCTGAGGTGGGTCACAGAAGATGTCCCAAAGAAAGTGATGTTTGAGCTGAGATATGATAAAATTGTGTGATTCCTAATTCTTAGGCCTGGAGTAGGGCCCAGGTATGGACATTTTAAAGAAAACTCTGGAAAAAAAAAACAACAACAAACAAACCTCTGCTGATATTTCTAATATACAGGCAGCCTGGAGAATCACCCTATACCAGGGCTTTTCCAGTTTTCATTTACAAATTACATGAAATCTTGCTGAAGTTCACATTCTGACTCAGAAAGTCAGGTAAAGGCCTGAGACTCTGTGGTTCTATGAAGCTCTTGGTGATGCTGATGTTCTGTGGATTACGTACTGAGAAGGAAGGCTACATAGCATCGACCCCCAACTGTCTCATGAAGATACTATGTTTTCTAAATTATCAGTTGATTTGGAATCCTCCCTCCTTGCTTCAGTTATACAGACTATATATCCTGAGAATCTGAATATTTCATTCAGCTCACAACATGGATGTTGTTCAGCTGCCTCGTAAATTTGTACTACGTAGGCTTTGTTTACATGTTTTATGTGTGTATTTGTGCATGTGTGTTGCTTGTTTTTAAAAAATCTTCCCCCATAGGCTGGGTCCTCCTAAAGGGCAGGGATGCTGTTCAAGTCTTTGTGTCCTCTGCCAAATCCACTGCGGCCATGATAAATACTCAGTTTCTATGGAATAGTACTGACTCTATCCAGGCAAATCCTTTTCTTTCCTTATTATATGTATAAAGGATGATTTAAATTATCCTTTGAAATGAACCATTCATTTTCACCTTGCCATGAATATAAATGACAACACTCATATTTACAGTATGCCTGGTCAAACACATATTTATGAGAAAAATTAAAGATAATAATAAATGTAATAAGTAATAGAAAATAATGACAATAAACAGTAATAAAATATTCATATTTCAGCTGATAATCAGAGTATTTTTAAGAACTATGGGGCAAAGTTGAGTTTTCAAAAATAGAACATTATTTCAGTTTATTTGTTGAGAGCAGAGTTGTACTAGGAAAAGCATGGTTACCCTTCCTTCCTTCCTTCCTTCCTTCCTTGAGATATGTCCTAATTCTTCAGGTTTGTTGCAAGTTTTTAAGAACAGAGATTTTTTTTTAAAGACTTATTTATTTATTTATTTGACAGAGAGAGAGAGTGAGAGAGAGAGATCACAAGTAGGCAGAGAGGCAGGTAGAGAGGCAGGAAGAAGCAGGCTCCCTGCTGAGCAGAGAGCCCAATGTGGGGCTTTATCTTAGGACCCTGAGATCATGACCTGAGCTGAAGACAGAGGCTTTAACCCACTGAGCCACTCAGGTGCTTCAAGAGCAGTGATTTTAACTAATTTTTGAATTAGTATTTATTTAGTACCTAAGAATTAAGAAGAGTCCAGGGATCGAGCTCCACGTTGGGCTCTCTGCTCAGTGGGGAGCCTGCTTCTCTCTCTCTGCCTGCCTTTCTGCCTATTTGTGATCCCTGTCTGTCAAATAAATAAATAAAATCTTAAAAAAGAATTAAGGAGAGTCAAGGGTGTATCTGAATGTTGGTGTTTACTTTAAGTGAAAGGGATAATTCTTCCCTGAGATAACTCACCTATATTGGCCAAAACCACATACAGTGATTTTCTACTTAAATTAGAAATTCAGTGAACTGATAGTTTAAAATCACAACAACAAAGGTAACACTTACTGAGTGCTATTCTAGGCACTTTACATCTATTAACTTATTTAGAAGGCAATTACTATTATTAGTTCAATTTTATAGACTAGACCCTGAGGGTCAGAAAGGCTAAAACTGAAAATTACCTCTTCCTTGAAGTGGAGCATACTTGAGATACCACAGTAAAATTAGAATATTTCAGGGAGGCAGTGGAATAGAGGAATAAAAAAAGAAGAAAAAAAAGCTCTGGAATCAGACAGATTCACATGAGAATGAGAATCCTGGCTCTGCCACTAATTCCTTATAAATCCTTAGGTAAATCACTTAGCCTCTCAGGATTGCAGTTTTCTCATCTACAAAGTGGGATAAAATCACATTTCCTACTTATCTTACTTACACGACTTCTACCCACCTTGACTAGGGAGTGGACATAAAGAACAGCTGATTTACAGACCTAACACCTCATAGGCACCCTTCTGTCACCAACAAAATCAGGTTATGCAATAATCTTTCTCCATTTCTCCTCCTTTTCTTCCTTCTTCCTAAGTAACTACCATTTCTTATGCTTCGTATCAAATGCTTTACATATATAAACTAAGCTTTTCTTTATTTCCTCTCTTCTTTTATTTCCAGTTTTTTTTTTTTTTTTTTCCCAGTGGTCCAGTGAAAGAGGTATTGGTAGCCCTGAGTTACAGAGGAATTAAGCAGAGGTCTGGTCGAGTTCACCACTGCTGGTTATGTAGGAGCTCTTGGACCACATATTTTAAGTGATAAAAAGCTAGAACAAAGTTAATGTAAGCATGGGAAGGACATGTTCATTTGTGTGTCTTAGTTCTGTCACTTAGCGGCAGGAACTTAAAGGGTGCATTATTTAAGTTGGGATGACCAGTTGGGAGGCAACAACAACAACCACGATCCCAGCGATGGCTGCAGCCCTTACTTGTGTCAGGAACTGTGCTTTCCGTGTACAATCTCACAACAACTCTATGAGGAATCATTACTTTAACCCCATTTTACATAAGATAAAATTGAGGCCCACAGACTTTAAATAACTAAGCTTGCATAATTTTGAGTTGAGATCCAAATTTTTCTTCACATGTTTAAATAGATTGAAATATGTAGTTTCTCATATTGCAAAAATGGGTAGTTTAAATAAATAGTTGGAAGCCATTATAATGCATTTATGTAATATATGAATGTAAATGAACCTTATAAGCATGGTGGCTGAGTAAACAGCAGGAAAAAAAAGCACATAGTGTGTGATTCCATTTATGAAGTTCAAAAACAAGCACATCTTAGCCAGAATGGTGGAAGCAAGGATAGGGTTAACTTTGGGAGGGTAGTGATTGGGGGCGTACCACATGTTTCTGGGGTACTGGTAATGTTCTTATTCTTGATCTGCTGGGTGCTGATTTACATGTTCATTTGGTGAAAATTTATTGAGCTACACTTCAGATTTTTATGTTTTTCCTAAGATAGGCTGAATAGATGCTATTTTTAGATTAAAAGTAAGTAAATAAATTCATGAATAAGCTCCTCTTTAATTTTATTTTTATATAGTTTCTTTTATTCCTTGAGCCTTTCTATTCTGTTTTCCTCATAGAATTTTAACTTAGTTGACTTAAAAGTTTTAATTATTTTATAACCATGATGTTCGAAGTCTTAAAAAATGTTTTCTTTAGGGTTGAATTATCCTCCAGATTTTTATTAGCACACAATTGGCAGTATATCAAAATATTATAAAATTTGATATTAAATTATTAAACATTAGGAATAAGCTTTATTATAAGTGCATTTCAAAATTAGGTGGATAGTCTGTTCTTGAGTGTGAACAATTGGAATGAAAAATGGGTCAATATCAGTTCTATTCCCACTATGAGGTAAACATGGTGTGATTGGAAGGCCTTAGCAGGAAGGAAAGGAATTTGTTCATTTTTAATAACAGTCTCTCACAATTATTTGTATTTATTCTGAATTGGATACCAAAAGCCACAGCAATATATTACTAAAATTACTTTTAGTAATCTGAAATCATGATAGGTTCTTTTTCAATTTTCTTGAGAGCAGAGAATTGTGAAAGAATTTATAAAATCACCTTTATTTACTTAGTTTCTGAATTTCTGGGGAGCATAACAAAAGCATTTCAGGGAGACTTATCAAGTAACTATTAACTGTACTTGTTTCTCTTTCATTTAGAGGCACTTTAAAAAAATCTGATATATTCAGAAACTGCTAGGAACATTGAAACAATGTTACTTTCAGTATCCCTCTGCCGTAAGAATTTTTGATGAGTTACATTTATTGTATCACATGCTTTAAATATTTTTTCACCAAAACTTTGAAACTACATATTTAACTCATTCGAATTAAGGGACACATCTGTGATATAATGAAATAGGCAGACCAGTTTTCATTATCAAACAAATTGGGTAAATTAGATTTATTTTCTCTCGGATAAATCTGACTGCATTTATCAATTCAAATAAATGTGTTAGTATACGCTGCCTGACATCTCACTTCTTAATGCTGATTTTAGGTCAGGAAAGTCACAGAGCCTTACTAGGAGTTTGTTGCCTAAATGAAGAATGGTACTACTGCTTTCAGTTTTTCTTACCCATACAGGCTAGCTTTTATTCTCTTAGGCTCTTCTTTAAGAGTGATGCGTTTTGTTTTTGTTTTCTTTCTTCTTCTTCTTCTTTTTTCTTTTTTTTTTTTTGGTTAAGTATTTGAGTGATACAAGAGGTGAAGTCCTTAAACTTAGTATCACTCCCTCTGCTACACTGTGTAAAAAATCATCTAAATCCATTACATCCATACTGAGGCCAAACCCTCCTCTTTTTATGCTACACTTGGCTCTTATCAAAAATATGTATAAGACAAAGAAAAATATGAAGCCTAGCAAAGATTTATGATGTCTAGATTAAAAGACACTTGAGTACCAACACTTTTAATTTTTTTTTCCCTTTGGGAACTTGGAGGTTTTTAAATATCTCAAGGCATTGCAATATAGTAAAACTTGGCATGAGGGAGGTTTTATTTACCTGTCTACCTGTGTATGTAAGTACGTCTCTATTTATGGGGGGAAAGAACGAGTGAGAAATTGAGAAGAATGAAATGAGAAAGGAGACTTGTAGAATTCCCTCCATCTAAAACCATTCTGAGATCAGTTTTGTGAAGGAACATGCGTGGAAGATGAGGATCTGGAGCATGACCCCTTTGAAACTGTACTTGGTTGTGTAGCCTTTGGAAAATTGTTGTGTGCTTTCAGGGGTTTTTCTTTTTATGAAGAATGCTGCTGCAGAATTACCAGTGAGGAGGTCTAGGAGGCCTACGCGTCAACAGAGTTCAGAGTGCAGTGGTGAAGGTGACTCAAGCAGCTCATGGACTTGACTGGTTCTGGAGGTAAGTGCATTTAGAAGGGAACAAAGGAGGCCCGTTTTAGGTCAGGAGCGAATGGGACTTGGGGGGGCAATGATAATAATGAGTAACATCGTATTTTCCTAGTGATAGTAGAAAGCAGTAGATTTAGTGTATGGGGAAAGAAACAAGGTGTTTCTCTTTTGCTGGAAGGAGCCTCATAGGGGTTAGTGTGTGGTCTTTGGATATAATGATGGATTTGGGCGGGGGGAATAGGGTAAGAAATTTGAGGAATGGGAAAGGATGACAGAGATATTTCTCTCATGGGAGGTTGTCCTGATTTAAGAGTATGGGAAAGGAAAACATATTTTGTTACATCGCTCTTTGTGCCTTGTAGTATGTATACCTAGTAAATTTTTGATAAATACTTGTTAATTGATTAGTTCATAAGCAATGTGATTAAAGTTTCTGTCTGTTAAAATCACTGACAGTTCAGAAGAGGGATTCTTCTCTGTTCCTCAGATATCACATAAATGGTAGATCAAATTACAGTAATTCATTAAAGAAATCAGAATTCAGGGAGCATGTTATTCTGGGAAATTGAAAGGTAGTCAAATAATCTTCATGTAGGCTAAGTTGTTTCAATTTGCACAATTGAGTTACCCAGCAGTGGACTTCTGATAGTAGTTTTGATAATAGACTGCATGTTTTAAATAGTATCTGAGAAACACCTTTCCTATTACTTCTGCATTCCTCTAAGGACACAAATATTATGGAAAGTAAACATGCAAGCAGGTCCTGGGAAAGAATGAAATTGTGTATATTCTTTAATTAAAGCAAGGTTTTCTTCTTCCGAATTTTTGATAACCTCTAAAGTGCGAGAGAAAACACGCACGGAAATGTGAATGCAGGTACACACACCTTGGCAGTTTCCCAATGGAGAAGAGACCACTGTCATTAGTTAGCAAAGATAAGAATAGAAATAACGGATTTAAATTTGAGCAAGAAGTGTTTGAAAGAGTGGAGAAAAATTTAACAGTAAGATCAACTTGGGAATGAAAACAATTTCTGGAAGAGCTGATGGGATCAAAATCATGTGAAACCTTAAGGTTGAGGCTTGTCAAACAACTCTAGAAGAAGGATGCACCGTGTACTGAACATTTTCTAAAGACACAAGCGAAGAAAGCAAGTGAGAACAGTGAGCAGAGGGACAGAGGGGGTTTAAATCCCTGGTCCTGTGTGGTTTTCCTTCTTCTCCAGTATGAAATGAAAGGACCTGGAGACTGTGGGCATCCCTGCATGGCAAGTAGGGACAGTGACTCCACTCGTGTGCGATGGCCATCTGTGGCTGAGCCTGGGAGCTGAGCCCAGGAATCCTGTGTATCTTTCTCTCTTTCATTTCTATGGGAATTTAGGGAACATGGAGGCAGATTTTCTCTTCACTACTAGGAAGTGCAGTTTTAAGGGGAGAAAAGCTACTCTTTCCTGGAAAGACGGGGTCAGTAAATGGTGCATAGAGATATACTACGGGTCAGGCACATAAAGGCCTAGAAGAGATCATGACTGAACACATGGGATGGGCAGTTTTTCCCTGCTCGGCTCAGAAGTCACTGGAGAGAATGATGTCCTGTGAGTGGAGTTTATCTTTTCAAGGCAAATGAAGACCTCGATAGAATAATTGAGAACAGAGAGTACCTATGACCATTTCTAAGAGAGCTTAGGAGCAAACTTAAATGCAAAAGTGGTGATATGGGACTGATTATAAAAATGATGTCTTAAAATTATTTATAGATTAGTTTATAGACTGGCTTCCAGAGGGGTGGAGTCTCCCATAAATAAGTGGGGCCATCATTGAACAGATCCAGTTGTTAGCTCTTTTGTTGTGAGGTTAGGCTGTTGCTGATTCACAGAGACCCCTGCACGTGCCTCCCATGTCCCTCAAACAGCTGGATTGTGTTGTGGCCTGCTGTGCCTTATGTGGAGAGCAACCCTCTTACCACAGTAGGTGATGAATTGTTTTTCCCTCCAAATCCGTAGGTGCAAGTCCTAACTCCTGATACCTCATAAATGTGAACTTATTTGAAGATGATAGAGTCTTTACAGAGGTAATCAATTTAAAGTGAGGTCATTCGGGTGGGCCCTAATCCAGGATGACCAGTGTCCTTATAAAAGGGGAAATTTAGGCACAGAAATCTACATGGCGGGAAGACAGTATGAAGAAGCATGGGGAGATGTTGGACAGCTACAAGCCCAGGTGAGAGGTTTGGAATAGATCTTTTTCTCACAGTCCTCAGAACCAACCTGCTGACCCTTGATTTCAGACTTTTAGCCTCAAGAACTATGAGCCAATCCATTTCTATTGTTCAAGCCGTCTAGATTGTACTCCTTTGTTTTGGCAGCCCTAGCACATTAATGTACCTACTAATTATGGATTCACATACTCCGTTTTCTTTATTTCCTTCCTTCCTTCCTTTCTTCTTTTTTCTTTCTTGCCTTGCTTCGTCTTGCTTCCCTTCCCTTCCCTTCCTTCCTTCTTTCTGCACCTGCTGTGTGTTAGGCATGGAGAATATGATAATCTTGGCCCTCAAGAAACTTCAAGCTGTATGAAGATACATGTATAAATGGACAGTTTTAAAGTGCTGATGTAGAAGAAGAAGAAGTAGGAGGTATTCGGATCAGTTATTTGGTGTCTACTGTGCACTATGCAGCATGATACAGGATTCAGGGGCATATTTGAAATCTAGCTCTGTCACTGCACATTCTTCTTGTTGAAGAGCTATTTAATCTGAGTTTTCTCATTTGTAAAATGGGGAAGATGGTGTCTCCTAGAAGGATTTGTGTACATTTTAAATGAGATACCGGATGTAAAATATTTAGGATGGAGTCTGTGTCTTAGCTCAGGTTGCTGTAACAAAATATCAGAGACGAGGTGGCTTAAACAACAGAAATTTATTTTCACAGTTCTGAAGGCTGGGAAGTCCAAGATCAGAGTCCCAGCAGATTTGGTTCCTAGTAACAGCTCTCTCCCTGATTTGTAGACAAGCTGCCCTCTTGTTGTGGGCTCCATGACCTTTCCTTAGTCTGTGCATTTGGGGAGAGAGAGAGATCTTTCTGTTTTCCTCTTCTTTTAAGGGCACCGATTCTACCTGCTCCAAATCCAATTACCTCACAAAGACCCCACTTCCAAATACCATTAGAAGTTTTGATTTCAACATATGAATTTTGAGGGAATACAAATATGCAGGCCATAATAGCCTGAAGCATAATATATGGCAGATATTATTAATTGCTACTTGGGGAACATGTGATATCAGGAATAGTATGCAGACAAATAATTAAATTGAGGACTGACAGAATAACCAAATAGAAGGTGTAGTCTAGAACTCCAGTTTGCTATTTATACAAGCTTTTTAATCAATGTGGAACTCACGGCTTGAGTTTTTACAAAGATAACAGTAGTATTTCATTTAAAAAGATCTAGGTTAGACCTTTCCGTCTGGCCTGGAGGTTGTGGAGCCATCAAAGCACTCTTTCATTTGGGAGAAATAGCTTTGTTTGAGGACCTCTAAGGGGAACAAGAGCGCTGTTGAATTTGGTTATGACATTCCTGTTTTGGTTTTTTTTTTTAAGATTTTATTTATTTATCTGACAGACGAAGATCACAAGTAGGCAGAGAGGCAGGCAGAGAAGAGAGAGGAGGAAGCAGGCTCCCCGCTGAGCAGAGAGCCTGATGTGGGTCTCAATCCTAGGACCCTGGGATCATGCCCTGAGCCGAAGGCAGAGGCTTTTAACCCACTGAGCCACCCAGGTGCCCCATGACGTTCCTGTTTTGAGCCGGGAAGTGGAATTTGTGAATGTGTCTTGATTTTCTGGGTTGTGACTTAGGAAGCCGGACATGAGATTTTATGGCTGAAGCCATTAAATGAATACATTTTAGACATTTAGCAATTATCAGTTTGTTAAAAAAGCAAGCTTAAGCAGAATTGGAAAAAACAGCTATTGTTTTAGGAACCATTGGATAAAATGATCTTGGAATATAGTTCAAAAATCCTCTCTTGCTTTTATTTCAAGAGCAATGACAAAATAATTTTTGTTTCACTGTAGTAAAACTTTTGGACTATGAAGCTTTTGTATACTGAAATAGTTCAGTATGGGAATGGTATTTTTCTATCCTTGATTTTGTTAAGATAGGGAATTTTTAATTTTTAAATTTTATTTATTTTTTTCCTTTTATTAAATTCAATTAATTAATATATAATGTATTATTTGTTTCAGGGGTTCAAGTCTGTGATTCATCAGTCTTATATAATACCCAGTGCCCATTACAACACATACCCTCCCCAGTGTCCATCACCCAGCCACCCCATCCCTCCCACCCCCCTCCCCTCCAGCAACCTCAGTTTGTTTCCTGTGATTAAGAGTCTCTTATGGTTTGTCTCACTCTCTGGTTTCATCTTGTTTCATTTTTTACTCTCTTCCACTATGATCCTCTGGCTTGTTTCTTAAGTTCCACATATTAGTGAGATCATATGATAATTGTGTTTCTCTGATTGACTTATTTTGCTTAGCATAATACCTTCTAGTTTCATCCGTTGTTGCAAATGGCAAGATTTCATGTTTTTTTAAAGATTTTATTTATTTATTTGACAGACATCACAAGTAGACAGAGAGGCAAGGAGAAAGAGAGGGGGAAGCAGGCTCCCTGCTGAGCAGAGAGCCTGATGTAGGACTCAATCCCAGGACCCTGTTATCATGACCTGAGCCGAAGGCAGAGGCTTTAACCCACTGAGCCACCTAGGCACCCCAAGATTTCATTTTTTGATGGCTGTGTAATATTCCATTGCATACATATACCATGTCTTCTTTATCATTCATCCGTCCGTGGACATTTGGGCTCTTTCCATAGTTTGACTATTGTGGACATTGCTGCTATGAACATTGAGGTGCGTGTGCCCCTTCAGATCGCTACATTGTAACTTTGGGGTAAATACCCAGTAGTGCAGTTGCTGGGTCATAGGGTAGCTCTATTTTCAACTTTTTGAGGAACCTCCATACTGTTTTCCAGAGTGGTTGCACCAACTTGCATTCCCACCTACAGTATAGGAGGGTTCAGGATAAAGATATTTTTAAAGCATAGAAACCTGTAGTTCCCTGTTAAGGAAGTACAGTCATCAACACCCCATGTCTTCTTCCAGAGGGGGCTCTGGTCCCTCTTCAATCTGTATAAAACTTGGGCCAGCCAAGGGGCTTCAAGTTTGATGGCCTCTCTTCCACCCTTGTTCTTGAATGGGATCACTTACTACCCTCTGGCATAGAAAGGGAGGTAATTCTTCTCATTGCCATAAAAAAGGAAAACAACAATAATAACTAAAGCCCCAGTAGAAAAACCCATTTCTGTTAAACAAACAAATAAACACAGTAGAATAAATCACTTAAGATGGGGTCAAAGGACTTGCTTTATATGAGTTTGGGGAATCATTTCATTTATCTGAACCTCTGCGTCTTCTTTTTAAAAATCCATACCTGGACTAGATATCTCAAAGATCCCTTCCGGCTTCGAGGCACTCTTGGTAATATAGGAAAGCCTTTGGAAAATGATTGAGTGCTTCTATTTTCAAAGAAGGAATAACCAGACTGGAAGTCTGGAAGGTGGGTTTTGAATTATATTATTGATATTTCTGTGATCTAGATTGGGAAATTGAGGATTAGAAATGGAATAAGGAAGGCATTTTTGGGAGGTAGGAAGAACAAATGGTTTGAGATGGAAGGTTATGAAAGCCAAGAACAGCAAGGGGAGAGGAGAGGAAATTGATTCCTCCTTCTTCCTCCTTGCTTACCAGGTCAATCAGACATCAAGTCCCCTTTCCTTTCCACCCATTTTCCTGAACCTAAACTGGAGGGAGAGGTTGTATCACAACTGGAACCTCTATTAAGCTACGTTCCAACATTATACTCTTCAGGCTGGGATTCAAAGTAAAATAGCATTAACTGAGAATGAGAAGAGTTAAATTTCATCCTTAGATGATTCTTTCGGAAGGGTCTTCCATGTTGCCCCACCTAGTAAAGGAGATTAATAGTATCTGACCCATTGTCACCTCACCAAAGATTAATGATATCTGTCTATTGTTACCACACTAAGTTTGAGAGAAATTCCAGGTGTACATCAAGAGAAAACAGTTATCAATGTGTTGATGCATTTTTCAATACTATGGGTAGTTCTCTTCTTAAAATTATTTTTACTTTTAAAAAATTGGTTTTCTTACTTCATGCATTTGAAGCAACAGGAATAAAACACACTTTTGAAGTGAGGTGTCAACCCAGACATGAGAACATATGTGTTGACACAAAAGTTGAAAAGACCCCACAAAAATGACAAATGATGAAGAAAAAGCACATTTACAGCAGATCCTGACCTTTTGAGAATATGATCAGCCTGTCAGCACTAATGGTTTTCCATGTTTATAGCAAAAAGCTATGAGCACTTATATTTGGGATGGAGGTTAGATGATATCTCAATATAAAAATAATGAAATAGTACCATGTCAGTGTAAAAAAAATAATTCTGCAATTTTTTTTCCTTTCTTTTCTCATCATAGATTTACATGTTCACATAATATACATAGGCACAATGAGCCTGGCTCTTTTTCCTCCCAACCAATCCAGTCTCAAAGAGGAGTCTTAACATCCCTGGTGGGTATTATGGCACCGGGTGTAGGTTATTAGGACCAAAAGATTGTTTTGCTTTGTTTGTTTTGTTTTGTTTTGTTTTACAGTTCTGAGAATAGGATTAGGGATTAGGAAATGGAACATAGCAGTGACTCTGATCCATTTGATCTATTCCATACCCTTATTGGGCATTTGCAGCTTTTGGCTTGAACCTTTCCTCAGAGGAATCTTTTTTATAGCTATAATAAACCTCCCGGACATTTATCCTTTTGCCTAAAAGTTCTGCCTCCTCACGTAGGTTTTTGAATTTATCAAAGTAGAGCATAGTCTTCTGAAATGGTCCAGTAAAGCAATGTTTTCCTGTTTATCTGGATTTTTATTAAGGGGTCTCATAAACTGACAGAAATTCAGAAGAGTAACATCTTAATTTGTGCAAGAAGCATTTGCAACCTGGGTGGAAGCCCTCTCAAAATTCCCTTCATTCCTTGGCAAAGATTGCCCATGGGTATGATTTCAAGGGTAGCAAGAGGGAGAAGGTTAAAGGTGGGGTGAACTCCTGCTAAAAGTAAGAAAGAAATATGATTTTAAGAACTCTACTGATATATAAGAGTGTATAATAATAATACTAATACTAATAATAATAATAATAATAATATCCTAATAAGAAATATGGGAAATAAGAGTTACAACTGGGATAACCTATTACTGTCATGGCTTATTCATCAGCTGGGAACCATGAGCAGATTTGGTGCTAATGAATTGGTCCAGATATGAGGAAATTCTATTTGAATAGGATCAGCTGCTTTAACTAGGTGTATTCAAAAAAAGCACTTAATGTTTTTTTTTTTTTTAAGATTTTATTTATTTATTTATTTGACAGAGAGAGAGAGAGAGAGAGATCACAAGTAGGCAGAGAGGCAGGGAGAGAGAGAGGAGGAAGCAGGCTCCCCGCTGAGCAGAGAGCCCAATGTGGGACTCCATCCCAGGACCTTGGGATCTTGACCTGAACCAAAGGCAGAGGCTTAACCCACAGAGCCACCCAGGTGCCCCAGCACTTAATGTTATTGAATTGATCTAGCATGCAAGAGATAGAAATCTAACATCAGTTTGGCCCTCACCAAGAGATTTTCTTTTCTATAGGCTTTCTGCCTATATGTTAAATGTTGTAATATAGCCAGAGACTATATCCAAAACTGTCGAAGACTGAAATTTCAATTCGTGATTTTTGTTTTTTTCTTTGCCCCACCAATTCTACACTTACTGTACCTGTGATATCACAGACTTATTTCAGGGATCCTTCTATTTCCCCCTAGTTCTCCTGTTTGAATCCAGTTAAAAGTGATTTTTTCATGTGATACAACTTTCTGAAGCAGGGGCCACATTGTATAAGGAGAAAGTGGGTGAGAAAAAGTTTAGTCAGGTCTCTGAACTGTAGAAAGGCACTATTTCTGGTCTTAGAAGCATCTCCACGGATTCTTCATCCTCAGGTTGCATTAAGTCAAAGATTTTCATTTTTAAATTTTGTATCTCAATGGACAAACTCCATATTAATCATCTCTGTGGGACATGTTCTTCCTGGCATTTCTCTTATTCCCTGTCTTTTGACATTTCCTCCTCAGGGTAGCATGACATACATGAGCTATCTCAGAATTTTCTGAATAAATATTCACTATAATCATTTCAAAGGAGGCAATGGTAAGTCAGTGGCATAGAGACTTCATCTGGATTTTCTTGACTTTCAAGAAATTACTTCTTTGTCGCCCAGCAGATAACTGGGATTCAGACATTTATTTCCTTCCTGCTTCCTGTTTAGCCACTGGGGAAATATGCGTTGTTTTACCTCAGTGATTTCATATGCAAAATGGGAATAATTATACTTTCTCTTTGGTTCACTGGAGGATTAGAAAGATTAATGCATTGTTTTATTTAGAAAATACACATACTTCTGAGTGAAATGTGCTTTGAGTAGGAATTATGAGGATTATTATCATCAATAAGGATTTAAATATATTCTTTGTCAAATGGAATCCTAAAAGGTAGAATTCAAGCTAATAAATTAAAACAGGCTTGAGGGGATATGAACTTGAATGTCTGTCAATGACAATTGGATGCAGTGAGTAATCCAATTTACTTCAGGAAATATGTTAGCAGTGGCAGGGGTGAGAAGTAGGTATGAGAATGGAAGACTAACAAAGAAAGTATATAGATATTCATTAATTCCTTCTGGAAACAGTGGGAGGAAAAGGAGAGGTTGGAAGACATATTTACCAAGAGAGGAGAGAGAGGAACTGCAAAAGGATAAAATAAGAAGAAAGTCTTAAGAAATCAGAATCACTCTGAGAAATTGGCAAACTTCACAAAGCACAGACTTGGATATTCAGGAAATGTCAACCAACTGACAGACACAAAGGAGATTCAAGGAGAAATCAGGGAGTTGGGGGGAAATTAAAAAGAGCCACCTGAATTGCTCCATAATTATAACAGGTTTTACTGAGGAGGAAAAAGATGGTGGAAGAAGTATAAAGCTGGGAGAAACCACTTAAACTGTTCTTGAATTCTTTATCCCCAATGAAACCTACATGTCTAGAGAAGAGCACTAAGGTGCTCAAGGGCTTTGAGGTTCTGTCCTGTGATGATAGACCGAAAAGCTTGGACTCCTCTGTCTGGAAAGGGGGAGGTGGAACAGGCACACAGTAAAAGTCACCAATGGCCCAGATTGTTTCTCTTGAGAAAGTACAAACTTACACTCGGAGTCCACAGTTGATCTGATGGGAACTCCCCTTAAAGCCAGAGAGAGGAGGGAAGAACACACTCAGAGAGCTCAATAATCCAGCAGGTGGTAATAATGAATATGTAAATAGATTAAAAAATAAATTGAATTCAGATGTAGTTTTTAATGCTTCATACACTTATATTTTACTTTTACAGTGAGGTGAATTATTTTAAATTAAAATTGCTCTAAACGATTGGTTTGCTATAATAGTTTAATTTTAGTTTGAGCTTTTTATTATAAAATAAAACACAGAGCCAGAAGACCACACCAAATAAATCTGTAGCTTAATGACTTACTTCAAGTGAAAATCTGGTAACCACTCCCTACCCAGGTCAAGAATTAGAAGTTTTTCAGTCACCCTCACTCTATGTGCCTTATCTTACCTCACTTCCTCCTTCCCCCCAGAAGTAATCAGTATCCTGACTTACACAAATCACTTCAGGTGTGGATTTTTGACCTTCATAGTAAGGTGGGCAGATACTGCCCTTCAACATCTCCCTTGCTGCTTCTGCCAGACCCAGGCCCATAATCTGTCTGGATGGATCGGGAATATCACGAAGTGTAGATGTCCATATGTCTTTATATTCTAAGTAGGAAATCCGTTATTTTATGTATCACCACCTTTTGATACAAAGGAATGGAAAAGTCAATACTCTTCTTGCTAAAATGCAACAAGTTGTATTCATACACAGCTCTGTGCTCATGGACCTGAAAAAGTAGGGGAGATAGGGAAAGGGTGTAGCAGTTTACCCTCTAGTGCTCGCCTTCTGCCTGTGCCCTCCAGGGGCAAGAAGGTGCTGATTTAATGGTGCTGGATGGCATTCTGCAGCTGAGGCCACTGCAGGGTGGCAATTTAAGCTTAAAAAGGAAGACCTGAACTAACATCACAATTCATCATATATAATTTCATCAACTGCTTCATCAGAAATAACACTCAGAGGCCAGTTGTCCAAGGTTAGCTTTAAATATGAGAGGTTCTTGAAATTCCTGTACTTTGTTGACAAAGAAGTGTGTTGTACATGACATTAGTGTGATATTCATTTATTTATTCAACACGATTTTTGAATAGTCTTATTTTCCAAGCATCAAGATGCAGAAACAGTCCTTTTCTTCATGGAGCTAACAACCTGGGGCAGTGGTTTTTGTCTCTACCTAAGTGTGGAAATTATAAAAAAGGACAATATGAGTTCTCCCTCCCCCCAGCTCAATGTGCACAAACACATGGAGACTCCATTCTTATTGGACTCTAAGTATTCTTTAAAAGCTCCCAGAATTTTAAAATGTGCACCCCAAATTTGAAACCACTGATTAGGAGAAAAAATAAACCATGAGAGACGATAGACTCTGAAAAACAATCTGAGGGTTTTGAAGGGACGGGGGGGTGGGAGTTTGGGGGAGCCAGGTGGTGGGTATTATGGAGGGCACATATGGCATGGAGCACTGGGTGTGGTGCATAAACAATGAATTCTGTTACGCTGAAAAGAAATTAATAAAAAAAAAGAAAAAAAAAGAAAAGATAAATATTAACTACATGTAATCACAAGATAGTGATTGTTATGATAAAGGAATGCAGGTGGTTCACTGAAAGTCTGTAATATCATGGGCAAAGAACTATGTAGAGTAGATGCCAATGTTTTAGGATTTATAGATTAAAAATGCAGATTTGAAGATTATCACCTTTATTAAGGTTTTTATCATTGGGGTTACATCTAGTTATACAATTCAGCTCATAATTACCTTGCCTATAAAGATCGTTGATAAGATAATTAGTGGGTGATAATGTATAGGTTTTCTCCAAGAACTTCTTGAATCAGGATATATATGAACCTGCTTCATTCAGATATATTAGAACAGAAAAATATTTGATAAAGCACACTCCTATGAAGGTAAGGGAAGAACATTTCTTTCCATATGCTGTAATGTAAAAACAAAATCATTGGGTTGGACTATGGTAAACTAAGCCAACTAGAATCCTTTGGAAGGTTGCTGTGGAAATTGATAATCAGTGGTCATTAAAATACATGTGTCAACAACCCAATAACTGGGTGGAGACTTAGCATATTCCAGTTGGTGGCAGGTTTCTAGGAGTTGTCCAGTTTCTAGACAACATTATGACACAGCCATGCCTGAAGTCCATCTTGGCAGAATTATTTTTATTTTTTAATTATTTATTTATTTTTTATTTAAATTCCATTAGCCAACATAGAGTACATAACTAGTTTCAGATGTAGTGTTCAATAATCCATCAGTTGTGTATAACTCCCAGTGCTCATCACATCACGTGCCCTCCTTGATGCCTATCACCCAATTACCCCATCCTCCTACCAACCTCCCTTCCAGTAATGCTATTTGTTTCCTATAGTTAAGAGTCTCTCATGGTTTTTCTTCCTCTCTGATGACTTCCCATTCATTTTTCCCTCCCTTCTCCTGTGATCTTCTGTGCTGTTTCTTATATAACACATATGAGTGAAACCATATGATAATTGTCTTTTTCTGATTGGCGTATTTTGCTCAGCATAATCCCCTCCAGTTCTACCCATGTCGATGCAAATGTTGGGTATTCATCCTTTCTGATGGCTGAGTAGTATTCCATTATATATTTATACCACATCTTATGGTTTTTGGTGCATTTGCAAATGGGATCAATTGCTTAATTTCTCTTTCTTCTGTCTCATTTTTAGTGTATAGAAATGCAACTGATTTCTGTGCATTGATTTTATATCCTGCCATATTGCTGAATTGCTGTATGAGTTTTAGCAATTTTGAGATGGAGTCTTTCGGGTTTTGCACATAAAGTATCATGTCATCTGTGAAAAGAGAGAGTTTGACTTCTTTAGCAGAGTTATTTTTAATAACAAAAGATTCTTACACCTGGTTTCTCTATAGTCATCCTAGATGGTGGTCATGGAAAGACTCTTTCCTAAAATCACATAGGTCATACAGCACCCTTATTTAAACTGGTAGTTGTGGGTAGGAGACCAAATGAATGAGACCTCTACCTGAGGTTATCAAAAGCATACTTAATTGCACACATGTACAATTTCTTAAAGTCACTATCTCACTTCATGGCACATTTTAGAGTAGTTTTTCTCAGCAGTAGAACTTTATTTTTAAATAATTTACTTTATCATCAGCATCTAAAAACAATGCTACCAGCATATTCCAGGAGGCAAGGAAGTTGGAAAATATACTTCAGAGCAGAAAAGCCCATTTGTTTTCTTAATTTCAACCAATGTAAGGGAACATCATTCCCAAACAGATTTTTTAATAGTGATTTCTGGGCCTCTAGTAATTATGATCTGAAGCAAATATATCAAAATAGAAAAAAGCACATATAAATTACAAAATTTAACTTATTCTGGCTACATCTTTAATGTAAATGGAGCTATTTGTACGCTCTGATTAAAACACATTAAAAACAATCAGAGCTCTCTACTGACCTGAGAGCTCTCTGGATGGAGATCATGAGTATTGGAAGACTTCCCAGCTTACATTGGAAACTACTGAAAAATGAGCAAGTGTTTCTGTGGTAACAGGTGCCGTATTTAGGAAAAATGACCTCAACTGATGCCACAGGGGCAAGGGGGCAGTGTGCTCAGTGGGTAGGTCTTTTAGGAGGCCACAGAACCACAGTCCCTCAGGGAAGAAACTCCAATTCACATCCTTTGTCACTGCTGCCTAGAGTTACTTCTGCGGACCTTCTGAAATGCAAGGGGACCCAATGTAAGCCTGACATGGAAGTGCCCAATACCTTGGCATTCTTTTCTTTTCTTTTTTTTTTTTTAAAGATTTTTATTCATTTATTTGACAGAGAGAGACACAGTGAGAGAAGGAACACAAGCAGGGGGAGTGGGAGAGGGAGAGGCAGATTCCCTGCTGGGCAGGAAGCCTGATGTGGGGCTCGATCCCAGGACCCTGGGATCATGACCTGAGCCTAAGGCAGACACTTAATGACTGAGCCACCCAAGCGCCCCTAATACTTGGGCGTTCTTAAACATGCACTCTGCTGGCACTAAGCTTTTAGCTAGTGCTAAGCACTCATGTCTCGTATTACTAGAAATACATACACAGCTCGATGCCTCTGTTTTAACCAGAGACTTACATGCAACCAAAGACTGCAGATGGTCTTAGGTTCTTACCACGTCTTGAGAAATGCTGGGAAGATTTAAACATCTGGAATTTGCATCTTTTGGCAAACCATAGAGATAAATACTTTTCATTTTGTTAACTACGTATAGTTTTATCTTAGGGAGGCGCTCTTCCTTTGTGGCATCTCAGCAAGAAATTGACAGTGTCTACTTTTCTTATGGGTAGAATGCTTTGCATTGCTCCGAGGTTCATAATTACATGTTTGTGACTTCATCCTCAACAGCCTCGCCCCATGAATACAGATAACATCTTACAAAAGGGGAGGCTGGGAACGACTCAGACAGACAGGGGAGGAGGAGTGGGAGGCTGATGTGCTCAGTGACCATCCCCGGCCAGGCTCTGGGATAGCCAGTGGGGGAAGTCGGCTCTCCAGGTTTCCAGAGCTGACTCTGGTCTGAAACACTGGCCTTCTGTTTCATGAGCTGTGAAGCACCCTTGGGAAGAAGAAGAAATACTCAACCTATAGTTTGACATTTTATTTATATCACATCCCTTGTTGAATTGTTCTGAAGAACCCGAGGTGGCCGTGGCATTCCTTCCCTTTTTTCACTTGGTTACAGTTTAAAATTTGAATAGCTGTTTATGCTGGAAGGCTGAACACCCAATCAGCAGTCTTTGAATTGAAGCTGTATTGTTCACTCATGGAAATGCCTGTTTCATCTGTCAGCTCTCTTTTATAGTGAGCCTAATAATTTATGCTTGCTAAAGATGTTTTCTGACCTGTGATTCCATTGCCAGTTAGGAAAGGGCTTTGGCAGTATTCACACTTCCTTTCGTAATAGGAGGCCACTAAGGTACAATTTAGTGAAATTACTGCTCCAGTGCACTAATGGTACCCAGACCCAGACTGGGGGAGGGCAGAGGGGTAAGGGTGAGGGACCCTATCCTTTAGAGAGGGCCACTAGACTCTGAAGAAAGATATCCTGGGAAGGGGCCTCTCTGGGAGCCGCCTCCTTCCCTGGAGGTCTGCATGACCCTGTGGTGCCCTGACGGCTGAGAGTTAACGCGCCCACAGAAATGCCAGAGGGCACTGCGCGCATGCCTGGAACTCCACAGCGTGGCCCCCCACCCAAAGAAAAAGGGTCGTTTTCATCCAGGAAGTTGGTATCAGCTCTTCACATTTATCTTATTTAAAAAAAATATTGTGATCCTATTAGATAGGATGACCCATTTAAGAAAAACCTTGACAGTAAAAATCCTTTGTGTCCTTCAAAAAAGAGGGTCTATATGCGCTTGAACTATGTATTTTTTATCTTATTACTGTTGAAATCACATTATGTTAAGTGGGACTTCTTTAAATGGGCCACCCTGCATTATAATTATAGTCTTTTCAAATATTTAATTTGCAAGTTATTGGCAGACCCATCCTGAAAAGAACTTTTCTAATTGCAAATGGAATTATTCTCCAGGTGAAGTGGATCTTTTCCTTTTTTGATTCTGTCATAAAACTTTGTTTTTATTTCTCTCAGAGTGTTTATCTTACCCTCACTTATAATCATGTGTATATCTATTTTTGTACTTTACCGGTTTTGTCCGTTTCTTGAGGTTGGTAACTGGATCTTACTCATTTTGTATTTACTGCAGTCCCTGTCTCAATGCCTTTCTTTTCGAAGGGGCTTAATGAATATTGGTGAATTGATTTCAAGAATGATTTTAACAAAACATCCTAAATTGGAATAGAATCTCTCCCAACATATTCTAATTAGTTTGAGAAACAGGTATGAATACTCAATGACATTGTGTGTCCTCAGGAAGCAGACTCTGCCTTAGATGTAAAGTTTAATATGATGAATAAATAACAATTATGAATAAATCCAAAGAAGACATTTCAGGAGATTTTGGAGTAAAAAAAAAATTAAGACCACGTTTTGAAAAACACATTTGAAGTCTTTAGCCATATCCTCCTGAACACACCTGATCTTGTCTGAATAGCATATTTTTAAGGGAAATTCTTATGGACTTTTGGCTTTAATTGTTCTTGTAATGAAAATGCTGAAACATCTCTGGAGAAACTGGGGGTTCTGAGCATGATAATGATGGTGCAAATGTAGGTTGCAAAATATTATAAGACAATAAAAACTGATGTCATAGTGCTTCAGAGTTTACAAAGGGTTTTCATATTGAGGCAAGGATTAATAATCCCTTTCTAAGGATAACTTCAGAAGGGTTCCCTGACTTTCTTGGTGTCAGTGAGTAAAGAACAGAGCCAGAGATGAGCATGAGACTTGGACTCTGAGAGCCACCACCCTTGAGTTAGCCCTGTTGCCTCATTTTTGTCTTCCAAATTATGCCTCCTCTTAAAAATAAATAAGCAAAAGATGCTGTAAATCATCTTATTTAACTATAGACTTCTGCTTTACAGAAGAACAGAATGTTAGCATTAAGAAAAACTGAAAAACTTCTGACTTGAAATTTTTCACTTTAAAATTAAGAAAGAGGGGCGCTTGGGTGGCTCAGTGGGTTAAAGCCATTGCCTTCAGCTCAGGTCATGATCCCAGGGTCCTGGGATCGAGCCCCGCATCGGGCTCTCTGCTCAGCGGGGAGCCTGCTTCCCTTCCTCTCTCTCTGCCTGCCTCTCTGCCTACTTGTGATCTCTGTCAAATAAATAAATAAACTCTTTAAAAAAAATAAAAATAAATAAAATTAAGAAAGAGAGAGCCTTTATTTTATTACTTTTCTTGCTGTTAAGAACAGCAGGTTATAGAATTTATTAAGTTCATTATATTCCGGGTGCTGAGCTAACAGCTCTGTGACATAGATATTATTTCTATTCTATCAATAAAGAAACAGTGTGCAGAAAGGACTAGTAATTTCCAAACATCACACTTAGAAAATGACAAAAATAGGTCGGCTATACCCAAACCAAGTACAGCAATTTGAACCTGTGCTGTGACATGCATTAATTGGAGTTACACGAATAGTTAACAGCAAAGTTAGGCCTTGGGATGGATTATAGCACTCCGTTAATGCTTTTAATAAATAATTGATAAGAACTGCGTGAAGTTCCTTGCCCCATCTTCAAATCCCTTTTTCAAATTGACCCTTTTTTGAACTGCTATATGGGTTCAATGGACATAAAGAATTGGTTTTAATTATGAAAAAAATTTTTTTAAATTAAGAGTTTGGGCTATATTACTTGGGACTTAGATCTGACTGAGTTTTGCTTCTTATTTTCACATTCCAAGTTCAAAAGTCCATTGACACTTAAACATGCTTAACGGAAAGTAAAAAACTAGTTATGTAACTGGAAGATGTCCAGAGAAGAGATAAAAGTACAAATGGGTGCTCTCTGATAAACTAGAAGGCAAGGTTCACCTTCACTCTTGAAAGTGGAGGGCTCTAAGTATGCACAACACCTTGACCAAAGTTAAAAAAATTGTTATGTAATATTTCTAAGTAAACATGAATGTGTCCCCCTAACCCCAGCACTCTTCCTGGTGGACATTTCTTTTAAACTTTATCTATAACTTGTAGGTACTTTTCCATAGCTTATCCTTTACTCTATGATTTTTGGAGACAGGTGTGTCTGTTTCTCTTTCCTTTAAAATGGTTATAAACTTACCGAAGCCTCCTTGCCTACCTTTGTATTTCTGGTTGCTCTTGCGTAGTACCATTCACTAGGTGTATCCTTAAAAATATCATTTAATAGAACTAAAACTGTAAGTTTCAGATAAACATGGAGCATAGTTTTATGAGGTGACTAATGTATTTATGGATCTTGTTACTCTAAGAAGTGGTGATAAGCTTAAATTCTCAGGAGATTCAGGTATTTTTTTTTTTTAAGATTTTATTTCTTTATTTGTCAGAGAGGGAGGGAGAGAGAGTGAGCAGGCACAAACAGGGGGAGCTGCAGGCAGAGGGGGAAGCAGTCTCCCCACTGGGCAAGGACCCCGATGTGGGACTCCATCCCAGGACCTTGGGATCATGACCTGAGCCAAAGGTAGACGCTTAATGGACTGAACCACACAAGCATCCCCGATTCAGGAAATCTTTAGGTAGGTTAAATACTGGCATACCTATAATTTATTGTTAAGGAATTAGTCATATGTGCAGAAATAAATTAGTTTTCGAGGTGTGAACCTGAATGACAGCATGTCTTGTCATCAAATGAATGCCTCTTGGCATATTAGACTGGATGATCCTTGGTCTGACTTCATGTGACATTATCTTTACTGATGTTTTTACAAGTTGTACTAAATGAGTATGGAAACTTCGTGTATTAATTTCCTTCAAGCATTCTGCAGGTCATAGTTATTATGAAACACTATCCTAATTGTCTTTCTAGCTGATGTTACTTTGATTAACCTCAGTAAAGTGGCTTTTGGTCAGATGAGTACTTTTAGGAAGCCCATGTATTAACAAACTTTTACCGCCGTATTAATAGTGGGAATGGAAGATTCTGTTTTTCCTTCCTACCCATGTATCACTCTGTTTCTCAACTGAACCTCTCAGCTATGATTTCCAGGACTTCTAAGAGAGGTTGCCCAGGCTGCTGACATAAATGGCTCAGAGACAGGTCTCCAAGAACAGCTTGTGGATAGCATCAGATTATGACTTGTGATAGTGGAAAGCTCTTACTGCGAATGCCATTTTTTTTTTCCTTTGCTCTCACCTTCTTAGTATCCTGTAGGGATGGAAGCACCACAGCTACTAATAAAACAATTTGGCTTTTTGTAACAGATGGGGAGCTCCATCTGGTATAAACATGTAGAGGGATGCCCTTGGTGATAGTGGGAAATGTGGGAAGCAGAGACAAACTCTTCTTCATAAACCATGAGCCCTTTGATGAGCTTCTCATTCAGTATAGGCTGTGGCAGTCACTCAGGCCCTTGAACTTGAGCGTGACGTAGGACTAGATTGTGACTGCTTATGAACCACAGCTCTGCCGTTCAAATGTAGCTACTGGTGCCAATGGACATTGTGCAACTAATTCTTTTACATCGACTTTAAATTAGTATCTCAATCCCAGTTGGAGAATTTGCATAGAATAAAGCTGTGGCCCAGTAATAAGGAAATCATAGACACTCATGGTGTGAATGCACAAACGGTGACCAAAGCGTAGTCTGATAGTGCTAGGTTCTTGTAATCGTAGAGGATATCGGGATATTTTTTTTCCCTTCACCTCTAGAAGATGAGCGTGGAAGTTGAGGGCAGAAGTGAATTGGGCATACCTGGTCTTCAGGGATGAGAGGGAGAATTCCCCTTGCTTGCATTTATCACCTCCCCCCTACCCCCTACCCAAAAGCTATGTTAGAGAAGACAGAGCAAGTTAAGTTGAGCGTAGCTTCTGTACAGCTTCTATAATCTAGGAGACTCTGAAGCAAGTAGTTTTAGTGTGTGGCACTTTCCTAGTTGAAAGGTATTTTGTAAATCTTATCATTAATTTTTATTATCGTGCTATCACCACTATTCTTGTTTGTGCAGGCTAGGCAGCGTGCCAGGCTTTTCTGTGGGACAGATATCACTTCTCCGTAAACAGAATCCTTTGGCTATCCCACTTTGCTTAGCTATTTGATGAAAAGATTAAAGAATAAAGCTGTATCTGAGATCCATTCTGTAGCCCACATATATTTACATAAATTCCTTGAAAAGTAAATAAAAAGGAGTACATGAATAAAATGGGGAAGACATGCGAGATCCAAAGCGGCGACTTATTTGAAGGAAGGAAAAAGACAGTCCTGTGTTGTTACAATTAAAGCGAGTATGCCGGTTCATTTACTATTTTCGGTGAATTTTAATTGAGTTGTGTCTCATTTTTATAAATGTTGTCAATCTTCATTTTCTCTGTCTCCCGTGCACCAACTTAAACACACACACAAATGCAGATCTACAGAGCGGTGTGTTTTGGGAGCGCGCTGTCTGTAGATACCCCCTAGCACCAACCTACATATAGTGACACACAGAACCATAAACACTAAAACAGGCAACCTTGAGAGAACCCCGTAAGACCGAAAAAAAAAAAAAGCCTTTTTTAAGGCACTTATTTTCTAGACACAAAAGCTCAGCTAGTAATCAGTTTTGATAACTTTGGATGTCTGTTTCCCTGATGTAATGACTAGACCGAGGCAGTAACAATACTTCATTATGCTCTTCAGAGTGTATGGCAGGATTGAGTCAGAGCTACACTCAAAACCTGGCCCACAGCTGAAAGCAGAGATGATGCATTAATCCACGGCAACACCCTGCCCCCTGCCCCCGCCTTGGCCCCCCGCAGCACGCAGCCACTGCTACTGGATATCATTTTTCTTCATAAAACTAGGGGTACTCGAAGCCAGCCCATGGCAGTTAAGGTTTGTTTAGTCTTTCCGGCAGGTGATCATAGGATTGAACTTCCCAAGTGAGAAGCTGATGGGATACAAATAGTTAAGAACACGTTTGAAGGGGGGAAAATGGTCCAGCCCCATCTGTCAAACTGCGGGTATGACATCATCAGATAGTCTGCACTTGTTTGCAGCTATTCAGGCCGGCCCGCCCTGCAGTCTCCGCTTTGTGTTCCAGTTTCCTTTACAGGGCCAGCGGGCTGGAAAATTACCACATGCTGTCACAGTTAGCTCAGCCAGGTCTTGTTATCATTGTTTCCAAGGAATCCATTCATTCCGTTATTTTACATATTGGGCAGACGTCCTGCCACTGAGGCTTGGGCTGCAGTAACTTGAAGGGCCAAACGTTAATGGGCCTCTATTGTTGGCGGAATGGCAGTGCAATACGTGGGAAAAAATACCCAGACAGCTCCCTGACACTGGTTTAGGACCTCTAGACTTAGGGGGTAGCCTGTGAAGATCTTTTATGTAAACAAGCCTTCAATAAACAATGAATATCTCCTGTGTCAATATTCATAACCCATCAATTAAAAAAAATATAAATCTTCAACTAGAAAGAAGCCCAAATGTATTATGGATGACGGAGCTTTTCCTTAAAGTAACCTATAGAATGTTGGCGAGTCTCCTTCTAAACACTGCTAATTTATGGCGGGGAGGGAAGCATTGTTGGGGCTTTGAGGGAAGAAAGGCATTTGATTTGGGGCTGGCAGTATTCTCACTGCAATAGATAATACAGTGTGTAAGTTTTGCGGCTTCCAGCACTACGAGACAGAAATGAAGACGAGGGCCTTGGTGACACGTTACATCTTCACCATGCTGGCAATTTAAAGAAAGTCAGTGAAAACATTAGAAAAATCGCAGAAAGTCTGACTTTAAGGATAAATCATGTTATCTTGATTGATTAGAACATAGATAAGTATAAAGTTTCCAGCATGGAAAAATCCCTAGCAAAACAGGAAGAGGAAAATCTATTCTTCAGGGAAGACAGTAAACTACAGTGAAGCTGTAGTTCTTTTTTTTTTAAATGGGAAACAGTTTCCTGTTCCAAGATGAGTCTGATCTTTTGATCGTATAGTTTATTGGAAGTGGATCGTGAAGTGATATGGATGTTTCAATTCTTACTACTACCCTCACAAACTTCTGTCACCTGATTTCCTTTGCCTCAGACAAGAGAAGACTTGGTAACAAGACCTAGATACTCAAACTAGGACAGATATGGTAATGAGGAAAGTTCACTGGAATTTGGAAAAGCTGTAATTCAAGTCTTATCATTTTAAACAGTCTCTGATTAGGTCAGATGTTGTTTTAGTCAGTTTGTTTTATTGATTCACCATGGAGCTCCAAATGGCCCTGTAGGAGTTTTTATCAGAATGCTTCTTATCCCAAATCATTTGTGAAGAATTGGACATGGGGTTGAACCCTTTGAGTTGGAGAAAATCAGAGATGGGACTAGTCTGGTTCTGACAAAAACAATCTACACCATATTTAAGATAAAATATGCTGTATTAAGAAAGTTGCCCTATCCTAAAGTCAGTTTTGTCACTTTGTCTTCTTTATAAAAAATGTTCTAATTTCAGTTAAAATGATTTTTGTGTCTGGCAGCTAATTTTAAATGGGTTCCCTTTTCAGCTGACATTAAGAGCCGATTGAGATAAATTTATTTTTCCATAAAAGTAATATATGTCAGGACTAGATTTCCGAAGCCTAGCCCTTCAAGCAATCACAATCATTTTATAAACTGTTGATAATGTCATCTTTGAGAAAAAAAAGTTTTCTTCAGTGTATAAAATGTTACATTAAGATAAATATTAAAATGTGGCAGTCTTCATTCAAATATAATATTTTAGGGAATCTTACAGAATTTTGAAATTGATATTTTTCAAAGAGTAAATAGCGTCTTTTACAACCAGTTATTTTATTCTTCCAAGGTTTCCTTTAGCTCTTGATTCTTATGCCAGGTTTCTGTAACATAAAACACAAGTTTTGATAAAGAAGTCTACTTTGACTTCAAAGTTACATTAGGCCCACGACTATTTCTGATACTCCAAAGTAATACACTTATGCCTAGATCGAAAGTGAACTTTAGGTTTAACTCCAAATTATTTAATAAGTCAGAATATCATGTATTTAATAATGACAGAATATCACGTTTAAGATGTGTGATAAATTAAACAGTTCTTTCAGTAAGCACTAAAAAACTGAAAGTGTTCTCTGAACTGAAGCAAACCCTACGTTGATTACCACAGAGTAGATAACAAGCTGTGTCATTTAGCAATTTATTGTTTAGTAATTAATATAACCTCCACATGAAAGCATATTATGAAGAGAAATATTGCTAATAGTGGCTTTTTTTAAACACAAATGCACAAAAAGCCCCCAAAACTGAATCACTGCAGCTACCATCTGCATTTAAAAACAAACTCATTTTTAGAATGAATAAAAAAATTCACGCAATGTATTGGCAGAGAAATATTTTCTGTTTCCACCAGTGTTGTCCTTTTGCCCAATTTCTGCATCTTTGTCACCACCTGGTTCCTATGAAGATAATACTTCCAAGAAATCACACCAAAGTAACTTAAACTTTTTTTTTTTTCCAGATGGACCTTCACATCATATTAGAAACTTTTTATAATATTAACGATTTTCTTTCATCTTTTATTAGAATCATATAATTTTAGAATTTGAATTGCCTAACAAGATATGACCATGCAATCATTTCAGCAATTTTCATATCATATTAGTGAAAACAAATACTAATATAATAGGATGCTAACATGAAAAACCCTAATAGAACATGACAAAACTCTTCATATTTTATTTATGCATTCTTGTTGTTCTTCCCCATTTCAACCTTTTCTACTTCGGTTTATGGGAAAGTTGCATGGGCTTGCATGTTTTTGAATATCAATTAAGTGATACTGTAATGAAACAGTAATGCAAAAGTTAAGTGCTGTAAGACCGATAGACTTCTCTTGGTCATCAAGTCTTTGAATGATAATGTTTACATTCGTGTTTGCTATTTATTTCAATTAAGTTTAGGAATTGAACTATTTATAGAGAGAAAATAAAAAACTTTGTAGTTGAGTATGGAGTTGCAAAGAGTTAAAGAAATAATGCAATTATCTAGATAATTTACTGCCTCTCCCCCCACTCCAGGTATCCAGATGATAGAAATAAAAATAAGCGTTTGCCTTGAATTTTGCAGGTGATTGCTTTCATTTTTTACTCTGATTCTCTTTCCTTACATGGAGCACATTCATCCAGAGCCTTTCCTTAAACCAGGTCCATTTGAGCAGGGTTGCTAGCAATGCCCAGTGAAAAAAGTAAACTGGAAGGAAATAGTCAAATGTCTCATCCTGAGAGTCTACCAATAGAAATGAAGAGTGAAGACATTCCACGTTTCACCCCTCCTCTTTTTTGATCCACTGGGATTAAATATGGCATCTTCTCAGGTGAGGAAATACCTTGTCCTAATGGTAAAATGCTTTGATCTTTTCAAATATGCTTTGTGTACTGAAGTTATCAAGAGTATTCGCCAGGCATAGCTAAAATAAAAGAGAAGGAACTCTATGGTGTTTGGCAAGAAATATGACTCTCTCATCACCCATTTCACCTCACTCATATATATATGGTGATCTACAAAGTCAAACAGGAAAAATTTTGGTCACCTAAGTGCCTGGAGCTTTTCTTTCCTGCCATATACCACACTATAATGGAGTAGAGACTAGCTTATATATTTCAGTAAACAGGATTCACACAGGGTCAAAATTACCTTTGAAAAATCCTATAGGAAGTTGCCACATTGGAGGATATATTTATTTATCCTGCCTTTAATAAGTCCAGCACAACCTATTTGTCTTCTAGACTGCTATTAATTCAGTTGAAGATAAGATGAAGGCAGTGACTTGTATTTAGTGGTCAAACCTTAAAAACACTTAGATCATTCCATGGTGGGATGTTCACATTATGCGTGGCAGGTAGTAACTGAGATTTCATATTTTCTGGATCATGTTTATGTCAGGGCATGTTATCAGTGAGAATAATGGTGGACAGAGTTTAGAATTTTTATGTTTTTCTTCCCCTGCCTGCCAACCCTTCTTATTTCCCCCGCCTGCCAACCCTTCTTATTTCCACCCCTTTTTTGGTCAGAATAAATATAGATGACAATGAGGAAGTTAAGTATGTCTGTAATTGTCTCCATTATAATTACTTGGCTAATTTTCTGTCTTCCCTTATAATATAGCTTGCATGAGCAGAGCACAAGACTAGCTTTATCTTTATTCACTGTTATGTTCTCACACCTAGTTTGGTGCCTACCATGAAAAAGGCACTCAGGAAATATTTAATAAACAAAGAAACCATTCAACCATCTTAATCCTGGTAGACTCATGTACAGTTGACTTAAAAGCTAAAACTAAAGCAGGAGCAATGTCACCAACACGGTGACATACGTTGTTCTTGGCTTCATGTCCCCTCACAGGAAGAACAACTATTAACTATTTATGAACATGACACCACTGTGAGATTTGAGGTAAGGCTGAATCACCCCCTGCACCTCAGAGGTCAAGGGAAACCGCATTACTAGAGTAAGAGAAGTGGCTACACATTGACCATTTTGCCCCTCCCCCAGGAGTGTGCAGCACCATGTGGAGCGGTCTCCTTTGAGCCTCAGTTTCCTCTACAAGCCTCCCTTAGCATTGTGGGTTGCTTTGTGGAAAACCCTACTCTAATCTTGCACCATGGAAAATGCAGGAGAATCTTTGGGGCTCAGCCCCTGACAATCTGACTGTGACAGAGTAGAGGGGAGGAGTTAGCACTAACCAGCATGTGGATCTTGGCAGACTGAGTTTATACCTGTAGAACCCAAGTGGTAATCCTAACCAGTGGTTTGGCTTATCTGCAGAGCCAAGTCAGAAGAACGCTCTGGCCAGGGAACTTGGTGGGGTGCAGATCTCCTGATTCAGATCCTCAAATGAGGAGATTTGCTGGCCCTAGAGCCTGGTTTGCCCATTCTCAGGCAAGGTGCTGAGTCAGAGCCCCACCTACTGTGAAGAGTGTCTTCCAGCCCTATCTTACCAGAAGGTCTTGTGACCATTCCTGGAAGTGGTGGAGCCCACTGACAAAAAAGTGAGCAGAACAGATTGTCCTCAGAGCAAAGCCAGTACTGGGTATGGAGGCTTCTTGTGCTACACACAGGCAGAGGGAGTAATCCACAGACAAGGAAGGGGTAGCTCCTGGCCCTTTCCAAGGGACAGACTGTTTGGGAAACTAGAAGTAGCCTGGAGTGACCCCTCCCTTTCCTGCCCAGGCAAGGGGGCTGAGACATAGCCTCATTCATTGTGGGGAGTGTCTTCCAACCTCTCTGACCAGAAGGGCTGGTGAAAACCCCTGAAAACACTATTCAGGTGCCCACTTTTTTTTTAAAATAGAATTATTTATATACTTCAGAGAGGAGAGTGGATGGGGGAGGGGCAGAGGGAGAGAATCTTTGAGCAGACTTCTTGCTGAGTTCAGAACCCAGCACAGGGCTTGATCTCATGACCCATGAAATTATGACCCAAGCTGAAACCAAGAGTCAGACACTTAACTGACTGAGCCATCCAGGTGCCCTGACCTAACAGACATTCTATTCAACTACTGCGGAGTACACGTTCTTTTCAGGCACACATAGAACATCTTCTAGGGTAGACCATATATTAGGCCATAAAACTTTATATAATTCAAGAAAATTTAAATCACACCAAGTATTTTTTCTGCCTACAATGCCATGAAACTAGAAATCACTAACAAGAGAAAAACTGGAAAATTTATGAACACATGGAGATTAAACCACACTCTTTTGAACAACCAGTAGATCAAAGAAGGAATTAAAGGGGAAAAAATTTTATTTATTTGAGAGAGAGAGTGCACAAGCAGGAGGGAGGGACAGAGGGAGAAGCATACTCCCTGCTGAATGGAAGCATATTTGGGACTTGATCCCAGGCCCCTGAGATCATGACCCAAGCCAAAAGCAGTTGCTTAACCAACTGAACAACCCAGGTGCCTCCTTCTCTTTTTAAAATTAAAAAAGTTTCTTGAGACAACAAAAATGGAAACAGCATACCAGAATTCATGGGATGCAGCAAAAACAGTTCTAAAAGGGAAGTTCATTGCAATAAGTGCTCACAGTAAGAAACAAGAAAGCTCCCAAATAAACAACCTAATCTATGTCTTAAAGAACTAAAACAAAACAAGACAAAACAAAACAAAGCCAAGGGCGCCTGGGTGGCTCAGTGGGTTAAGCCGCTGCCTTTGGCTCAGGTCATGATCTCAGGGTCCTGGGATCGAGTCCCGCATCGGGCTCTCTGCTCAGCAGGGAGCCTGCTTCCCTTCCTCTCTCTCTGCCTGCCTCTCTGCCTACTTGTGATCTCTGTCTGTCAAATAAATAAATAAAATCTTTAAAAAAAAAAAAAAAACAAAGCCAAAAAACAATGAGCCCAAATTTACTTAAAAACATACAACTTACTAAGACTAAATCAGTAAGAAATCTGAATAGACCAATTACTAGTAAGGAGATTGAATTAGTAATAAAAAATCTCCCAGTGAAGAGAAGCATAGGATGAAATGGCTTGATTGGTGACCAAACATTTAAAGAATTCTTTAAATTCTTTCAAACTCTGTCAAAAAATCAAAAAGGGAGAAGCACTTCCAAATTCATTTTACAAGGCCAGCATTATCCTGATACTAAAACCAGAAAAAAAGATGCTACTTAAAAAAAACAAAACGAAACTACAGGCCAATATCCCTGATACACATGGATGCAAAAATTGTCAATAAAATAGTAGCAAACCAAATTCAGCATCACACTAAAATTACCATTCACTGTGATCAAGTGGGATTTGTTCCTGAAATGCAAGGACGGTTCAACATATGCAAATCAAATACTGTGATACATCATATTAATAGACTGAAAGAAAAGAACCATATGATCTTCTCAGTAGATGCAGGAAAAAAAAAAGCATTTAACCAAATTCAACATCCATTCATGTAAAAACTCAATAAATTAGACATAGAAGAAACATATTTTAATACAATAAAGGCCATAGATAACAAGGCCATAGCTTTACCATAACTGTAGCTAACAAGCCCACAGCTAACATTATACTCAATCATGACAGGATGAAAGATTTTTCCTCTAAGTTCAGGAATAACACAAGGGTTCTCACTCTTACCATTTCTGTCCAACATACTATTGAACATCCTAGGTAGAGTAATAAGGCAAGAAAAAGAAATAATAAGAGATGTCATAATCAGAAAGAAAGAGGTAACATTCTATTTGCAGATGACATGATTTTATTCATAGAAAATCCTAAAGACTCAACCAAAAAACTGTTAGATTTAATCAATGAATTCTGTAAAGTTGCAAGATACAAAACTAACATACAAAAATCTGGAGCATTTCGGTACACTAACAGTGGAATTTCTGAAAAGAAAATAAATTGATTTCACTTATATTATCATCCAAAGACAATAAAATACTTAGGAATAAATTTAACAAAAGAGGTCAAGGATCTCTATATTGAAAACTATAAGACACTGATGAAAGAAATTGAAGACACAAATAAATGGAAAGATACCCTGTGTCTGTGTATTAGAAGAATTCATACTGTTTAAATGTTAATACTACTGAAAACCAGCTATAGTGTCGGTACAATCCTTATCAAGATTCCAATGGCAGTTTTATAGAAGTATAAAAAGCAGTCCTAAAATGTATATGGAATCACGAAACACCCTAAATAGCCAAAGAAATCCTGAGAGAGAACAAAGCAGGAGGTATCTCATTTCATTTCATGTTATACTATAAAGTTATAGTCATCAAAATTGTGTTACGAGTATAAAACAGACATATAGAACAATGGGAAAAAATTCAGGAGTCCATAAATAAACCCAAACATATATGGTCAACTAATTGACAAGGGAGCCAAGAATACTCAAATGAAGAAAAGACAGTCTCTTCAAGAGTAGTACTGGGATAGTTAGATATTCACACGTAAAAGAATGAAACTGGACACATATCTTTTATCATTCACAAAAATTAACTTGAAGTGGATTAAAGACTTAAATGTCAGATGTGAAACCAGGAAATTCCTAGGAGAAAACATAGACACAAAGCTTTTTGACATGGGTCTAGGAAACAATTTTTGGATATGATACCTAAAACATAGCAGTAAAATAAAAAATAAACAAATGGGACTATATCAAACTAAAAAGCTTCCTCAGAGAAAAGGAAACCATCAACAAAGTGAAAAGACAACTTATGGGATGGGAAAAATATTTGCCAACCATATATCTGATAAGAAGTTAATGTTCAAAACATGAAGAACTTGTACACCTCTATGGAAAAAAAACCCAGATAACCCAATTAAAAAGTGGGCAAAGCCACGAGTAGAATTTATCCAAAAAAGACATAAGAAAAGTCAGCAGGTACATGAAAATATGTTCAACATCACCAGTCATTAGGGAAATGCACATTAAAACCACAATGATATCTCACCTCTTGCCTTTAAAATGACAATCAACAAAAAGACAAGAGATAACAAATGCTGGTTTGGATGTGGAGAAAAGGGAAGCTTTGTGCACACTTGGTGGGATTGTAAATTGGCACAGTTACTATGGAAAACAGTATGGAGAATCCTCAAAAAATAAAAAGTAGAACTATCATAAAATACAGCAATTGCACTTCTGGAAATATTTCCAAAGGTAACAAAAACACTGACTTGAAAAGATACACTCCTATGTTCAGAGCACTATTATTTATGAAAGACAAGACATGGAAACGATAAGACTAGAAAAATTTTGTAAAAATAAAGTTCTTTTTATTAACTAGTAGGAAAGTAGTAAATCTGTTGAATATAAATCTGGACATGATGTTAGCCTAATAATTAAAATCTGACCTTATTGTAGGTCACAAAAATTGTTTAATTTCTTCATTCATCTTTGCATACTGAGAAGAAAAGTGGCCAAAGGAAATGCTGGTAAGCTGGGATATATCAAAGCAACCGTGTTATGTTAAAAGGACAAAATTAATTTTGCTTTTGATTTATCACTTTTTTTTTTGATGCTGTAAAGGTTAACATGATTTTTCTCTTCAAAAATTTTATGTTAAAGAACCAAAGATTATGTAAGAGTTCCTGTTTGAAAAATTAAAACAAGAAAAACAGAAATGATGAAAGCAATATGGAATACTTTGGGAGCCATTGCTAATGGAAGTCCAGTGGGCACAGGGGTGGCCACACTTCAGTTTTGCATTGACCAGGCAAAAATGGAAGGAAAGTGAGAAATCTTGGGCTCATCAACATGCAGATCTTTCAAAGAGCTCATTAATGATTTGTGTGTAATGTACTTGGTTTCCTAGAGAAAATAATTTTCTTTTTTTTTTTTTCATTGATGGCAATACTGTTCTCAGGGAACAATCAACACAATGGTTACTCTTCCCCTTTTCATATTTGGGGGAGAGCCATAGTAATCTCTCTCTGCACAACTTTGTCTCCAGTGTGGGAATTCTGGAGCCATCTTTCTACACATATCTTAACTGTGACAGATCTAAGAAATTCCACATTATATGCAAGTTCTTCATGCCTCCTGAGATTATCTTGGTGAGTAGGGTGGGGATTGGGGGTAGGGATACAAAAAGCCAGAAAGGCTTGTGGTAGAATTTCTTCATTTGTTGAAGCACTATGAAAAAGAAAATACCTGGTCAGAGTGGCTATATTTGGGAATTGTAGCTATGTGTAGGCAGGAAGTAATACAGTCTCAAAACATCAGGTGAATGGAGGAAAATGAGGTGATTGGGATGGTAATTACAGATTAAACTCTATGTTAAAGCTTTTTCATTTCATATTTGTCTGCCTTTAGGCAAGGTACTTACCTCCCTTATTCTTAGATTCTTTGTCTGCAAATGGAGATGATATGGTACTTGCTTTTAAAAATTATTGAAAAAGATAAAAAAAAAAAAAAAAACCCAGGCAAGATGGCAGAGAAGTTGCAGACTGAAATGACATCAGGTTCCAGGAGTTCAGCTGGATAGTTATCACACCATTCCCAACACCTACAAACTCAACAACAGATAGAAGAGAAGAAAGGCAGGAACAGAAAATCAACCACTTTCTGAAAGGCCCCTCCCCCAGAAGATCAGCAAGAACATCCAGCCAAGACCAAGCTCACCAATCAAGAACAGTGGAGCTCCAGAGCTAGGGGAAAGCACTGCATAGAATTCATGGCTTTTTTCCATGATGCTTTAGTCTTGCAAAGTTAAATTTTTTTTTTAAATATTTTATTTATTGGGGTGCCTGAGTGGCTCAGTGGGTTAAAGCCTCTGCCTTCGGCTCGGGTCATGATCCCAGGGTCCTGGGATTGAGCCCCATGTCGGGCTCTCTGCTCAGCAGGGAGCCTGCTTCCTCCTCCCTCTCAAATTTTTAAGAATTTGAGAGATAAGTGTCACCATAAGATAAAACAATATTAGAATAATTGGGATTCCAGAAGAAGAAGAAAGAGAGAGAGGAGCAGAAAGTATATTGGAGCAAATTACAATAGAGAGTTTCCCTAATATGGCAAAGGGAACAAGCAACAAAATCCAGGAGGCACAGAGAACCCCCCTCAAAATCAATAAAAATAGGTGAATACCCCCATATCTAATAGTAAAACTTACAAGTCTTAGTGACAAAGAGAAAACCTGAAAGCAGCTCAGGACAAGAAGTCTGTAACATACACTGATAGAAATATTAGATTGGCAGCAGACTTATCCACAGAGATATGGCAGGCCAGAAAGAACTGACATGATATATTCAGAGCACTAAATGAGAAAAACATGCAGCCAAAAATACTATATCCAGCTAGGTTATCACTAAAAATAGAAGGAGAGATAAAAATCTTCCAGAACAAACAAACACTAAAAGAATTTGTAAACACCAAACCAGCTCTACAAGAAGTATTAAAAGGGGTCCTCTAAGCTAAGAGAGAGACTAAAAGTAGTAGACCAGAAAGGAACAGAGACAGTATACAGTAACAGTCACCTTACAGGCAATCCAAAATCTATAAAGAACTTATGAAACTCAACACCCAAAGAACAAATAATCCAATCAAGAAATGGGCGGAGACATGAAAACACATTTCTGCAAAGAAGACATCCAGATGGCCAACAGACACATGAAAAAATGCTCAACATCACTCAGCATCAGGGAAATACAAATCAAAACCACAATGAGATACCACCTCACATCAGTCAGAATGGCTAAAATTAACAAGTCAGGAAATGACAGATGCTGGCGAGGATGTGGAGAAAGGGGACCCCGCTACACTGTTGGTGGGAATGCAAGCTGGTGCAGCCACTATGGAAAACAGCATGGAGGTTTCTCAAAAAGTTGAAAATAGAACTACCCTATGACCCCACAATCGCACTAATGGGTATTTACCCTAAAGATACAAAGGTAGTGATCTGAAGGGGCATGTGCACCCGAATGTTTATAGCAGCAACGTCCACAATAGCCAAACTATGGAAAAAGCCTAGATGTCCATCAACAGATGAATTGGTAAAGAAGATGTGGTATGTATACACAATGAAATACTATGCAGCCATCAAAAATGAAATCTTGCCATTTGCAATGACATGGATGGAACTAGAGGGTATCATGTTGAGAGAAATAAGTCAATCAGAGAAAGATAGTTATCATATGATCTCTCTGATATGAGGAATTTGAGAGGCAGAGTGGGGAGTTTGGGGGGTAGGGAAGGACAAAATTAAACAAGATGGGATCCAGAGGGAGACAAACCATGAAACTCTTAATCTCACAAAACAAACTGAGGGTTGCCAGGGGGAGAGGGGTATGGATAGGGTGGCTGGGTTATGGACATTGGGGAAGGTATGTGCTATGGTGAATGCTGTGAAATGTGTAAGCCTGATTCACAGACCTGTACCCTTGGGGCAAATAATACATTATATGTTAATAAAAATAATTAATAAAAAATAAAATTATTGAGATGAAATAAGATAATGCATCTAAAGGGCTTAGACAGTTCCCACCTCCATCAAGTATTGATCTTTATTAAGATGCTAGAAGCCTGCTTTAGACCACCCCTTATTTCTCTCTCAGGTGGAGAAAAGGTAGGCTTGTGAATGATACTGCATATATGAATACAAAAATCTCAACTGGTACCAGGGCATATATTTTGGCATTTAGCTATTTTAAGAAGTGGAAATTTTAGAATTGTTTCTGGACTGTCTTTTTGTCTTTTAAGATATTTCAGAAATTACATACATTTCCTATTTTCTTAATTTGCATTTGTTGTAATTATTGTTCAATTGTCTTTCAATCAAGCTTTAAAAATGCAACCGACTTAGCCTATTCAAGTCTTTTGGGAATAGAGTTTAAATGAATAAATAAGACTTTTCAAAATACAATAGCAGATGACTGTATCTTTACTGATAGTATTATATTTGATAATGTGTAAGAAAATAAGGAATGTGTATTACTTACATATTATGTCCTTAGCAGTGCATTTTGGAAGTTCTTTCATTAAACACTGGCTGTGCTTATAATATTTATTTTTTACAAATACCTTTAAGGTCTTTTTTACTTAAGAAAAATAATTTCCCTTCTGGTTTTCTTATGTATCTTTTCTCAAAGGTGTTTATTTGATTAACATAGTCTTCCTAGATCATTTAGGGTTAGAGAAATCAGATTATATCCTTTAAGTAGTTCCACATATATTTCTTATTACCAAGGTCTTGCCAAATTCAGTGATTTGTGAAGAGAAACACAGTTTTTACCTGGCAGAAAAAGGGCCAAGACTAGGACCTAGATCCTTCCCTCTTTCTGCACATTTTATATTACCCATCACCATTCCTTTACGTAACAATTCTAAAGGGCCTGTGTGAGACAGGAATGTGGTAACTAAGACAGAAGCACTGGGGGCCATGTTGAGATCTTTTTTTGAAGCCACCCAACTCTCTGAGGGTTCTTGAGGTAGAGGATGACTTGAGATGTGCCACTTCTGGCATGTGGCAGAGTTCTTAGGTTTTTGTCCTAACACTTCCATCCAGGTATAATAAAAAAAGATTAGATTCTACAATGCTCAGAATGTATTTAAAATTTTTATATTCTCATTATAATATACCTAGCAAAATTATCTGACATATCACAAAAGCTTCTGATTTTATTTCTTTAGTGTATCCCAAGGAACTCACCCTTTTAAAAAAATTCTTTTCTCATAAACAAATAAATTACCCTTTGTTTTGGTGTTTTTTCATCTGTCTGGTTATATGTTATTATAGGACAGTTTATAATAATGGACATATATGGCATATGTGATTGTGTCTGACAAGTAGTATGCACTCATTTTTAGTTTTTGCTTTCTCTTGGAAGTGTAATATATATTTTCTTTTTTTCTTTTAGAAGTTTTTATTTTAATTCCAGTTAGTTAACATACAGTGTTACATTAGTTTCAGGTATACAAATGTAGTGATTCAACACTTCCATACATCACTGGTGCTCATCATGACAAGTGTACTTCTTAATCTCCATTGCCTATCTAACCCATCCTCCCACCCACCTCCCCTCTGGTAACCATCTCTATAATGAAGAGTTCTCTATAATGAAAAGTCTTTTTTTTGCTTTGACACTCTCTCTTTCATTTTTTTCCTTTGCTTGTTTGTTTCTTAAATTACACAGATAAATGAAATCCTAAGTTAGCAATTTTGCTTAGCCTCGTATTCTTTAGCTATTTCTGTGTCATTGCCAATGCTAAGATCTCATTCTTTTTTATGGCTGAATAATATTCCACATCTTTTTTATCCATTCATCAGTTGATGCACACTTGGGCTGCTTCCATTTCTTGGCTATTATAAATAATGCTGTTATAAACATAGAGGTGCATATATCCCTTTGAATTACTGTTTTTGTGTAAATACCCACTAATACAATTGCTGGATCATAAGGTAGTTCTTTTTCTAACTTTTGAGGCATCTCCATACTGTTTTCCACAGTGACTAACCAGTTTGTATTTATACCAACAGTGCATAAAGATTCCCTTTTTCCCCACATCCTCCAATACCTGTTTTTTCTTGTGTTTTTCACTTTAGCCATTCTGACAGGGTGTGGTGCTATCTCTTGGTGGTTTTGATTTGCATTTCCCTTATGATGAGTGATGTTGAGCATCTTTTCATGTATCTGTTGGCCATCTGTAGGTCTTTTCTGGAGAAATGTCTATTCATGTCTTCTGCCAATTTTAAATAGATTATTTGTTTTTGGGGGTGTTGTGTTTCATAAGTTCTTTATTTTGGGTACCAGCCCTTTACTGGATATGTCAGAAAATGTAATGGCTACAGTTCATTTAAACAATACACAAGAAGTGGTTTCTATATATCATACCTCTTTGTTCTATCATGGTGCTGACTGATTCATATAGATAATATGTTTCTGTGTGTATGTATGTATGTGTGTGTGTATATATATATACACACACAGTTATATATATATGTATGATGTATATATATATATATATATATGTATATATATATATATATATATACAGTTTAAAAGGGGGTACATTTTTTTTGAAGATTTTATATATTCATTTGAGAGAGAGAGAGAGCATGACTGGGGGGTGAGGGGCGGAGGGAGAGGAGCAAGCACACTCCCCACTGAATAGGAAGCCCATTGTGGGGCTGTGGGATCATGACCTGTGCCAAAGGTGGATGCTTAACTGACTAAGCCACCCAGATACCCCTGTTTCTATGTTATCAGTTTTGTAAGAAACAACATGCTCATTCTTCTCATTATGAGACAAATACAAAGACATTTGTGAACATGCCAGGGTAAAGTGGGATGGGTAGGGGATACTCAAAATAACAAACATGACTTTGTGTTTTCTTGAATCTGTTCTTAAGTGCCAATTTTACTCCAGATTGGAGAGCCCATTACTTTTATTTTAAAACAGATATGTTTACAGTAAGGTAAGGTCCAAAATTCATATGAGATTTAATGCTGAAGTGTTGAGATATTAAGAAAATGTTAGCCAGATGATAGACCACTTTGGGTTACATTCAGAGGCCACCAGGACATTCTCTCTCTCCCTCTCCCATTGCTCCCCCTTACACATGCTCTCTGTCTCTGTCTCTCTCTCTCTCAAATAAATAAATAGTAATGCCTGGGTAGCTCAGTTGGTTGAGCCTCTGACTCTTGGTTTTGGCTTGGATCATGATCTCATGGTCCTGAGATTGAGCCCCAAGTCAGGCTCTATGCTCAGTGGGGAGTCTGCTTGAGGTTCTCTCCCTCTCCCCTCCCCCTCCTCACCTAAATAAAAATAAATCTTTAAAAATAAATAAATTTAAAAAAAAGATACTGTCTTCAGGTGAACTGTTGAATTTTTATCCTAATTCAATTTAAGAATTGTTATGAGTCAGGCTCTGGATAAGTTTGTCTTCTTGGCACAAATTCCCAATATAGAATATATCATAAGAACTTTATTTCTGATGCTGGGAAAATTCCTCTGCAGAAGATCAGATAGGGATGCATTTTATCTAGGCTGGACTTTTTTGTTTGTATTTGTTATTTTGACATTTCCCATGTATCCATTAAAACAACATTGTTCAGAATTTATGGATGTATATACACAGATATGTTTAAATGTATGTTTAAAATATAATTTTAATTGCTGATACTTCTTCATGTTGAAAGACAGGAGCCAGAAAGAGTCACATAATATGATAGTGTGAGAGGTATATATTCTTTCTGCTTGCAGGGACGGGAAGGAGCTAATAGAACAACTGTAAACTGCTTCTTCCAGAAACCTCAGCAGAAACAAAGTGTTCAGCTTTTAAATCTAAGCATATTTTTAATGAATAACTTAGACCCCACATTTCATTCACATGTACGTGGCGTTAAGTAGTTACTTTTCCTTGGAGGATTACTATAAAAATATCTAAAAGTTTGCAGAGATATGAACCACATTTGAGAGCTTTTAAAAAGTATCCATAGTACTTTTTTTTTCTCACACTACAACATTTTACTAAGGAATATTTAGATGAGAATTTTGAAAAGTAAGAAAACTTAAAACCTTTAAATAAAGAATCCATCCAGGTTTTCCTTTGGATCCTGACAAGTAGGGAAGGGAGCCAAAACTTGCAGTGCAGTTAATACAGAGGTGTGCCTCATCTGTTGAATGCAAGGAAGGTACTTTTTCCTTTTGATTCTTGTGATATGGTCATTATGTTCTCTGAAATCTGAACTCTAGTCATTGTGGCAAAGGGTCTCAAACCTACAGTGTTTTTTGGTCCCTTTAGTCTCTCCCAAATCTACAGTGTAGTAACCATAGTCTCATTCATCTTCCTGATAATGCATTAGTTAAAAGCATTTCGGACATAGCCCAGACCCTGACATCAGGCCTAGGAGATCACTGGAATAAGGGAGCAAGGGGTATACCGACTTTATGTTGCAGGTGGATTCTTTTTGACAAAGAATTTTAATTTTTCTTTTTTTTTAAGATTTTATTTTTTATTTGACAGAGAGCGAGAGAGAGCGAGTGCGTAAGTAGGCAGAGCGGCAGACAGAGGGAGAGGAAACCTGATGTAGGGCTTGATCCCAGGACCCAGGTATCATGATCTGAGGCGAAGGCAGCCACTTAACTTGCCACCCAGGTGCCCAAAATTTTAATTTTCCTTGATTCCTGCGATAGCTTTTGATCCTGGGAATCATGGTGCCCTATTGAATGCCTGGAATTCATTGTGAACCTTTGAAGTACAGCCCTGCCTCGAATTTTCATTTCTGCTTATTTCTGAGGAAATAGTTTAGAACTGTTTTTTTGTTTTGTTTTGTTTTGTTTTAAATTTTTTTTAAAGATTTTATTTATTTATTTGACAGACAGAGATCACAAGCAGAGAGGCAGGCAGAGAGAGAGAGAGAGAGAGGAGGAAGCAGGCTCCCTGACGAGCAGAGAGTCTGATGCGGGGCTTGATCCCAGGATCCTGGGATCACGACCCGAGCCGAAGGCAGAGGCTTTAACCCACTGAGCCACCCAGGTGCCCCAGTTTAGAACTGTTTTTATGTGGTTCCCAACTCTGTGGGGAAAATGTAGTTGCTTTAAGGTTTCTGTATAAGAGTCCATGTCTTTGTATTTTTGTAACTGTGTTCTGGCCTTTTTCAATGAACTAAAACATTTCTGTATCACACTGTCATGATTTTATTCATAATAATTTGCTCATTATTAATTAGGAAAGCATTTTATGGAAATATACTCCTTTCTCTGACAGATAGAAGAAACACATAGCCTTGTATAGGTAATTCTCAACACTTGAATATTTGCAGATTCTATTCAAAGTTTTAACCAAAACTTCTAGGAAAAAAAAATTCTAGGAATAAAATTCTAGGAAAAAAATTCCAGGAAAAAATATGCTTTTCCAACCAACTAATTATTAATATAGCAGAAAGAAACTTGAAAAAGTCATGGAATTCTTCCTGTAAAGGGAGAAAATTATCTGAACAAATGAATTATTTGACTCTGGTCTCTTTTCCTGTTCAAATTTGAAAGTAAATTTTGTGGATTTAAAAAAAAAAGTACAGAAAATTGAACTGTTTGACAAGCCAGTGTAAGACAAAGCTGTGAATCAGAAATTTTTATTTTATTTGGCAATATCTCTAGCTGTCCTTATATGCTTTTTCCTTCTTGGCAATATGTTACTTTTCCCATTATCTTCTAGACAAATTCATGCTACGATTTTACTTTCTTTGTAATTTGTCTCTCTTCCTTCAAAATTTACCTGTATATATCTCTTTGCTTCTCAGTCATTAAAAATAACATAAGGTTTTGTCAGCAGATAATGGCTTAATGTAATAACTCTATTGATAACTTTACACTTTCTGAGGACTTCTAGAGATAAGCATTCTAAAAATTAATTCAGAGAAATTAAAAGATGGTGGCAGAATTAGAAGTACCATGGACTATGTATTTTTATCCTGACAGAATTTTTGTAAGCATCTTTCAAATTACATCTTCTTACTGTTATATGATAACTATTCTCTAATATTAAACACATTGGACTCATATAACAGAAATGGTTCACTTGTTATTTGAAAATGGAATTCATTAATTATTAGAGTGGTTTACATTCCAAAGTAGTTTCATATGCATTTTCTCATGTGATTATCTCAATAACCATATGAAGAAGAACACATATTTTCACCTTTGCACAAATGAGAGAATTGAAGCCTTAGGAAAGTTAATAGATTTGCTCAAGGTGGCCAACTATTGTATGGTAAAAATAGGAAGAGAAGCAAAGTCTTTGGTTTCTTAGACAGGTAATTGTTCCATCATTATTAGTTAAAAGATACAAGTTATTGAAATTCAGTCTCATATCCTCCCCTTTACTCACTACATTTATATTAAGTACCTGTAATATGTTTTGATCCATGGGAGGTACAAACAGGTACAGGCATGACTTTGCTCAGAAGGAAAGGCTTTTCTGGATGGTAAGGTTAAGGCATCCAAACAGATTACTGTGATGTAAAGTAGGAAGTTGAAAGTGCCACAGCTGAGGAAGAGAAAGTGCTGAATGAATCTAGAAAATTCTGTAACTTAGAAGGGAATGTTATAGTCTTCATGCTAGGATGTGTACCTAGGCATGGCTCTGTAGGATGTCTAAGATAAAGGCACATGGAGATAAAAGAGGAAGCGAGTAGGCAAAAGCAAAGGAAAGACTGAGAGCAAAGATAAAGAGAAGGAGAAGGATATAGGATATAGAACTTGTCTGCATTTTGCTTGCTTCACTTCAATAGCATTTTCTATTAACACCACCCTAATAATTATTTATGTGTTTCGAGGGAGAATCATGGAAGATCACGGAGGACCACAGTGCTTAGGATTGGTCAGTTAGAGTTACAGTGGTCCAGGATTATGTTCCAGACTATATTTTCAAATATGTTTGCTTAGTAAACAGCTGTGGGAAGAGAGAGAGAAATGGATCCTGAGCAAAGGAGAAAAATATTTACTGCCCATTATAAAATATGCAAGTTCCTTAAGCTCAAGGTTCCTCTCCAGGCATTTTCTTGAGCTTATCTGTGTCAGCCCTGTGGGATTTGGGGGCAAGGCAGATTCACAGCAATATACTGATGTTTATGCTGATGGTTGTGTCATGATTACTCAAGTCCCTTGTGTTTGGTTCAAGAGTCTCATGTCTTCTGTCAGTGTAGGGTAACTGAGACAGGTTAACTTGTTAGCTTTTAGGCAGGATAAAATTTCAGACCCTTATTTTCTGATGTTTTCCGGATTAGTAAACCAACATAGAGATTTTTAGAAAGATATATATATATATAGAGAGAGAGGTTTGTCACACATTTTTTTTTTTAAAGGTCTGGAGGATTAAATTGAGCCTGAGTCCAGATGTTGTTATACTTTTCAGTTACATGAGCCAAACCATTTCCTTTCTTGCTTAAGCTTTCTTAATTTCCTGCCACTAGCAACCAAAGAATCCTGATTAATCTTGTTATATGAGAACCATAAAATAGTTGATTTTATCTGAAAATATAAGATATGGGAATGGGATTACATGAAAGATTAGACTGAAAATGGACTTCTGGAATAGTTGTGGATTTGACTTGCAAAGAATTTAAAGAATGGGATCTTCCCATTAGATTGAATTTTTTTGCATATGCTTAATTCATGAATACCAAACCAAACCAAACAAAACCCCAAACAACCCCTTGTTCCTGTGTGTTCTATATCCGTACTCAAGGAGTGAAAAAGACTATGTAGTCTTTAATTATTACTAACTTTGAGAAGACAAGGAATTTACCCATAGGCAAAATCAAGTCAGGTGTCTTACCTGAAGCTCCACTGGGGCCTGGGGGTAAACCATAGTTTCTGTGATTGCCTTTAGAGACTCTGTGTCTTCTTCAGCATATTTCACTTGAAAGTATATCATCAGGCTAAAAAATAAAAATAAATAAATATGAACATTAATTATATACAATAACAGAATGTTTTGGTATATGCGTTTTAAGTAAAAGGATAGTCTTTAAAGATTTTAAAAATTTATTTATTCAAGAGAGAGATGAGAGTGTGAGCAACTGAGCTGGACAAGTGGCAGACAGGGAGGAACAGGAGGGAAGAATCCCAAGCAGACCCCATGTGAGTGCAGAGCCCTATGCAGGGCTCGATTTCATGACCTCAGGGTCACCACCTGGTCCCAAACCAAGAGTCCATTGCTTAACTGACTAAGCCATCCAGGTGTCCCAAAATGATAATCTTTAAACTGAAGGGTTTCATTTTTTTTTAAGATTTTATTTATTTATTTGACAGACAGAGATCAAAGTGCCCAAGGTGCCCCAAGAAGGGTTTAATTTTTAAGTATGGGACAAGATATATGTGGCATTATGAAAGGATATTTAGGATATTTACCAGCATTCTTACTGGAACCCTGGGTAAGATATAAATTTTCTTAATCTTAGATTTCTTATGTGTAAAATAGGATAATTAATCCTATCTTCACAGAGTGACTGAGTGGCTTCACTGAGTGACTATACTATTTGTGAATGTGTTTAGCAAGTACTTGGAAGAAATATAGGAGGTACTTGGGGGGCTGGGTAGCTCAGTGGGTTAAGCTTCTGCCTTCAGCCCAGGTAATGATCTCAGGATCCTGGGATTGAGCCCCACATCGGGGCAGGCTTTCTGCTCAGCAGGGAGCCTGGTTCCTCCTCTCTCTCTGCCTGCCTCTCTGCCTACTTATGAGCTCTCTCTCTCTCTGTCAAATAAATAAATAAAATCTTAAAAAAAAAAAAAGAAATAGGGGCGCCTGGGTGGCTCAGTGGGTTAAAGCCTCTGCCTTCGGCTCAGGTCATGATCTCAGGGTCCTGGGATCGAGCCCCACATTGGGCTCTCTGCTCTGTGGGGAGCCTGCTTCCTCCTCTCTCTCCCTGTCTGCCTCTCTGCCTACTTGTGATCTCTGTCTGCCAAATAAATAAATAAAATATAAAAAAAAAAAGAAATATAAGAGGTACTTTATCTATTTCCTTTCCTTTCTTTTTATGAGGTACAAATATAAGAGGTGTTTTTTGAAGTGCTCAAGATAGTAAGAGGTGATTTTAAAAGAATAAATGCTTATCTTTATAGAATAAGTTCTGTAATTCTTCAGGTAAATTCATCTAAAAGATGAATATATGACTTGGTGGGGGGTTGCTTGCCTTCCCAAATATTAAAACATAGTACAGAATAAAAATAATCAAAAGAGTATAATATGCATATAAGAATCAATAGATTAGTGGAATGGATTAGATCATCTTAAAACAAAATGCTAGTATGTAAACTAATTTATAAGATGAAACAGATAAGAAAGAGATTTAATTCAACAAATGTTAGAAGAATTGACTCCTTGGTGGAAAAATCATTGTATCATTTACTAACATAATTTTCATTTGGATCTAGAAAAATAAACTCTTATAATGGCCAGGGATTTTTTTTTTTTTAAGCATAAAGACAATGGAAAAAACCTTAAGGGTACATATTTAGTACTTTGACCCCATAAAAACATAATATTTGTGTATGTCAAAATATAAATAAAAAGCAAATAATGAACTGAGAAAACATTTACAATAAACATGAAAAAAGTAGAATTATCGCAAATGATTGAAAAATCACCACCCAGTGGAAAAATGAACAAAGTTCATGTACAGCTGTGTAATAGAGAAAGAAAAGCAAAGGGCCTAGTAGCATGGACAAAAATTCAACTTTACTAGTAATCAATCAAATACTAGTAAAGTGAGATTACCTTCATTATTACTAGAAATTTTAAGGAGATCTGGATTTCTGATAAGTATGTATACTGATATAAATGTTCTATATGGAAGTTTGTTAATATGTATTAAAAAACTTAAAAATTCACATCTATAACTTCCCTGATCCTAATCCTACATCTAAATCTAATTCTATCTGTAGCCATCACTACAACATTCAAATCTACTATTCAAATAAAATAATCAGAATTCTCATTCAGTTTACTGTGTGTTTGTTATAGTATGGTTTATAAGCAAAAAGTGGGTGATGAAAAGAATATAAAAATAATGAAATAGTTAAATATTATGCCACCATTAAAAACTGTTATGTAAAAAGTTTTGCACCACCATTGAAAACTTGGATTTCAAGAATCATCTGGGGAAATGTTCATGAGATAATATTAAATAAAATACAAAAGCAAAAATAACACAGAGAAGTACACAGTCTGGTACCTGTTATGACCTCCCCCAAAAATGCATTTAAAAAAGAAGGAAAGAAATAATATCGATAATGAGATCATACTTATTTCAAAATGGTAACCTTATAGGTGTTTTTAATGTTATATTTTATACTTTTGTGTGTTTTCCAAATCCTTTTTTTTTTTACAATGCAGTATGTTTCTATAAATAGAAAAATAATCAATGTTTTAAAAATAAAGTCCTCAAATAAAAAATAAACATTCTTCTCCTGGATCAAATCAGCCCTACTATAAAATTTTATACTACTCAAATTTCAGAGCACCTAATAAGGTAAGAAAAATTAATTTGATTTTATGGTACAAAGGTTCAAAAATGAGATGCACACTAAATGCTTGTGATATGAATATTTCTAATACTGGAGCCACCAATGGAGAGTACACTATTTTGCATATTTGAGCTCTTTTCTCTTAGCTTTACGTGACCTTATGCTTGATTTGCATAATTTAAATGACTCCTTTGAGTGGCATGTAGTTGCATAATTATTCTTTTAATTACTGTTATTAACCTGTTTGTGTAATAGCAGATAATTTGAATAGATCATTTTCATCTTTCAGTTTTTGCAGTTTCATATACAATATAGATAGACTATCAAAATTATGAAATTATGTGAATAGACATAAAGAGAACTAGAGAAAGATCTTTAGGATCAGAGATTTGTTTTTTTCCTGAAAAACACAGAGAAGAATCTACATTATATTTCTAAGTTTTTTTTAAAAGTATCTGTTATATCTTGTATAATTGTGGCAAACCATCTACAACTAAAAAATAGACTATATATTAAATTGTGTTGAATAATACAAATACATTACTTTTCTAAAAAGTTTTTTAATGTAGTGAATGTGAAAAGAAAATCATGTCTTGATAAAGTATGTATGGTCGATTCTAGATAACTGTAAAAATCCTATTCAAAGTCAGATGAATTTTGATGCTATTTTCATTTCTAGAGTTCTTTTTTTTCCTAAAGATTTTTTTAATTTATTTATTTATTTATTTATTTATTTATTTATTTATTTATTTGACAGAGGGAGAGAGAGAGAGACAGCAAGAGAGGGAATACAGGAAGGGGGAGTGGGAGAGGGAGACTAAGCCCCACACAGGGCTTGATCGCAGGACCCTGGGATTGTGACCTGAGCCAAAGGCAGACACTTAACGGCTGAGCCACCTGGTGCCCCTCTAGAATTCTTTAGAAGCAAACTAATATGTTTCTTGTAAGAATCTTTAAAATTTAAATGATCTAACAACCTTTTCCATCTTAGATTTATTAATACCAATTAAAATTACAGGACATATCAGATCCTTTAAATTTCCTTATTTATCTTCCAACTAGACCAGGCACAAGGATTGTGGGAGGGGTGAGGCAGATGTCTAATACCCCATGAGGCATAGAACATTGTTTTATAACTTGGGATCGGAAGGGACTGCACAGCTAAGGCTAGGATGTTACAGCTGTCACCTCTTATAATTAACCAACATTTCTTTAAATTTCCCTGCACTTTGTCATAGGGAAGCATCTGATCTGCCATAATTGAAGTCAATTTTGTTTTCTTTGTGGATATGTCTGTCAGGTGTTGTGAAGACAATCAAGCTATAGAAGGCAGGGTCCTGTCCCTTTTGTAAAGAGCTTACACTTCCATCGGGGAGACCAGCTGTTGTGTATGTCTCTTGCCCCCAAATAACAATAGAACAAAGTTGTGTGCTTTTGAGCATCAAAATGTATCATAGAGACAATAGATTGTCCCAAAGGATGAGTCACAAGATGCTACATTTAGAAGGCTAAGAGCAAACTGATGAGTTTTTGTTAAGGTGGAAGGGCTGAAGTTTGCCACGACCAGTGAGCATTCAGAATCAAGATGTGGAAGTGAGAACAGACTTAGAATCAGTCATACTGAACAGTAAAATTACCCACTTGAGCCAGAAAAATCTTTCTAGAAATACTCCTTTCTCTCACTTCCTAATTCCAGTAAGTTACCAAATCTGTCAGTTCTACCTGTCTAACATCTCTCCCATCTGTACCCCTACACCTGCCATCCTCGCGCTCTCGCCTTAGTTTACTACCGAATAATTCTCAGTTCAGCTACTGGAATGGTTTTCCAACTGCTTTCCTTGCTTATGTCATAGATCCCCATAAACCCACCTTATATTCTGCTGTCAGTATGATCATTCTGAGGGGCCAATTATGGCTGTGTTAATCCCTTGCTTAAAACTCTGATCTCTTCATGTTAGCTTTAAGGTTGAAGTATGGGAAATTGCTGATATTGAACTGGTTTTGACCCACCAAAACAGTAGCTTCATGATGTAACTGCTTAAAACCTGTATCAGAAGATTTGGGGTTACCAGTAATAGAATATCCAACTAAAATGGCTTAAAAATAAAAATATTAATAATCTCATACAAAGAATACATACATTACCTTCAAGGTTGTGTTCCATACTCTCTTTTTTTCAAGAATTTCTCTTTTCCTTTACTAGGTAGACTTGACCAATAAATAGCCTTCCTAAAAATAGCACTTATTATTATGGGTTATTATTCAATTGATCATAACTTTTAGTTATCTTCCTCTCCTGGTTCTTTGGGAGAAGGAGCCATGTCTTACTTATCTCCATATTTTCAGAGTTTTGCACAGTGCGTTGTGAGTTAAGAAAATGAATGACTAGGTAGATGAATAAGTAATTGACTAAATAGCATGTGATTAGATCTTACACCATACTTGTATAGATATAACACAAATGTCCCCATTACTTGCCCTGCACTATGGGTTGCATAGTGGAAATTTTTAGAAGAGCACATCCTTTCCTCAGATTGCTGCAAATGAATAGTGATAAATGAGATTGTTGCCAAAACAATGATCTTCTTGTTTTCAGATTTGACAATATAAGTACAAATTAAATATCAACATCATGATATTGATTGTGTTACTTGTCTTCCAGAAGCTATCAATGCAAATCAATAGCCTTCACAAAAGACATATTATTCTACTCCTATTCCATATTAATACTGTAACCACATAAATTTATAATGATACTTTCAAACAATGTGGTTTAAAGTGAATTTGGATTTTTTTAGTGTTAAAGTTTAACAAAATATTTACTAATGTTTCCAGAAATTACTAATTAAAATTTAAAAACATTTTTTAAAGATTAATTTATTTTAAGTAATCTCTATACCCAACACAGGACTTAAACTCATGACCCCAAGATCAAGAGTCACTTGCTCTTCTGACTGTGCCAACCATGCCTCGCAGAATTTGAAGTTGCTAGCTAATAGTCCCTGAAATATTTGTTAATAAAAAGCAAGACTTGCTTCATTCAAAGAAACCTAAAGACATTCAAATACTGCATGTTATAAGAAAATAAAGTGATTTATTATCACTACATTTTAAATTTTATATTGAAAGCCTTATGTGATAGAGTAAAATAATAATGAAATAAATTCTGAGAGCATATGTTAAATATCAGATAAAATAGTCCTATAGATTATTAGATAGATGCCATAAAGTTGTATAATATATTTGATTTCCATAAAATATTTTATAGTAATGCCAAATTATCTTTTGTCTTTCCAGATTAATAAAATAACATGTTTATCAAAATTGAGATTCTTCATATAGTTCTAAGCATCAGAGAGAACATCATAGAAAACATCTAAACAGTAGTCCTGTCTTAACTTAGAATAGGATACGTTCTAAGACACCTAGCAGATGTCTGAAACTGTGGGTAGTATCAAGCTCCTTATGTTTTTTCCTGTAATACATACTCATGATAAAGATTAATTTATAAGTTAGGCACAGTAAGAGATTAACAACAACAAAAATAAAATAATTATAACGATCTACTGTAATAACAGCTATATGAATGTGGTCTCTCACTCGAAATATCTAACTGTGCTGAACTCACCTTTTATGTTGATGATATGAGATGATATAATATCTACATAATAAGATGAGCTGAGGTGAACGATGTAGGCATTGTGACCTTAGTGATAGGGTACTAATAACCTTCTGAGGATAGTCAGAAGGAGGATCATCTGCTTCTAGGCCATCATTGCTTGCAGGTATTTGAAATCGTGGAAGGCAAAGGCGTTGGTAAGTGGGGGGGGACTACTGTTTAGATCACCAAGAGATTTTGCTGAGGTTCTCATAGCTTGTACTCAAAAGAAAATTCTCTGTTTGGAACTGCATATAATAAATTTATGATTCCTAAATTTGACTGCCATTTCTAACACTCAAGCAAGTGTAGTGGAGTCAGAGCTGTCTGGCTTTACTTATTAATTCCACCTCTCCAACTTTGAGATTCATACCTTTTTTTTCCAGTTGAGAATTTTTCAGAGGTGAGCACTGAAAAGAATATAACCAAGTCTTGCATTATGTAATAGAACACACTGTTAGAAATTTTATGTGGACTACAAAAAGATAGTACATCTGAGCACAAAAACTTAACACTAGCATGAGCAGTATATTCCAAGGTGACCTGTCGTCATAAAATGGAGGAACATGTGCTCACACACCCACGTGTTGCTAAGCAAAAATACCAATGGGCAACTTCACTGTAAAAAATGGCCCAACAGTTAAGTACCCAGTTTCTATGTCTTACTGATAATTTTATTTTCAGATACTTTAGGTAAAGTCAGTCATCTTCGTATGGCAAATTGGAGAAACCACTCTGGTTTTGGGTGACCCCATGACTGGGGAAGTATCTATGGGAGGAGAAAGATTCACAGATACTTGCTGGGATTATACAAATGAGCAATTTTACATAACAAGCAATATCACTGTGACTCTCTAACCCATTTCCCCTATACCACTCCAGAATATTAAGCCAGACCAAGGAGGGATTAAAACCTGAATCTGGGGGCGCCTGGGTGGCTCAGTGGGTTAAGCCGCTGCCTTCGGCTCAGGTCGTGATCTTGGGGTCCTGGGATCGAGTCCCACATCGGGCTCTCTGCTCGGCAGGAAGCCTGCTTCCCTCTCTCTCTGCCTGCCTCTCTGTCTACTTGTGATCTCTCTCTGTCAAATAAATAAATAACATCTTTAAAAAAAAAAAAACAAAAACCTGAATCTGTCCTGAATCAAAAGTCATGAGGGGATGGAGATCTGTTCCCCAATCAGGACTAGGAAATAAGGACATATCCTATGTCACAAGATATGTGAACCTAGAAGGTAGATCAGAGACAGCATTAGGCAGACATGTGGAACACATAGAAGTCCCTTTGAGCAAGTCTGGAATCATGTCCAAGATTTAGGTTGTCAACCCAGGTAGAGACAGAGGCTGTAGGCAGCAGCAAGTCATAAAACTCATTCAGAGAGGGACTGGAGCCAAACCTAGAACTAGATCAGCCACAGGATGGCTTCACGGAGATTCATCTTGACAGCTGGGGTCCCTTTTTCCTCCCAAGCCTAGCCAGAATTAGTCCCAGTGTGGCTTCCTGCTGAACCCATAGGTGGGAGAACCACAGGAATGCAGAGGCTGGCTCTCTTAGTTACTGCTAGTTTCTGAGGGGGTGCCACCTGGACTGATTGCCAGGCAATAGTGTCACCCCCACGTCTGACTTTCTGCATCTGTCCCAATCAGAATCTCTAGCTGTGTCCCCTATCTCCTCTTACTGCACTCTCACCTCCCAATCACATTTTCCTGGATTTCTCACTACATCTTGATAAGAATGCTTCTAGAGTTTTTATGGAAATGGATAGGACTTTTCTTCTCTCCTGGACAAGAAAATGTTAACCCTGTTCCTCAATTAGCCTTCTCTGTCCACATCTCACCTCTGAATGACTCTAACCCACCTCCTTACAGCTTTGTACCACAAGACTGATTAGGCTCACTAATATGCCCATTTTGCTATTTGATTCCCATGCCTCCTTGTTTTCCAGGTAATCTGCCATTTCTCTTCTTCCTCTACAACAAGTGTCCTTAAGAGTTCTAGGAACACATACAATGCAGATGATCTTTTAATCTCTGAAATTATAATTAAAATTTTGGATATGTCTCTGAATGTGAATTTTTCTGAAGATAGTCCATGATTTTCATTGGATTTTCAGTGAGGTTGGTGACATAAAATAGTTAAGAGCCATTAATTTATGACCGTTTTATTCATTGGCTTCCTGTTATTCCCTTTGTAAAAGAACAATAGTACCACTACTGTAATCATTAATGAAATTTGTATAGCACTTTGCAACCTACAATATTCTTTAAAATATTCTTTTGTGTCCATACTTCCATTTGAAACTCATGACTTTCCATAAGGGAGGGCAGGTCTTATTATATCCATTTTATAGATGAGGAAAATCAGACTCAGTGAGGTTAAGAAACATCCAGCTAAATATGTGACAGAGCTTGGACCAGTGCCCAAGTATTTTGACTCTTGGTCTGAAAGCAAAGAGATGGTTCTTTGCATGGCCAAACCATTTACTATCTACTTGGGACTTTTCCTTCTTTGAGCTGCATTTTTGTCCTCTTTGAGCTGCATTTTTGTCCTCTTTGATGCTGCCCTTGATACTACAGAATACGGTTGGTGTGCATTTTATCCAGATTTCTTCTATTTCCAAACAGAGTGCTACATAATGTGATTTTTCCACAGTGCCTTGAATCTCCTCAAATATATTTAGAAGCAAAACAATTCACTGATTTAAAACACAAGATAGGGGGCGCCTGGGTGGCTCAGTGGCTTAAGCCTCTTCCTTTGGCCCAGGTCATGATCTCAGGGTCCTGGGATCGAGCCCCGCATCAGGCTCTCTGCTCAGCAGGGAGCCTGCTTCCCCCTCTCTCTCTGCCTGCCTCCCTGCCTACTTGTGATCTCTCTCTCTCTCTCTCTCAAATAAATAAATTAAAAAAAAAATAAAACACAAGATAGGAATTAGTAGTTCAAGAAACTAAATGTGTCTCTGGTTTAGAGTTGCTGAGTTACCTTAGGCAAAACATTTAACCTTTCTTTCTCAATTAATCTGTGAAATGGAGTTAAAATATTATCTTATACCAGTAAAGTAACAGTTAATAATTCATTGAACACTGAGAGATTTACACATGCTATGTAAATAAAAATGTTTCTGATGCTATTTTGAGCAGGTCAGTGTTTCTTGGGCTAAATTAATAAAAGAAAGTCTTGTGAGTACAAGATTGAATGTGTAATTCATTTCCTGATTAGACTGTTTATAAAAGAAATACACATTTTTTCTGCATTTCTTGTTGACTATTTCTCCCACTAAATTTACTGTCTCATCAAAGCAGTGTTTGTTCATTTGTAGAATCATTTAGCATGTATTGGACTATGGGGACCTGAGATGGAACTTTTCCCATTTAAGAAAATAGCCACTCTGTATTTAGATTCCTGTAGGGGACACTTTAGGAGACTGATGTTGTTATATCATGCTTACAAATACCTCATCTGGGTTTGGAGTCTCTGATATATCTGCTCATTCAAGATAGCAGCACTTAGCAATTCAACAAGATGTAAGTTGGCTAATAAACAAAGCCAGTATTCTCTGGGGGGTTTGAACAACACTTCCTGTGTTTGACTCTGGTTGCCCTGAAGTTGTTTTAAGCCCAGCCGTGCTGATGATGTTTCCCCTGGTGCACTGAACAGCTCATGCAATGTCAAAGGGCATTGACCTTTTCACTTGTAGAACAAAAAAGACGGGAAACAAATTATGCTCTGAGAACCAGTCAAAGGATGACAATAAAAAAGAGAAGAAGAAAAGAAAAAAAAAAAAAGAAGAAGACAAAATTGGCTGACCCAAAACACAAGGGATGAACACAAAACTCTAAGCTCTAGAGCATATCTTTAGAGTACTATCTCTTTAACCAACTTTTCTTTAAAGTGTAATATGAGCATTTCCTACAGTTTACTCTGAAACTCCCACCCACCCACCCCCTTGGCTCCCTTTGCAGAACACGATGAACCAACTACTGTTGTCCCTATTTCTCCCATCCAACTGACTATCTTCCAGTTTACGAGCTGTCCACCATGAAGATGAGGCTTCCAGAGAGAATGATTCATCTTCAAGTTTTGCTCAGGCTTCTAAGAGTATATTTAGTGTGAAGAGCTGGAGGACGCAGCATATCCAAACACATGGTAGGGTACAGAATTTGAGTGGGAGGAAGAGGACAGGCTAAAATAGAACTGTAATAAGCCCAAAAATTGGAGGCCTGGTTTAGCCTTTTCAGCTATGTAGCTTCAGCAACACCTACAGTTCCCTGCCAAGAATGGCACACCCTATTAACACAGTGAAAATTCGGCCTCCCTGGTGGTTTCCTTGGGAAAGAAGAAAAACATAATGTAGAAACATACTTAATGAAAAATAATCCAAAATAAAAACGAACAAGTGATGCTGAGCTTTGCTCTTATTTCCAGCTGGTAGAAAGATAATGTCTCCTTTTGTTAGTGAAATTAGACGGGACTTGCCCCAGTGCTACTTTGTGCAGATAACTATGTGGATTGGGGCCGATCACAGCCCTTTGAGAAATGGTTCGTGTTGATCTTCCCTGGTAAACCCAAGTTGAATTTGACGCAATTGCAGGGGTCACTATCCTCTTCCTTCTCCCAGCTATTCAAGGTCAGTAATGGAGACTCAGTTGTGATCTCATGTTTAGAATGTTCGTTGGTTCGTCAGTGTTCTGCCCCTTGGTCAGTATTTGAAAGACATGATCACAAAAGCTAATAATCAGGGGGTCCCTGTCCCAGCACACTCCACAGTGTGACCAAAGTGGCTTGCTTTTGTTTGAACAGACCCTCCCTCTGGGTCTTTAAAAGCACTTAACATATTTCTTCTTTCCTTGCTCTGTGGCTCTTTGTTTATTTGTGTTTCTCTTTTCTGTGGCTTTCCCTCTATTTCTCTTGCCTACCCATTTCTCCTTTTTTCCATGTGATTTTTTTCTTCTTTTTTTTCAGTCTTTCCTCTAGTTCCCCTCAACCTTTATCTGTTTCCCTTAACTGATCATGACATTGAACTAAAGATTATATTTAAAGAATTGCTGTAAATCTCCACAGAAGGCTCATATTTTCTCTTCTTTAGTAATGTAAAATCAGTAAAAACAGTGTTTTATCTTGTAGTCTTAAAAAACACTAGCTTTTTTTAAAGTCATTGTTTTTGTGTATAACATCTCCAGTTCATTCTTTCTCTTAGTAACTGTTGATAGAAAAGGAAAATTTCTTAATCTTAATATAGAAACAAAGTGGATTTTAGCAGTAAAACAGCCTAAGTTGACTCCAAAACCAGGAGAAACTTGTTTCTTACCAGTTCTTTTGAAGATGATTTTTAAAAAATTTTTCTTCAAACTGATTCATGGATAGGGGTAGTGTTTGATTTACTTTATGGACAAGGCTAGAGGCTTCAGAAATTTTACTTACCATTTCAATCAGACTTCATAAATAAATCTTGTACTATTTTAATTTTCATATTTTTTCTTGGTCTAACATATTATTTAAGTTCTTTACTGTAATCTATAGACATAGAGCAAGATCACCAAGTGCTCTCTCTCTTTCTATACACATTTCATAAACACACACACACACACACACATTACATATAGATATATTTATATCATTTCATCCAATAATTCCACTTTTGCTAATGTGTCTTAAAGTGACAATTCCAAGTTTAGGGGCAGGGATATAGGTACTGTGATGTTTTTCAGAATATTATTTGTATGTTTTTTAAAAGAAGCCAATCAATGCTTGATTATAGATAAATGATTAAGTAAAACTTTATTATTTACTTAATCTACTAAAAACCATTTTGTTCAGGCATTAAAATAATAGTTTTGAAAAAGAAGTAATAACACAGGTAAATTATTCATGATATGATGTAACAATGATATGATTTATGCATAGGAAAAAAGCCTTGAAGGAAAAACACAAAATTATCAAAAAAATTCATATAAGAATGGTTTTTCATAAATTTTTTTGTTGTCAAATTTTTATTAATGTTCATTAAATGCATGTAGAGATCTATAAAAGTAACCATCTTCAGTCCCTCCAGGAAACCTTCATTGTATGTAGTTATATTTAAGAGTCTTAATGCTCTCTTTTGGGCTAATGATTTGGAGGAACATTGCATCAAATTCTTGCAAACTTTAAAAACATTGAGAGGTAGTATCACTAAATTACTTTGCACTCTAAGGGAAAAATTGTGTTTGAACATACGACCTCTCTTGATGACCATTATTTTACATTGTTGCAGTAAAAAGTTGCTCCTCACTTCCTCCAAGTAAAACCACCATGTTCTAAATATATTTAAAGAATTTTTAAAATCCAGTTCTTGTAGCTTGATTCATACAAAAATAAAAGACAGGGAGAAGATGTTTTGCAGAATTTGATACCACCATATGGAAAGGGAAGAAAAGTGAAATGCAAATACAGAATTGTTATTCCTATTACAAAACCTAATTTTATTCTTAAAAATTACACCTTAAACGTTTCTCTTTGGGCAACATTTAATATCTGAAGCTCGTACGTTTCTCTTTGGGCAACACATAATATTTGAAGCTCGACAAAAAACATACCTGAACAATTGTGATTATGAGTGTTGTGTTAACAACTACTGCCGTTCTATCAAAACTGTGAACAGAGAATGGGTATTAATTAATGGGAGACATTACCAGGCGGGAAAAGTTGGGAGAGTATTCAATAAGCTGTCAAAACAGGAGCCGAATTCTATAGAACGGGTGTTCACGTATCTGACAAAAATCGATCCTGAAACTTTGCTTTTCCATTTTTGCTTAGAAACAACATTATCCAGACTCTCACCTACTAATCTTTCAATAGTTTAGAATAATGGTGTTTATAGCATGATAATCAAATTTATTTTAGTACCTTTGAGATCAACAAAGCCACTGTGAATTGTGGCATAAAAGGGATATACAGGTGTATATTTAAATCCTTGCCTAAGAGTGTCTTATTTTTGTGGTGTAGGATTAAATATTTCAGGAAGATAGAGCATAGTTTGATAAATACATTGTGTCAAATAGTCCAGTTAAATAAAGGCCATATAAATCTTCAGAAAGTAAACTGGTTTTTAAATTGTAATTTCAGATGTATCAATTCTATTTTGTCATGTGTATTTAAAATTCTTGTGGGAAAACCAGATGACAGGGTGACATGGAAACCATAAATAAAATGTCTGAGATCAGCGAATTAGTCAGATGTATTTTCGGTGAATATTATGAGAGATTACTTTGAAGAAAAGGCAAAAAATTTCATAGACAAATATCCTGATTTTCTTATCTCACAATGAAATACAACCCAAGACGAGGCTCCCACCTCTACAATTTGGACTTTGTATACAGTGTTGTTCTTATTCCTGGCAGAGGCCCGTAAATGTCTTGGATCTGGTGGACACTTAGAGGCAGATTCATCAAAAAAGTCTTCCTCCGGGACGCCTAGGTGGCTCAGTTGGTTGAGCAGCTGCCTTTGGCTCAGGTCATGATCCCAGCGTCCTGGGATCGAGTCCCACATCGGGCTCCTTGCTCATCAGGGAGCCTGCTTCTCCCTCTGCCTCTGCCTGCCATTCTTTCTGCCTGTGCTTGCTCTCTCTCCCTCTCTCTCAGTGACAAATAAAATCTTTAAAAAAAAAAAAAAAAAAAAAAGTCTTCCTCCTTTCCTTGACCCCTTACCTGAAATTCCAACATTAGTTACATTGTTATGTTAAAAGCACTGACAGTCATTTGTGAAATGTTTGTCAGAACACTAGAAAAACAGGCTGTAATAGTAAATTATAAAAGAGAAAATGCACATGACTAATGAATCTATGAAAAGATGCTCTGCTTTACTAATAATTGTAACATACACATTTCTAGTAAAAATCATTGTGCCAATATTTACAACAATGAAAAACTGAATACAGTCTAAATGTCCATCAATATGTTAAAGCACGTTATATCCGTTTTAAGAAGTACTCGGCTGCTGCTGGAATAAGATTTAAATTACGTTTATTGACACACAAAACTATGGTACATAATTGAATTAAAAAGTCAGTTTACACAAGAATTTGTGTAAAATGATACCATTTCTGTAAAAGTGTATGCCTGTGTCTACAAATGTCTGGAAATGTGTATAGGTTTGTTGTATCTCTGGATAACTGGTTAGCCTGGTAATTTGTTACTTCTTGGCTTTTTCTATACTACTCAAAAATTTTAAATCACTCTAGATCATTTTACTAAAAAATGCTATAAAAATAACACATGCCATTTGTAAATATCTTAACGTGCTTTTTAAAAAATTTAAAAAAATTTTTTTAAAATTCATCACATTACTTCTTTTTTTTTTATTGTGTTATGTTAGTCACCATACAGTACATCATTAGTTTTCAATGTGGTGTTCCATGATTCATTGTGTATAACACCCAGTGCTCCATGCAATCCGTGCCCTCCTTAATACCCACAGCCAGGCTTGACATGCTTTTTTAAAAGCAAGCTAGCCATTAGAACTCCTAGATGGACCTAAAGTTCAGCAAATTATTTTTGTATTTACATAGTGGCCTATATGCCTCAATACTCTGTTAGGCCTTTGTATAAAAGAAAGACTAAAAACACAGTCTGTCCCCACTTTCCAGGTGTTTATGCTTTAGTAACTGAAATATACCCGTGAACAGATCATTACAAATTCGTACAATACAAAGGCATATGATGATATAAAAATGAAAAGGACAGAAAGGATATGGGAGGAAGAATAATCACCTGCCTGTGGGGTGGGAGCTGGAAGTCAGGAAGAACCTGAGTAGAAGAACTGAAGCATGGGCAAGGGTTAAAAGGAAAGGGTAAGGAGGTTGTCAGGAAGGTGGGGAGGCACGTAGTGTGAGGGAGAAGAAGGAGAAGAGAGCGTGGGAGAGCATTAGGTTTAGCCAAGACATAGTGGTGAGAATTTACAATGCTCAGTGTCCTGTCCATGGGGGGCCGTGGTCCAAGACCCCCAGCGGATGCCTGAAACCACAGAGAGTACTAAGCCCCTACATACTATGGTTTTTCTCATACATACATACTTAGGATAGAGTTTGATTTATTAATTAAGCACAGTAAGGTATTAATAATAACAAACAGTAAAATAGAACAATTATAAAAATATACTGTCATAAAAGTTATGTGATGTAGTCTCTCTCAAAATATCTAACTGTACTGTCCTTACCCTGGTTCTTGTGAGGGTATGATATGGTAAGATGCCTACATGAGGAGATGAAGTTGAGGTGAATGATGTAGGCATTGGGACATTGTATTAGTTTACTACTGACCTTCTGAAGGTTTGTCAGAAGGAGAATCATGTGTTTCAGGACCACGGTTGACCACAGGTAACTGAAACCATAGTAAATGAGACTGCATATTGGTGGGGGGGACAGGGTAGGCGGGACTACTGTAGTTGAAGATGAGGCTGGGCATGCAGGCTGGAGAACGACATACAAAATGTTTCCCAGGATTGGATGTCAGTTCTAATCCCCTTTTAGAAGCTGATCTAATTACTGGACAGTTGTAATTTTGGTCCATCGTGTCAGGGTTTTATAATTTAGACTTTATGGCTTTATGGGAGTGTCTACACTCAATTTTATTCTTCATGAACAGTTGGTGTATGAATTCATCAGTTTCCCTGGCTTTTCCACTGGCTGTACTCCTGGTAGATTTTGACTGATAAACTTCTGCTAGTAAAATAAACAGTAACCGAGATCTACAACATTGTTCCTGCAGACACTCAGCTGTGCATGTCTAGTGGCTTTGCATGCTGGCAAGCTGTCAGTTAGCTGAGGCAGTCATCAGCTCGGTCGGGCCGAGGAGAAGGCAGCGTGAAAGCTGTCGGTTTCTACATCAGTGGTCAAGAACTGCCGTCTGTAGCATAATTCTTCATTATTGAGTCACAGATCCTTGTTCTTCTTCTCATACAATGTTATTGCAACACAAAGCACATAAGGAGCTGCTCAGAACTTCCACTGAAGTGGGAATTAGAAGGTTGGCCTTTAGTGAAGATACTTGAAAATTACAAGTGGAAAGAAAATTAGGCTGATGTGCAACTAAGTTCAGAAACTAATCAGTAGTAAAAACGCTTTTAGACAATTTCTCTCTGCACATAGACATCATTCAGCCGCTTTCTTCTCTCAGCCCATCAACATCTTTGAATTGATTGTGATTTCACTGGCCATGTTTCTTATACCAGGTCCTTGATGGGGGCAGCTAATTGTACCACCTGGAGGAGTGATCCTGGAACTCAAAGTTCCACTAGACTTACACCTGACATCTTGAAGTCACTTTTGTCTATGGTCTGTTCAAAAGACTTTACAAACTGCTGTCCCATATTAAGAGGGTGCCGGGAGGAACAAGTAATAGAACTGATTGCGAAACACTGGGCAACACAAAGTGCAATGTAAAAGCAACCTAATCATAATATTCCGAAGTCCCTAGAAGTAGGAGGCCAATATCATATATTAAAAATTTGAAACAATATACAACCAATTCAGCAATTACAAATATTTAGTGTAAATTGTGTTTTAATATTCATTGAGATAATTGTTATATATGTCTATATCAGGAAATACAAGAAATTTATTTTTCATTTTAGTCATTCTTTTAAAAAAAAAGATTATTTATTTGAGAGAGAAAAAGAGGGAGCGCATGAGCATGGGGAGGGGCAGAGGGAGAGGAAGAGAGAATCTCAAGCAGACTCCATGCTGAGCGGGAGCCCACGTGGGTCTTGATCCCATGACCCTGAGATCATGACTTGAGCTGAAATCAAGTCAGTCACTCCACTAACTGAGCCACCCAGGTGCCCCTGTTTTTCATTTTAAACCATAAAAATGAAGGATACCTAAACAGAAGAATGCAAAAATTAGCAACTATCAATAATTGTTCAGGTCTTAAATGGCTCTTAAAATATAAATGGAAAATCAATTAGGTCAGTTTATTTAGTGATTCCCACAGAGGGAGAAGTCTGGATTGGGAGTGAAGGCTCCAGGTTTTGGCCCTAACTTGATCTGACAAGATAGCCTGGCGATCAAACTCGAAGCTCTCTTTTCCTGACTTGTTGAATGTATGCCCTTGGGCAAGTCATATGACCTCTCTGAGCTGTCTGTTAAGTGGAGCTGATTGTAACTTCTTCACCGTGGGGTCGCAATGAAGAAAAATACATTTAAAGCAGTGGCTCATAATTAAGTGCTCTGAAGTTGTTAGAAACTTTTATTCTTACTTACAAGCTACATCCCTTTGAGCAAAACTACTATCAGTTTCATTGATAAGGTCCACTTCTTTATCTATGAAGGATGGAGTCTAGGAAAGAATATAAAAGGTAATAAATGGATATTGACAAAAATGTTCAATTTCCAAATCTATTTAAGCACTTCAAGCTAAAGCCCTTTTCTGGAGATTTCACAGCCTCCTTCCACAACATAGGGAAGGCTCAGAGAAGTCCTTCAGTAAGGAACTTTTAATTTTTTTTTAATCTACCATTTTTGAGTGTGTTTAAACATTAAATACTTCTTTTTTTCAAAACACCTATTAAATCTCTTGGAACAGTTTTAGATACACTTGATTAGCCACTTTCTATAGTCTCATTCTGGTCTATGAGAGGATATTTTTAAAAAATTACACTTTTTATTTGGAAATAATTCAAGCTTACAGGGAAAAAAAAAGCAAGAATAAAATTAATTCACAGGAGACTCATAAATTTTCTGCCCAGAATTCACCTATGTGGACATTTTGCCTCATTTGTTGTAGCATTTGCTCCTTCTCACTCTCTCTCTCTCTCTCTCTCTGTCACATGACTCTTTATCCCTAAATAAATTTGTGTGTTTCTGAACAGGAATATTCTCTCACATACCCATGGTGCAGTGATAAACTTCAGAGAATTTAACATTGATACAGTACTTTAATTGTTGTCCATTTTCCAGTTTTAGAGTTGATCCCACAATGTCCTTTATAGCACTTTTCCCTTTAGTTTAGGAGCTAGGTCAGATAATGTGTTTAATTACCAAGTCTCTTTTAGCCTCCTTCAATCTGTAACGCTTTCACAGCCTTCCTCCGCATTTAATGACACTGATAATTCCCTTCTTTTTAAAATAGAGCATTTCTCAATTTGGGCTTGTCCGATTGTTTGTTCATGAAACTTCAGGTTCAGTTTATTCAATTCTTGGCCAGAACACTGCATAGATAACGTGTCCTTCTGAGGGTATCGCATCAGGGATGCATGATGCTCCTTTATTCCTCTTTGGCAATAGCGTTTTTATTTGTATGTTCAAAGTGTTATTGATTTCCCCGCCTATAGTTGCTATTTTTTCTTCCTTACCATTAATAAGCAGTCTATGGGGACATAATTTAAGCCCATGCAAACATCTTGCTCCTTGTCAAAATTCCCCTCTAGATTTAGCATCTATTGATAATTTTTGTTTGATCCAATCTTTTCTGTAGCGGTTGCAAAATGCTGATTTTCCAACTTCGGCACTCTTTTCACATTTATTGGCATTCAACCTTAAGCCAAGAGCCCTTCCTTTTTATTTACCTATTTATTGTTTAACTATTGATATGGACTCATGGATTCCTATTTTTTCAATAGTTTTAAAATTCAGTATTGTTTTTAAAATGTTTAAAAGATTGATTTATTTGAGAGGGAGAGAGCACAAGTGAGCATGAGTAGGGGGAGGGGCATAACCCTGAGATCATGACCTGAGCTGAAATAAAAAGTCAAGCATGTAACCAGCTGAGCCTCCCAGGAGCCCCTAAAATTCATTATTGTTCTTAATTATTTTAGTCAACACATTATCCCAGATCTGGTGATGGGGATTCCCTTCAAATAGACTCTTTATTCTTGTGACAAAAACCCATCATTTTCTTGACACTTTCTGGTGTAACAAAATATTCCAGGCTCATCTTGTATGTTCTCGACCCCAACCCTGGAATAAGCTACTTCTCTGAGGAGTTCTGGTATTTGAGAGCCTATATGTGCTTATTGCATTTTGGAGGTTGTTTCTTCTGTCTCTGAAAGGATCTTTTTTACTCTCCAAACATCATGATATTGGATAGATAGATAGATGGAGGTATCAATGGGTGGACAATTTTTTTGTCAAGTCTAAAATAAAAATCTGGCAATGGGATAATAAAAATTTAATGGTTATCTGGTCTAACTCTTAACTGATACAAGAATCTGATCCACAGATATAATGAACCTCTAATATAATGGACTTAATATCACTAAATCCTGGGACACCTGGATGGCTCAGTTGGTTAAGTGTCTGCCTTCAGCTCAGGTCATGATTCCAGGTCCTGGGATTGAGTCCTACTTTGGGCTCCCTGCTCAGTGGGGAACCTGCTTCTCCTTCTGTCTGCTGCTCTTCCTGATTGTTCTCTCTCTCTCTGACAAATACATAAATAAAATCTTAAAAAAATATGTCACCAAATCTTGCAGGAAATTTTCATTTGTATTTTGGTTCTTATGATAAATGTACAAAGATTTCATATTGATATCTCCACTTATACATTCACTTTTCCCCACCTTCCTCACGCTGTTAAGATATCTTAAACAGCTTGGTGAGTACAAAATCTCAATATATTTCTTTTAGAAATTAGCACAAAACATAAATCCATTTAATGTAGGAGAACAAGAACAACAACAACAAAAAAAGAATGCAACTTATTATAAAGATATAGGAATGTCTTGTGAAACCAAAGAGCAGCATTACACTCATGCATCATGAACTATTGTGATCCAGACACCGTTAGGACCCTCTCATTTTGGCTTCTTTGTAAGTGTGTGTCCTGCTTTTCTTACTTCTACAAACATGTCTTTCACAGTCTTTTAATTTATAGCTTGTGATCTTTGTAACATGTAGAAATAATCGAATAATCTCTAAATCCTAATTCCATAATTAGGTTAAAAGGATCTGATTGGTTGAACCCAGGTCAGGTGTCTACCCTTGACCCAATCACCCATGGTCATGGAATATAAGCATGGCTGGCATAGGGTTTATTTCTGTGAACCGTAGAGAGCTTTTTTATGATAAATCAGGAGTCCTTGTGAATTGGGCAGAGAATAAAAAAAAAAGAGATATAATATATTCATTCATAGGTCATATTCAGTATGGAATCGTCCCCAAAATATAAATGAAAGGAAGTGTGCCAGGGTGAGAATTTTCACTGGAAAGAGAAGACATAAGTACATTCAAAATATGGAAAATTAATTTTCCTTAACAAAGGTGAAGGAGTATAAAAGAGCCATGTAAATAGGCTATTAGAACCCCTTTCAGAATATGAATGTGGGTTAATAATGGGAGGTAAAGTTAGAAGCCCAGTCAATTTTACTTTGCTTTTTCCCCACTTACTACTGGTGAGACAATGAATTTTATAAACTTTACAGTGGTACATGTATTATTATTATTATAGCTATTAGGATGACCAGGCATGTGGGCATCACTGACATTTTACTTAATAGTGAATTCTTTTGTATCCCTTAGAGGGATCAGCATCAGGGATGTCAGCAGTTGGAGAGTTTATGTGGGATTGACCTTGTACATGGTGAAGGCAGATGGTCCCAAGAAATAGAATCATCATTCACACTACTGGAGAATTAGGTGACAGCAGGAAGTAGCAAAAGTTTTCATGTTTGTATGGATAGCCCTTTATATGGAACCCTTTAATGCATATTATTTTAGGGGATTTTCACTCAGAAAACCCAGTTGGTGAAATCTGAGAGCCATGGCTGTATCAATTCCATTTTACAGATGTGAAAACTGAAGCTTGGAGAAGTTGTTGCAAGAATACAGAGCAGGTAGTTGAGCTGTGATTCAAAAGTAGGTGTCGGGACTCCACCGCCCTTTGTTCAATCCCCACGATGTGTAAAAACAACAAGCAAGCGTTTAGATCCTGACCTTGTGTTTGATTGCACCATGGTGCTGAGGTCGTGGCTGACTGGCAGTTATACAATCCATGGATGAACAAGTAGGAGCATGCTGGAATTTTATTCTAGATGCCGAAGTAAAAGGAAAACAAGATTCTCTCAGTGGGTAAAGACTTGGTCCTGCATCTGTGGATTAAAAAAAATAGCCTTATAAGAGCACATATTTTTTATTTATACACAATAAATATTTAATTTTTTTTTTTTTTTAACTAAAAAGAAATCAAAGTTGACATTGGTACAGAATTCAGAACGGGAATGTAGAAAGAACTTGAAATGATTGAATACATTTCAACAAGGAGCCTTTTCTAATGAGAGGATTACCTACTGAACCCTGCACGAGAGAGGACAAGGTCATAAAGATGCCCACAAAATGGCGCCGCTTGCTGAATTTGTACTCTGGCTGTGGGCTGGCGTTTCCCTCTTGCTCAGATGCTTGGTTTCCCAGGCAGGGAAAGGCATCTTTTCTTCTTTGGAAGCCCTTGGCACTCTCTCTTTTGTACAGGTTCTGTTTGTAGCAGGCACTTAGCAACATGTTTTCTACCCCCTGTGTTTCAACTACTGCTATGTGCTTCCCACACTGATTTTGACTTTCATCTTGGAAGCCTACCCATACTGTTTGCTGGATTTTAAATGCCGGCGTGGCTGGATGACAATCCCCAGAAAGATGTGCACGACATTTCAAGCTTTTATGCTGTAGCTTTGACGTGCCATTGGATGTCAGACATAGACTGGTGTGACTTCAACTCAAAGTCTTTCAATGTTTCAAGTGGGAGGAAGGTGGAAAATGGCACCTGGGGAATTGTACTTTATGATTAAAATCCTTGCACAAACTTTCTTCCTATCAAAAGAGGAAGGGGGGAAAAGACAGGTGCAGTCTTGCACAAACACACTTTTATTTATTTGTTTTTTAAACAATCCAAAGAAAAGTTATGGTAGCTGTCAAGACATGTAAAATCCCAAGTCATCTGCCAGCAGTCTGTGAGACCACACTGTTTGAAACTGGCAAGACCCCTCCAACACATTTAAAATAACAAGGTCATGTCTCAATCAAATGCAAGTTACTTCGTGCTAGTTTAAGTGTAAGTATTGAATTTGCTTTGTTTCATTTTCTGATACCGTTAAGTGAGGCAGGAGACCTCTAGCAGTTCGGCAGCAGGGAGGGGAGAAAAGTCTTTTTCAATGTAATGGCCGTATTTTAGTTAACATGTTGTCAGTCTTTAATGACTAGTGGTGTAACAGCTGGTTTTGATGTAATTTCTTTTGAGACCACTAGATTACAAGCAGTTTATTGCATTCTTCCTCTCAGACTGCTCCCTGGATACAACCTAAAGTCAAAAGGTTAAAGGTCTAAAGCCATAATCTAAAGGATTTGTCATCATTTAACAGGTCACTTGTTGCTATGTACTACGCAAACTAAAAAATTTTTAGTGAGCCTGCCATTCTGTGAGATATATATATATATATATATATATATATATATTTTTTTTTTTTTCCTATTTCAATAAGAAGAAATTGAGAATATCCCTTGGTGACAAATTCTGAGAGATCAAATAGTATACTTTAAGGGTGTATATATGTGTAAGTTTTCATAAGGGTGAAGAAATATGTGAAAAAATTAATTTAACTTTTACTGAAAGGACCTGCAATTGAGAAATTTACTTACACAGAAACATGTTAAGATGATATCAGATCTTTGAAAGAGCTATAGGTAATGCATCCAAAACTAAAAGTGAGGCAGACAAAAGAATGGGGTCAGACAACTCAGGGAGGTGCTAAAGGTCATGTAGCCCTATTGTTGGTTCATTGCAGATTTGTAGCTTTTCAATCTGTCAGAGTCTGACAGTTCAGCTATGCTGCACCAGCCAAGGGCCTTCTTTGTTTAAGGAAGGAGCTATTTGAAGAATGGGCTTGGTAAAACAGGAAAACAGAAAATCCAGAAAAGAATATATGAAACAGAAGCTTTTTTTCCTTCCAGATATCAGTGGCGGGTTTGAGGAGTTTTGCAGAGCATGCATACCTAGTTAGGTTTCTAAAAGATGTAGAACTGATTTCTATTCTGTTTGACTTCATGCTAGCTTATAATTTTTAAGAACCCATGTTTTTATATTCTCACAAAATGCTGTAGATAAAATTTTGGAAATGTTCCTAGGTAGTTTGGGGTCTACTGAACTCATGCCTCATCCATACCATCACCCATCTGGATTCTGTTTCAAGATGGTGATACATTGTGTCATTCAGTCAAACCCATTTTCTGTGTATCTGTTGCCCTCTAGGGACTCCAGCATGAAAAGAAACATCCAGTGTAGCCATTTGGCTTGAATTGTTATGCCCTTGGCTTTTCTTTCCTTCACCTACTCACATTTAATCTCAGTTTTTACTCTTGTAAACTTGTATTTAACATTTTTGTGTATTTAACATTTTGTGAGTAAATTCGTTAAAAAAATCAACCTGAATCACTCGAATTCTAGACATATGGCAAGTATTACCATTGCATAATCCTGAGTATTTTCTAACTGTTTCTGTGAGTGTAATGGAAAGAGAAAAATAGTAGAACTTTTGAATCACTCTCTCTACTTTGAAATTTGGGAATCTTCATTTTCAAGGTAGGCAGCAATCTACTTCTAATTATCTTCTATATAAAGATAATATGGTAATGCATGTATTGCCTGAGAAAGAATTATGGAATAAAAAAAGAATTAGCTATAGTAATAGTAATGTAAGATTTCTGAATGTAAAAAAGTTAGTTTTCTATTTTATTTAAAAATTCAGATGAACTTGCATATCTAAAATGTTTAGTTGAAAGTCACATTCATGCTAAACCCATAGTTTCTTCACAGAAAAAGGAATACCCCATATTAATCAGACATGTTTTAGATGTGTTTTAGTTCTAGACTATGTCTTCCTTGGCCACAGCTGACTACACAGATGCCTGACACCAATGTAATAATCAACAGGCCGAACAGCTACCTATGATGTAGCCTGGGATGGAAAATACCTAGACTGATCTGATGCCCATCTTTTAGAGGTGTTTGGGGAAATATGGAGAATATCACACAGTTGGCAGCTAATCATAATGATCATGATGTCAAAGTATACAGTCTAGAGGTATAATGAAGAAGCTAGGAGGTGGGGAAAAGATGCAGTGTAAATCCAGATGGTAAGAAGGGGAAAGGAGAACACAGAAAAATAACCAGAGACTGAGGCAGAACCATATTATTTAATGGTCAGCACTAAGGTAGAATTCCATAGACTCTGACTGCCATGATCCCTAGAGCTGATACAAACCTGGAATGACCTTGTTAGTCCAGCCTCCTTGAGAACAGGTTGTGTGTCATTCTTTTCGTTACTTGTGGTAACTTAAATGCATCTAGAAGAGTCAGACTCCATGCCATATAAGAAAATCCCCGTGGTCAGTATATCAAAGAATTTTCTGATTAATCAAGCAAAGGAAAGCTTTTTCCAGTATGTTGTTCAGGTAAAACTTGTTGTCTGGAGGTTTAGACTAAAGTTGTCTTTAGTCAGTGTTTGTGAGCCTAGTTAGTTGGCGGGGATGGCTCTGGTATAAGAGCAGCTATTAGTCGTTATCACCTACTTTTCAAATTTTCATTTCCATTCTGCCAACAAACATGTGAAGAAAACTCCCTTGTCCCCTCAACACAGGTTCTTTAAGTTCTTAGAGCCTGTTTACTCAGTGGTATTCAGGAAACTCGGTTGTAGAGAGGTTAAGAAAAATGAATGTTATATGTGAAATCATTTTTAAAAATCATTTTTTAGATAAAAGAAATCACCCAAATAGGGAGAATCGTTATTCTGTTACTGGATTATTAACTGGAGCATCACGATCTGGGAGTGGGACCCTAAACTCTTTAACTTCATCTCTTGGAACTATGGTTGTTTTACCTCTACTGTTTTTGATTTCTTGATCTCTCAGTTTCTAAGAATGGTTCCTTAATTCTGCTGCTGCTATTAAAAATTTATCAGTGTCCCCTTGTTCTGTTAAATTTTGCTTTATGTATTTTGATGCTATGTTGTTGAGCACATGCACATTTATTGTTAAATTGAATAAACTTAAATCTTATGAGCAAATGTGCTTATCATTATATGATAACTCTATCAATTTTTAATCCTCCTTTTTACTTAAGGTCTACATTGTCTAATGTATGTTGTGATACCAGCTTTCTTAGCCTAGAATTTTCTTTGGAGTATACTCTTTTCCAACCCTTTTTCTATCCTTCACTTTCTAACTTCCTGTGCCATCAAGGATGTAAGGTAGGATAGCACTGGGGTTAAGAACATGGCTTCCAGAACATGCAGTCACTTATAGCTGTGTATCTTGGGCTAGTTGCACAACCTCTCTGTGCTTCATATTCTTTATCTGCAAAATAGGAATACTTCATGGGTTTATTGTGAATATTAAATATGTTAGTAAAGAAAATCACTTGGAACTTTGTCCTAGTAAGTACTCAACAAGTGCTAGTTGTTTTATTCTTACCCTAATGATAGGAGAAGGGTAAACACAAATTTGGGTGACAGACGGTTTGAATTTGAGTCCCTTTCCACCTCTTCCTAATATTAATAACCTTCAGGGGTTGGGTTATGATGACAAATGAAGCATTAAATGTAAAGAGCTTAAAGATGGCCTAGTGTGGTGTATAAAAAAAAGGTCACCTTTTAGCTTTAGGATGGCTCATGCTAACTGCTTATGCTTAGATTCTTTTTTCTTTTTTAAGATTTTATTTATTTACTTGAGAGAGAAAAAGAGAGAGAGCACAAGTGGGGTTGGGGAGGGACAGAGGGAGAAGGAGAAGCAGACTCCCCCGCTGAGCAGGGAGCCTGATGTGGGGGTTCGATCCCAGCGAATTGGGACCATAACCTGAGCTGAAGGCAGAAGCTTAACTGACTGAGCCACCCAGGTGCCCTTAGATTCTTTTTTCATCCATTCTGAGAATATTTGATTTACACTTATTTATTATTATAGCTATAAATATATTTTCTTGAGAACAGGTTGTGTGTCATTCTTTCAAAATTTGTTTCTCCCTTTTCTCCTCTTCTTTCAAATTTGTTACTTTCAAAATTTGCTTCTCCCTTTTCTCCTCTTCTTCCTCTCTAAATTCTCTTTTCTCTTCTAGTAGGTTGGATGTTTGCATTCTGATTCTTTTTGTTTTTAGTTGGATAGCTATAAAATAATTTACAAATGTGCTAGATTTCACAAAGTCTATAGTTAATATTTTTCCACTTTCACTAATAGGACCTTTGCATACTTTAACTCTGATTACTGATTTCTCCTAGCTTCCATGTTGTTATTGTCCATTGTTGTCCCTAAATCTATAAAACACATGTACTATTATTTTACAGACAATGCCTTTTCAGACATGTATTCATGTTTCTCTATATTTTGCTCATACTGCTTCCTTCTGGTTTTGATTGCCCACTTAAAAATAGTTTATAGGGGCACCTGGGTGGCTTGGTGGGTTAAGCCTCTGCCTTTGGCCCAGGTCATGATCCCGGGGTCCTGGGATCGAGCCCCACGTCTGGCTGTGTTCAGCGGGGAGCCTGCTTCCCTTCCTCTCTCTCTGCCTGCCTCTCTGCCTACTTGTGATCTCTGTCTGTCAAATAAATGGATAAAATCTTTAAAAAAATAGTTTATAGTATTTAGAATCCAAGAATAGTGAATTCTGTCAGTTTTTTAAAATAGGAAATTTCCATTTTGCTCTCTTGAGTGATAGTTCTAGATTAGCAGCTATTTTCTCTTGCACTTAAAAGACATTATTCCATTGTTTTCTAGCACGTGTCATAACTGATAAATCCACGCTCAGTCTAAATGTCATTCATATGTGCCTAATCTTTTTTACTCTAAGTGCTTTTAAAAATTTCCCTTTCTCTTTCATGTTTTAAGTATGTATGTATGTATGTGTATATATTTGTGTGTGTGCATGTATTTTATTATATATGGGGCTAATTGCACTTCCTTATTCCAAGTATTCATGGCTTTCATATATTTTTGAAATCCTTAGCCATAATCTTTGAACATTAACTTTTTTTGTTTGTTTGTTTGTTTTCTTTATTCTCTCCTTCTAGAATTTCTATGAGATATATGTTGGGCTTCCTCAGTCCATGCTCCATACCTCTTAATCTCTTTTCAATCTTTTTTGCTCTATGCTATATTTTGAGTAATTTCCTCATATTAGTATACTTTGATTCACATATTCTCCCTTTAGTTATCAGCTTTCGACCCATCAAGTGAGTTTTTAATGTAAGTGACTATTTTTCATTTCTGGAAGCTTACTTTGAGTCTTTTTCAGTTTCAACCATTCTTTTTTCATAGCGTGTTCTTTTATTTAGTTTCTATTTTTTAAAAATGTATTGTTTTAAACCTACTTGTTTTGTGGCCTCTTCCAGATTATTTTATTATCTCAAGGTCTTAAAGGGCTACTCTTTCTATTTTGACTCTGCTCATTTTCTCTCACAGTAAATCATATGCTATATGATTTGTAGTTTTTGATTGTGCACTTATCTTCAATTGGGTTTTGTTTTGTTTAGTTTAGTTTTTATTTGAGAGAGAAAGAAAAAACATGACTGGGGGAGGGGAGTGGCAGGGTTAGGCAGAAGGAGGGAGTAGCAGGCTCCCCACTGAGCAGGGAGCCTGACATGGGGCCCGATTCCAGAATGGTGACATGGAGCTCATGACCTGAGCTGAAGGCAGACATTTAACTGACTGAACTACCCAAGCACCCCCAAATGTAGTTGTTTTTTAAGGGCAATTTTCTGTGCTCTTGATCTTAGAAATATCCAAATCAGTATATTTGTGTTAGCTTCTCCCAGGTACCTCAGAGTTTTTATTGGTCTTAAACTAGATGTTACCCTAATCTTTTCATGGGATTTCACAATAATTCAAGAAGCATAATTTGGATCATAAACCCATGTGTGTGGAAGAATTAGAGATACTATTTTTTAATAATAAAGATTTATTTATTTATTTGAGAGAGAGAGAGAGAGTACAAGCAGGAGGAGGGGCAGAGGGAAAGGGAGAGAGAATCTCAAGCAGACTCGGTGTGAGGCCAGAGCCTGATGTGGGGCTTGGTCTCACAACCCTGAGATTATGACCTGAGCTGAAACCAAGAGTAGAATGCTTGATCAACTGCATCACCCAGGCACCCTGAGATACTATTTCTTATGGCACTTTTTTTTTTTTTCACTTTCCTAGGTCAATAGGTAGAATTTTATAACTTCATTTCCATAGAATGGAGTTGTTTCCGGACACCAGGTTTATGCAGCTCTGTCAGTTTCAGCACCACATTTCCAATGAGTCCAAGACTGCATGTCTTAAAACTGTCCAAGTATGAAGGCCAGAGTACTTAACAATGGGTTTATAATGAATATCTCCCTGGCCTAGCGTGGTGCTGACTAACAAGTAGTACTGTCTTTAAGTTTCTTCTTCATTCATTCCCAGTGTCTGAGAACTTATCTTTTTTCTTTAGAGCAAAGTCATATATTTTAAAATTCTTTTAAAACATTTTTCCCCAGCAATTGTGTGTTTATAGATGGATGAGACAGTAGTTTTCTTTGGCTCAGTATGTCCAGGAAAACTGTAAAATGAAAGAGTTCACCAATATTAGGATTGGTAAATTGGTTTCATGTTGTACACTATATCTGATAATTGATAGTGGTCATCTAGAGCATTGGGCTACCAGTGATGTGAAACCAAGTTTGGGAACAGTGACAAATGTTCCGGTCAATCTGTCTTATCTGTAAGAGGGTATGAGGTGGTGAGTGTTAACAAGCATGTCTTGCATTCCCTCACAAGGGTCAAATAATTTCTTTTATAGCATTAAAGTTCCATGATATCTTAGTGTGTAAGTGTATATCTTTTAAATCTTTGATTCATTTAAAAAAATCAATGAAATAATCTTGATATTTTTAAATTAAAAAATGAGAACTCTTTCTGTGACTTTAATATATAGTGTCTTTATCTTTATAAATGTTACTATGCTCAGATCTTTTTCCAAACACAACCTACCAACACATAAAGACATCTTAAGAAACAAAACACATTAAGATATGAACATCCATAAATAAGAGCTAAGTAATTCAAACATACAATCTGTCTTTTGTTCAAGGGAGAATGCAGTTCCCTCAAGCACATCGCACAAGTGAACCACCAAAACTTGGACCTTTGTGGCTTCTTTTGTCATTTTTAAATATGCCAGCCTTCTTTGTCCTACTAAAGATTTTTCCCCCGTTATTCATCAGACTCTCATGGTTTCCTCTAGCACATTTTACACAGATGTATTACTCAGACCACTGTTGCAAGTGAATCAGAATCAACTTCCTGTTTCTGAATAATTCTGTACAGAAGTACCAGGAAGAAGGGTGTGGCACAAAGTACCCCATTACAGTCTGATATCCTGCATTTCAAAGGGTGTAATAAAAAAGCTTTTTTTCTTCCATTAAGATTTATTACCTGTATACCACCATCATTCATCATATAATAAGTATCCATTGGACACCTGGAAAAATAGTTGGTATGGCAAATCTCTTTATTTGAAGAATAATACCTGAAAACATTTTTAATGACTTGATAGGAAAAGAGGAAACAGATGAATATGGAAGTGGGAAGAGAGTTGGGAAATCTCTCTAATGTTGTTTTCCAGCTTAGTGTGAATCAAAGCATTTTGTATTGGGAACTTATATGTGTCTTTTGCTGAGTAGCATACTAGCCAGCTTTTGGTTTCCTCAGACTCGGATAGGACTAGTGGTGGACTGACAGATGTTAACAACATCTGCTTGTGTTCACCTATTGTTCAGGTACTTCCCCCACACTCAACTTCAAGATGTTGATGTTGATGTTCAAGATACGATGTTACTAAACATCATATTTGTTTAGTAACAAAAGATGCATAAAGTCCCTTCTCCTGAGCTTGTAAGAGCTGGCTTTAGCACACCGGTGGATAGAATGCAGATTTATAGAAGAAAGGGATTTTGTGTAACCTATTATATGTAACTAATACATTTGCTACATGGTCCTTATTAAAAGTTGGGTATTTAAAACCTTAAAGTTTCTCTACCAAACAAAGTATCAATTTCTAGCAATTTATAGTCACAGAAACAGAGACTGTTATATGGAAGAAATGAAATGTGTGGATATATCCAAACCCTTAGGATATTAGGCTTTAGTTGTTTTTGTATTATTTCAAATCTTTACTTAGAACATCAAACAAATAGCAAAAGAAAAGATATCACCTTTTCCTACTTTTCCTGTTTCCATCCTTGCCTATAGATAGCAGTGCCTATAGATAGCAGTCACAGATAATCCACAATTTGAAAAATAAACATTTATAGGATTGATACTAAGGCAAATCTGCAAAAAGACTTGAAATAATTTTTAAAAAATAATTTATTTCATTGGGGAAAATGATTCCATTTGTGCATAATGTAATTTGTCCCAAGATTTCAAATAATATTATAGGTTAACTTCATCCATTCATTTGACAGTATTCTTTGAGTGCCTGCTATGTGCTAGGTGCTGTTCAGGATACTAGGACACAGGAGTGGACAGAATAGACAAAAATCTTTACCCTCATGTGGCTTACATTAAGGGGAGGGAACAATACAAAACATCGGTAAGCAAAAAACTCTATGTGAAAAATAGGGATCATTGCTAAGGAGTGAAAGTAAGGAAGGGAAATACTACTAATTTCAGATTAAAGTTGAAAATGGGTATATAGAGAAATTGCTGCCACTGTAAGGAGAAATTGCCTAAGGTCTTGACCTTTACCTTGTCTTAATCTATGAGGAACTCTACCGACCAACCCATGTACTCAAAGCTGGTTCTGAAAAACAGCAAATTTCTAAAGCCCTTGAACAAGCATTTCTTTAATCTGAAACTATAGAAGAAGAAAACACATCTAATGATGCATTTAAGAGATAGATCCCGTAATGGGACAAACTATAATGAGACAGGAGAGAAGTATTATTTGTCTTCACTGAGAAAGGCCCAGGGAGGAGAAGGTCAGCAGTAACAAAGGGGAGGAAAAGGGCTGTATTTCCCCCTTGGTTCCTTATTTTTTGCTAATTTAAAAAATAAAAAGGTTAAACATGGAATATTTTGTGTCAGATTTCAGAGATAATGAATTCAAAGTCACTCTTAACAGTTGAGACATATTGTCACTAAGTGTGAAGGGCATCCTCCGTTTATAAAAAACTTCAGAGATTTCCAGTATAAGTACAATAGAGAATCTAAACAGCAGAAGGAGGGCACGAGTACACAGAAAATAAAGAAATGGGTGGAAACGCCAACAATATTTTGGTGAAATAGAATTATTCTAACCCTTTTAAACCCACTCCTAAACTCAAAGATCATTGAAGATTAAAAGTTACTAAATTTATTAAGTTTACTTAATTCTAATTACCCGGTATGCCATGGATAGGCAAAATAAAACATATATTGCAATGACCGAGTCCTATCTTTTAGTTTTGAATGCAAGAGCTGTGGTATTACCTCTGCAGGCTGGTAAATGCTAAGATGGGGGTGGGGCAGAGCTTGTCTAGATTCAGGATAGGGCAAAGGGGATGGATTTGATCTTGGTAATTCAGGGTCTGGGAATTCAAGTCGACTTCAGAGTGTACACTTGGGCAAATTTTATTTAAATAAGTGAAAAACTGGCACGTTAATGACTTAGAAAGGGTTTAAGCTTATGCAGTCTGTGGAGAGGGAGAATCCAATTTGATAACAACATTCAAGAGAGAAAATTTTACCAAAAAATCACAAAGGGCCTTTTGCTCTCTAAAAGGAGTTCTTTTGGCAAAGTGCCTGCTTTCACATAAGACTCCTGCTTAGATGTTTTCTTTATACAATTTACATTTTCTTCTTTTTCTCCCCCCATTTCACAAGTTTAACTGAAAAGCACTTCTACAGCATTATTTATATCTTATCTTTTTCTCATCATGGCAGTTCCTAAAATAAAATATACAAATGCTTCTTGGTTTTGCATTTTTTTTTATACTGCAAAATGCTGAATACTGTGGAGGTAGTAATAGATGAAAAATTCCGTGAGAGGAGAAACATTGCAGATACATAAGAATTTCAGAAGATACACTGGTGATATTTGTGAATTGTTAATTTTAGATTTTTTTATGGTAAAATATGTCAACTACTATTAAATTATATGCTGCTTTCTATAAATTGTTTTAAAGAAGACAAAAACTGAGATAACCCTTAAGATCACACATTATCTAACCAAAAACTTGCTGGAATTTTCCCAGTTACACTTATCTCAGAATTCTCAATAAAATAACTAAAGAAATCAATAGTTCCCTAATTGGTGGAAACTCTTGGCGTGGTTGTATAAAGTTCATTACTGTTCAGACATTTAATAAGCAAATGTCCTCTCAGCAACTCCAAATGGCTTCAGTTCCTATTGAACACAGTTCTCTTTTCAAACCATTGATGTGAAATGATTCTATTGACACTAGCTATTGAAGAAAACCTTTAGTTGGAGGGAACTATGTCCAACATTTATCTCTATTGGTGGAATTTTTTCATTTTATTTATTCTTCTTTTATTTATTTATTTATTTTTTTTAAGTGAGAAGGATAAAACAAAGTCAGATCAAACACATCTACAGAACAAAGCGACAGGGTTCACACCAATGTATGGGATGGGAAGATTCTGCTCTCGTTTGCTCTGAAAAGCCCTGATGCATTTTCCCATACACAGACATAACAGTGGATGCCTCTGCCACTTTTGCACAATGCCTAAGAAATGTATTTCTCACTTCACTTGCAGTTTCCAAGCTGTTTTGCACATATCTGTTGAACTTCTTTTTCTTTCTTAGTTTCTTTCCTTTTTTTTTTTCTTATATATATAGAAGGTAAATTTAGAAATGAGCATGAGTACAGTCACTTATTAGATTTGGAGATGGAGGAGTACCTTTCATTATTCCAGGTGATTATTGGAAAAAGGGTCTGCCCCTGAATTGCTTGGACTGACTGTTTTTATTCCAAGTTAAGTTGTGATATCAGTTGAGTAAAGACAGAGAAGTCCTTCTGAGCGTGGCAGGGTTTCTCTTTCTTTTGGCACTCGAAGTCAATGCTCACTACATATCTACCATCCCCTGATCCTTTAATCAGTGTCCAGCCTGTCTGGTGAGAATAACCCCAGGATGATGGCCTAGACCAGGCCATGGGCAGCACCTCTTTGTCCCCCTCACAAGGATGAGACATGATTCCACAGGATTAGCCAACAATTATATGCTCTGAACTGACCAATTCAGTCAATTTACTGTGCAAAGTAAATTGATCCTTCAGAACAAAGGGTTCTGTCAGCAGGGAGCTACCTGAGAAAGCAGCATGCCTATGTAAACAGTTCTGTCCTTGTCCCAGTGTGGAGTGGCCCTGCGCCATATGGTGCCACTATGAACTTATTAGCTGACGGATTAACTGATCTCCGCATTTGGGATCCCCAGTTTCCAGCTGTGAGAATGATTGATGGGCTAACTACTGCTCCAGTCTTGGAAGTTATTTCCTCCATTTAACAGAGTCAAGAAGACAGAAAATTGCCCCCTTTGTAAATGCTAATCTCACCACTCCTTCGAACACCCAACATAGCAATTTATTCAAGGCAAAGTCTTAAAATTGGTATAGTGCACATCAAATGCATACTAATTAGCAATTTCTTTTGAAGGCTCCATCACTTATTAAGGGTCTCCTTTTCCATATGTTCATCATGCCCCACTTCACCCTTTAATTACAAAACAGCACTTTCAACTAATTGTGAGAAGGTATATTGTGCCCGGAATCTGTATTAAACACTATACCTTCTGAGGCCTAATTTAGGGTCACATCGAAGGCAGACAGATAAGCAGGCAAAAAAGCTCACAACTGTCGTCTGCAATTTTAGGCATATTTGGGTGTTGTTCAGAAGGAGCATTTTATCTAAGATGGCAGCTATGACACGCATCCATGGGCATTGCAACAAGCACTGGGTAGAAAGAATGGGATTAATCTTAGGTTAATAATTGGGATCTTTTCTAGTTTGAGAGGGACTCACATGAGCCCAACAGATACATGATAATATTATTTGCAACTTAGCAATCTGCTCACCTATGAAGGGGCCACACAAACTTATAAAGCTAGTAATTTGTTACTGGATTAAATGCCTGGTCATTAAACTATAGACACCATCATTGCATCATAGAAAGAGGAATTTTACAAAATATACCCAAAGGATGCTCAAAGTCTCATCTCTTGTGAAATGTTGATGTTTTCCTTCATTAAAAGTCAGAGATTTCAAGCTAGCCAGGTAACTCTATCCTTGATCCCAATGATATGACTGTCACTTACAGTCTGTTATTTCAATCATGTTGCATTATTGGATGATAAAGAACTGGTCAATTCCTTTCTCTGGCCCTTTGTTTCTACAGAATTTTCTAGACAATTTAGTAGAAATCTCCTCTTCAGAGAAAGAACTGGTAGGAGCTTGGGGTTCAGGTATACTTAGTATGCAAAATGGGGAGTGAACCAAAGAAACCTTTGGATTAGGGGTAAGGAAACGGTGGGTAAATGATCCACATTTTTAAAAAGAGAAGTTCATTTTTAGAATTGAGGGCTTGTAGAGATTGTCTCTATGGAAGCAAATCCCACAAAACTCTAGTGAACCTGACATCATCAGAAAACAGTAGAACACTATAAATACTTCAAGGAGCCAATCAGATACATCTATTTTTAAGACAGCTTTGAGGCAGTTTTCAAAACCATCCCTAAATCCGCAGCTGGTGAAAGTATGACATGTGAAGACTGCGAATGGCAAAATAGGTATAGACTGTTTTTGTTCCCTAGAAAATAATTGTGAGGACCCTCCAGCAGCCTCTTTGTTGTTTGCTGTCTTTGGCCAGATGTCCTTGTTCAAACCAAAATTGTCTCCCTTTATGATGTGTAACCATCACTTTAGTTTCTAAGCTCTCGGATTCAGAATCACCTCGCTTCAGGTTGTGCTTACGTGGATTCCAACAAAGATCTATCCAGGATTTTGATCCTTGGTGTTTTGTTTTGTTTTGTTTGTTTTGTTTTGTTTTAGTTGTGTGACCTCAAGTAGATTTTGACCTGAGTCTCAGCTTCTTCATCTGAGACTCCTGAAAGGAATCATACCTCATCTCAAAGGTTTGAATTAAGTAGGATGTACTGACACGTGAGCACACTGGCGTGATGTGGAAACAGAGGTGGAGGCTAAAACGTTCCCTTTCTTTTCCTTCCTTTCATTCAACTCATCACTTTGGCAACTTGATTTCATCAATTCTTGGTACCAGTACTCATCATTTAGGTTCCTTTGGTGGGAAAAGAGCTTGGATATTTCTTTTCCATAAAGCTAAGAGCTTAAAGAAACTCATTAAAATGGAAGGAAAATGAAAAATATTGTAAAACCTTCTTTCAAGCAATACAAAATATACTAAATATTAATGTAGTGTGGGGTCAATCATTTATTTTAAAATGGCTTTCTGAAATTTGGTTGCTCTTTCTTTTAATAAACAGTTGAATTTCCATATTGAAATTGTGATGTGTGCAAAGAGAACAATTCATGCGGATAGCTGGAGTTAGAGAGACGATCACCATATTTATGAAAAAGTGGTGTCAAAAGGAGCTTGAAGAAGTCATCTGTGTAAACCTGGCAAATAATTGTCAGATAAGGATGATCTCAGTTATTTTTTTTGTTGTTGCTTTTTTGTGGGTCTAACAATCTTAGCATGTTTATGTTGAATTGGGGTTGTATAGACAGCCCAATAGACTTCTCCAAATATCTTCTTTTTTATTTATTATTATTTTTATTAACATATAATGTATTATTTGCTTCAGAGGTATGGGTCTGTGAATCATCAGTCTTACACAAGTCACAGCACTTACCATAGCACATACCCTCCCCGATGTCCATCACCTAGCCACCCTATTCCTCCCCACTTACCAAACATCTTCTAATTCACTAGATAGTTGCTTTAGTTTAGCTTTGAGGATCTGACCGTAATAAATGATTTTATTATAGAAGGCTTTACAATATTTAAAAAATTAGATTGGATATACTTTATTGGGGTATTAAGATTATAAATTACAATTTGTACTTTGAAATAAAATACACAAATCTTGTTTCTGAGTATCTATGCTCATTGAGAGGTTTATGTGAAAATAGTGTGTGGCAGACAAATGATTTGTATTTGTTTAAAAAATAGAGTCTACTATTTTTCTACCAGATTTATCTTTTTCTCCCAGCCTACTTCCCTTTTTGAACAGTTCTCTTAGACAAATGTCAGCAAGCCTAATTTCCACCTCTGTATCAAATTACTCAAGAATGATCACATGTTTAATAATGATAAAAGTACCACCAGATTTCCAAAAATTGTTCTTTGTATTTGCTGTTTATTTTTGCCCCCTACAATAAATTGTGAATGATACAGCATGCAGTTTAACCCTCCCAATCCCCCCCAAGTGATGTCAGGGAAATTTAATCCCTTGGAACACCTCACTCCCAACATCTACCCTGACCAATTTTTGACTTGCTAATGACGTGAGGGTAAGGACCCTATTTTCTACATCTGCGTATGTGTATCTGGTCTTTGAAAAATTGTAAATATTCAGTAAATGTGGTTGAACACAGGAGATAGTCATGCTCTATGGAAAAGCATGGCTAAATAATTTGACAATTGTATTGTCAAATAGGATCCAAGGTGCCCAAGAGCATCTGTAATATAGACCAGTCCATACATTTGTCTGGTCTATATATTCTTAGTTTTTAAATCATAACTTTTAAAGAGTGGAGGCCACAACTCACACCTCTTCTTACCATCTCAAACATCTACCCTACAAATTTCGAGTTTCAGAGCATCACTGATTCTGTATGGACTTCTTTACAAAATTTTTATCTGATCCTCTGTTACTCCACTTATGTGTGTAAATATGGGTCTGTAGGGGTCAGGAATGTGGTGGGTAGATAGGTAATCAGGTAAGGAACCCTTCCCTCCAAAGACTGATTGAGGTTGGAAATTTTGTTGATGACTGTGCATCAATTCATTTGATATTATAGAATTCAAGGAAAGCTCTGAGATTAACTTAGTATTGTCTCTTATGAGTTCCCAAAAGCTACACTTCACATATCCTAAAGGCTACATTTGGAACCAGCATTAACTCCTTAGTTTTGCATAATTTTTTTCAAGTTTTGGCACTTCTTAATTTAATAGTTCAAAGGCTGCCACTGCATGTTGTTTGCCTCCCAACACGAGTAATATCCTCCAGGTTCAAGTGTTTTATTTTAAATGATATATGTACTCACAGTATAGAATGTGAGGACCTCAGTCAACATCAGAGATTATCTAGTTTTAGAAATCTTTACAAGTTTACATGCGGAAGTTTTCTTGAAAGATGAGAATCAGTTTCAGTATTACTTTCCATTTCCTATAAACACATCAGTTATACCTGGGGAAAGGAAGACAAACAATGGCCATAAGTGAATTAAGTGTTTACCTTGTATGTGTCATAATGTAGATAATATACAAATACACAACCAACGGTTGACCAAAAAATTACAATTCTTTCTCAACCACAGATATGGAAGCGCTTTACTAAGCAAGGTGAATAGTACTATGATATTGGCACTTGGCATTATTTTCTTAAGAAAAAACAAGTGGTCTTTAAGAACCACCAAATCAAAAGGGTGCCTCAGTTTGTCAATAAGTATATTATCAGTGAAAAAGATTCCCTAAGGCATGAAACATATATAAGATTCCAGCATTTTCAATGTAGTACAGAATTTTAAATTTACTGCTAAAATTTCAGAAAATGAATGCAAAATTGCCCAAGGAAATGATTAATACTATTAGAAATAAACTAGAAACTATTCCAATGCTCAGGACTGGATGAAAACCAGCATTTCTAACTAGACATTTTACAGGTAGTTTTTGTCTTCTCTTTTGAAAGAACATTGCACTTCTTCTCCCCTTTCAAATATTTGTTATGACAGTAATCCCCACTCAAATGAATAGAGATATTTTTCATTCATTTGGATCAAAACCAGTATTGAAACATTTTTAGACTAACTCTGTGCACATTTCTTTTAGACTAGAGATTGAGGAAAGAAGCATGAAAATTGTATACTTTTATTTTTTATTCAGAACTGTCTTGAAAGACTTCAAATACTTTTTTTTTCTTTTACATAATGGCAGCTGGACTAACAGCCCATATGCCAAGTCAAAATCTGAAGCAGTTTGAAATGACTGAGATTTTAAACCTCAGAAACGACTGTTTATAATGGAAACTTAGACATAATAGTCCATGATAGAAATTCAGCCGCCATAGTCAGGTGGCTGGTGGTGCTGCAGTAGGAAATGTAATTAAATTGTCTATATCAGGAAGATAGTTGACTAATCATTCTTAAGGAGCCTTATGTGCTATCATTTTAAAAATTAATTCTTTCCTTAATCACACTTAGGTATCTTATTTTCAGCTATAACTTTTTGCTGATCCAACTTGCTTCTGATTCCTCTTAATTACTAATGTTGTAAAGATGCTGCATCTTTTCCAATTTCCTTATAACTGACTCTCCAATCAATTTAGGCATCTCAAAAGCATTTCTAAAATACCAGATGCTCTGTCAGCTGCGCAGAACAATGTGCTAATAATTATATTTCTCTTTCTTACAGCAGATCAAAGCCAGAGATGAGGTGACATACACCTAAGATATTCAAACTCTGGCTTGAAGGTCAATTCGATCTGCCGACACATGTTGATGATTTTGTAACATGAAAGCCGGCTAAAAAGAACAGATCAGTGAAATGCATGTACTCCGTATTCTTCATTTCAGTTCGATCCAAATGTTTACAGGATAGTTGGAAGAGATTTGCGGTTTCTTGTTATCAGTCTTATTAAAGCTTGGCAAACCTTTAATAACAAGTCTATCAACAACCCACCAGGGATTTCATTTTAGTCTTAGAGTGCTTGAATTTTTGTGTTTGTTGAACGGTTTTTAATTGGATGCACCAAGACCTTTCCTAATCAGTTGCCCACATGGCCTCATGGAAGTGTAGCGTACAGGCTCAGCTTGGAAAGGCATTGGCAGCTGGGGAAAATAGAACACTTCATGGAAGCCGAGAAGAGGGCAGGCAGACAGGCGAGTGGCGAGATTCCTTTCAAAGTCGCTCTAGCGTGGGTGCTTTAAGTCGTACTGAAAAAGTAGACTTGACTAATCATTACCTTGCACTTGCGTTATGTTTCCATGGTTTAACTTAAAACATTGGAACATGGAGACAAGTGTCACTCAAAAGCTAGCGTACCTCTGCTAAGCCATCACTGTGGGCCAGATTCACGTCTGTCAATTACACAGCACATTTGAAACTGCACATTAGGAAAAAAGAGAGAAAAATAATATGGCAGCAGGTTCCCCTCTATGGGGAATCCTGCCTCAGTACCAGATGAATTTTGTCATGTTATTCAAATGTCAAAACCTTCATGGATTTCCCTCTGCTCTTAGAGTAAAATATGAACCCCTACATCTGTGTTCCAAATTCCTCCCAAGTATGACCCCACCCTACACATTCCAGTTCTACATGAGAGGCCGATATTCTGAAGCCAGAATATCGAGTTCAAATTCTAGCCCCCTCTGTTACTGAGTTCTGTCACCTCACACAAATTACTTAATCTCTGTTTGCCTCTATTTACCCCTCTGTAAAATTGGAATTAAAATAGTGCCTATATCAGGTGGTTGTTATGAAGATTAAATGAGTTCATAGGTGAACATGCCTAGAATCACGCCTAGTGTCTGGGGAGAACAGCCCCGTATAAATGCTGAAGTAAATAATGGATGTCCCGCTAAAGTGCAGTTCAAGTTAGGCTCCTTTCCTTCTCTGACTCTCAACTCATGGTCCTCTTCCCACTTAAAAATCTTTATAAGGTCAGAAACGGAAGTAGTCAAGACCCAGAAAGCTAACCAGTATGGAAATCTCTGGGGCAGAAATTCGTTTGTCCTTCTGGAATGGTCTGCTCTGAATTCTCCCAGCCCTTTTCAGCCTCTATACCTTTGCTTATTTGGTTCTCCTTCTCTGGTGTGCCTTTCCCTCTCCTGTTTACTCAAAACCTACTCATTCAGAGTCAGGACCAAATTCTCCCTGATGCCTTTTGAGAATGCTTTAAAGGTTCACTGGTTTTGTTTGTTTATGTGTTTGTTTATGAACTGTATCTCTTATATTTGCTGTTTTGGGGTCCTTAATCATTCACTGATTAATTTTGTAAGTTAATACCTGCTTACATATTGATCTCATCTCCTTCAAATATATGGATAGCTCATCAAGGCCAGGGGCAGTTATTTGTTTTATGTCTCCTATGCAGCTAAGCCTAAAGTAAGTGCTCAATAAATTCTACTGAATAGGATTTAATATAGTCACTTAACATCTTCCCTTTCAGTCCCCTCTGCAGAACTAGTAAAAGTAACTTTAAAAAAAAGATTAAGAGGAATATAGTACTGAAATATTTCAGAGATAGAGATCAAAAACTATAACCACCAAAGTCAAGATAGATTTTCATGAGCTAAAATGAAAAAGACGGCCGTTTCCCTGAGTTATTTTCCAGTTTGCTTCACCTATTCAAAATATACGAAGGAAACTGGACACAAAGAATCCCAAAATAATTTTAGACAGAAATAGGGCCAGAACCTCTGTCTTTTGGCGCTCCTTCCAGAGGAACTTAGATCTACCACACCACAGATTAAGTTGAGAAAAGGATTGTCTGGAGTGGCTCAGTCTAGAGACTTGTTAGTCTAGGTGGAGTTAGAAATTATATAGATAATTAAATTGTTCCCCAATTTCTGTGAGTAAGTGCTATTAGAAAAGCCTATGATCATTTGGAACTTGTTTTTTTTTTTTTTTAAGATTTTATTTATTTATTTAACAGAGAGAGAGACAGAGACAGAGAACAAGATCACAAGCAGGCAGAGAGGCAGGAAGAGAAAAGGGGGAAGGAGACTCCCTGCTGAGCAGAGAGCCTGATGTGGGGCTCGATCCCAGGACCCTGAGATCATGACCCGAGCTGAAGGCAGAAGCTTAACCCATGGAACCACCCAGGTACCCCTGGAACTCAGTATTTTAGATAAATTGTTGGGCTTTTAGCCGTTGATGAAAAACAGCGATTTCAATCTTGAATTTTGATGCCAGACTAGTTGTCATATTCTTAGTGTTCTTATTTCTTGGATATTCACAGTTTATGCCAATTATATTTATATGAAATTTGTCCCAATTTCACTTGTCATCCACTAGTCATCCTTGCCTGTCTTGTCAACATTTTAGTGTATATTTAACCAAGAAGAACTGAATTATAGGCAGTATCATTTTGATGCCAGTACAGCTAAATAATAGAAAGTAGCCTTTGGTTGCTTAACATCTGATGTGATATTATGAGTTTTGAAGTAAATCTGAGGCTCTTTGTAGAAATGTTCAATGGCCTCCTCAGTTGAATTTTTGTTGACTTCTCTCAACATGTAAAAATCTCCCTTCTCTTAATTTCCTCGACTCTACCTTATCTAGGTTCTCTGCTTGTGTCTTCCCTTACTCCTTTTCCAAAACTTAGTCCTCCATTCTGTTTTCTTTATAACTCATCATATGTCATCTCAGTCACATGAGTGGTTTTAATTACTGTCTCTACATGGATGATTCTGAAATTTATACTTCTGCCTTCAAAATTAGTTCAAAATTCCCATTAGTGCTCCTTCCTCCTAGATGATCCTGGATTATCCCCATTTCCCTGAAATCTAATGTATTTTCAATTGAAACCATCATGTCCCTGAAATTATCTCTGCCTCTTAATTTTCTTCCATTCTTCCTCCCATTTATTAGGAAAAAACTTTAGAATCTCTTTTCAGTCCTCTCCTTTCCCAACCCCATATAGTACTGCCTGTTTGATCTTGATATCTACAAAGTCCATTCCTTCCTTTTGGCACAACCTTTTCCATTTATTCATCTGGATTGACGCTGTAGCTCAATGCCCCAGATTTACACATAATGATTACTTGTCAAATTAGTAAATGGTTAACTTCCCTGTCTCAATTTCTTCACCCTTTCAATATATCCAAGATTAATTGTTCCTTTAAAACCACATATTCATCATGTCACTCTCATATTGGAAAACTCACAACAGGGTTTCCTCATCCTGTCTTCACATTAGAATCACATGGGGAGTCTTTAGAGTGTCCTATGCCCAGCCTCTCTCAGACCAACTGAAACAGACTTTGGGGGATGGGGGAGGAACCAAACATTGAGGGCTGATATTCCAAGAACTTGATTAAGTGACATGATAGAACACCAACAAATCAGAACTTTGCTGACTAACTAGCATGGACACTGCAAAAAGACAGAATGGCCCTAGATACCAGCTAATTATCAGCTCTGCTGGTATCCATACTTTTTAAGATCTCAAATAAATCATTCTAAGGAATCACTGATTTACAAAATAAACTCTAGATTCCTGACCCCTGTAATCAAGGCTCTTCATAATATGACCGAATCTCCTTTTAGAATATTATTGGCTCTCTCTCTTTTTTTTTTTAAATTCATTAATTTATTTGAAAAACAGAGAGAGAGTGTAGGGGATGGGCAGCAGGAGAGGGAGAGGGAGAGAGAGAATCTCCACAGACTTCCCAGTGAGTGTGGAGCCTGATGATGGAGCTTGTTCTCACAACCCTGAGATCATGTTGAGGCGAGATCAAGAGTTAGAAGCTTAACCTACCGAGCCACCCAGGCATCCCTAATGCCTCTTTTATCTAAAAAAATCTATTTTAATCATTTGCTCATGTGCCCTAAATATGACTTCTTGCACATTGACATTTCCTTCCTTTTACTTATAGAGTGTGTTGACTATGACACAGTACAACTTTTCTTTACTTCATTTAAATAAGGCAATTAATGGGGAATAGAATAAACATAATGTAGAACATTAACACTCTTAACTGATCACATAATAATTTACAGTGTTCATAAACTTTTTAGGACATCTATCTTTGTTTACCAGTAATGACACTAAATTCCAGTGAACCATGAAAAGTTATAATAGTGGGGTAAAAAAGGAGCCAAAATGGACTTTTCAAGCCTTGTCTGTAGAAGAAATAATTGCTGAAAAAAGAGCGTGACCATATGTGTCTATTAAATAAACACTATACTCCTGAATTTAAAAGCAGTTGTTTTACTAATTTTTAATTTAAAAAAAATTTTTTTTAAAGATTTTATTTATTTATTTGGCAGTCAGAAATCACAGGTAGGCAGAGAGGCAGGCAGAGAGAGAGGGGGAAGCAGGCTCCCCGCTGAGCAGAGAGCCTGATGTGGGGCTCGATCCCAGGACCCCGGGATCATGACCTGAGTCAAAGGCAGAGGCTTTAACCCACTGAGCCACCCAGGCGCCCCTGTTTTACTAATTTTGACTTGCCTTTTGTGAAGTAGTATTTCCTTCTTCTACATAATATGAAGGCATGTTGACCAGAAAAAAAAAAAAAAAATGACTGAAGCTGGTTGAAAAAAGAATAATCTCCAAGAACAATGGAAAATAGTTCTATTATTCCTCCTCCATGGAGCTCTTTCCTTCCAAGGCATTTGTAGTGTCCTTGGCCACTTCTCATATCCAGCATCTACAACAAAAGTGTTGAAATGTAAAGGATATGATTTAGGAACCAATAAAATTTTATCTGATATATGTCTCATCCATAGAAGGTTGCAGAGGATGCATAAAGGGCATTGATGTAGGGATGACTAATCCCTGTCAGTCAAACTCATGGCTACCTGAGCCATAATTCCCATATTTAAGTAAGAGGAAACTTTGGGCTACTGAATTACACCTCCCTTAGTCTCAGAAACAGAAACCTGGTTCAGGCTATATTTGCATCCAGAGCATTTCTGCAAATTCAGAGGTCCATTAAGAGAATAAGGTGATTTTATGACATTTTACACCAACCTGGAGTGGAGTTTTCAATTAATTCCTAAAAGAATATTTGATGAACTGTGTTGAGTGAGGGGTACTCAGACAACCGTGTGATTCCAGAGGATTCTTTGAATCTCTCTTCTTCCATAACACATCTAAAGTCTTGTGGTAGTCAATTATATTTATGTAGTTATTCTAAATTTTAGGGATCCAGTCCAAGAATTTCCAAAATACAGGCTTCAGTTGGCAAGATGGTAGGCAGAATAATGGTCCCCCCCACAAAGATGTCCATGTCCTAATCTTTGTAACCTGTGAAACTGTTCTATTACATGGCAAAATGTGATTAAAATTAAGGACCTAGAGATAGGTAGATTATGCTGGATTATGTCGGGGCAGGGGCAATATAATCACATAAATCCCCATCATTCCACCCAGCCCTAAACAATTACTAATCTACTCTATCTCTACAAATTTGCCTATTCTGGACAATGCACATAAATGGAATCCTGCAATATGTGGCCTTTTGTATCTGGCTTCTTTGACCTAACATAATGGCTTTCAAGGTTCAATAATATTGTAGCATATATCAGTATTTCATTCTTTTTATTGCTTAATAATATTCCATTATATGGCTATACTACATTTTGTTTGTTCATTCAACAGTTCATGGAAATTTGGGTTGCTTCTACTTTTCAGTTACTATGAATAATGCCACTATGAACATTTGTGTACAAGTTTTTGTATAAACATATGTTTTTATTTCTCTTGGGTATATGCATAGGAGTAGAATTGCTGGGTCATATGATAACTCTATGTTTAATGTTTTGAGGAATTGTCAAACTGTTTTCCAACATGTCTGCACTGATTTGGATTTGTACTAGTAATTTAGAACGTTCCAATTTTTCCACCATCTTCATTAAAACTTGTTATCATCTTGGGTGCCTGGGTGGCTCAGTTGGTTAGCATCTGCCTTTGGCTCAGGCCATGATCCCAGGATCCTGGGATGGAGTCCTGTGTCAGGATCCCTGCTCTGCAGGGTGTCTTCTTCTCCCTCTGGCCCTCTCCCCACTCCTTCTTTCAATCTCTCTCTCTCTCTCTCTCTCTCTCTCTCTTTCTCATTCTTTACTCTTCTGCCCCAAACCCCTGTTAGGTATATAGCGCCATACTTTTACTTAGTGAATATAACTTGTTATATACTTAGTGAACATACTTTTATTTAGTGAATCCTTGACTGATTTTTGTACATATGCTTATTTTTAATGCTTTTGTATTTTCTACTTTTCTTACTCCTACTCATGTTCTTTCCTTTCTACTCAAGGAGTCCCCTTTAACAGTTCTTGTAGGGCTTGCTTAGTGGTGATGAATTCCTTTAACTTTTGTTTGTCTGGGAAACTATTTCTCCTTCTATTCTGAATGATAGCATTGCTGGATAGAATATTTTGGCTGTAAGATTTTTCTTTTAGCACTTTGAATATATCATGACATTTCTTTCTGGCCTGCAAGTTTTTTGCTGAAAAAATGAGCTGATAACCTTATGGGATTTCCCTTGTATCTAACTGTTTTATTTTTTATTATTTTATTATTTTTTATTTTCTATTGGTGCTTTTAAAATTCTCTTTTTATCAGTACTCTTTGCCATTTTAATTACTACGTGAACCTCCTTGGGTTGATTTTGTTGGGCATCTCTGTGCCTCCTGGATCTGAATTTGTGTTTCTTTACCCAGATTTAAGAAGTTTCCAGCTAGTATTTCTTCATGTAATTTTCTGCTTTCTTCCCCTTTCCCTCCTCCTTCCAGGATTCCTATAATGCAAATGTTATACTTGATGGTACCACTGAGTTCTCTATTTTAATTTTTCATTATTTTTTTTCTTTCCTGTTGAACTTGATTGCTTTCCATTACTCTGTCATGCAGCTCACTGATGTGTTTTGCTTCCACTATCTACTATTAATTCTATCTGGTAGAAATAAATTAATCCTTTTACTGAGTTCCTCATCTCTGATTGGTAATTTTTTATGTTTTCTATCTCTTTGTTGAGGGTCTCACTCCAGTCCAGTAAGAATCTTTATCACCATTATTTTAATTTCTTTATCAGGCATACTACTCACCTCTGTTTTGTTTAGATTTCTTGCTGTGATTTTGGTCTGTTCTTTCATTTGGGACATATTCCTCTGTCTCCTCATTTTGTCTCACTCTTTGTGTCTATGTGTAAGGAAAGTCAGCTGTGTCTTCTGCTCTTGAAAGTAGTGACCTTATGAAGGAGTCCAGTAGTGCCCTGCAGATCAATGTTTCCTGTTCACCAGAACCTGGCTTTTCAGAGGTGTCTCCTATGTGGGTGCATACTAACAGGGTGCATACTGCTGTGGCTGAGCTGTATTTGCCTTCAGTCCAGTTATCTGCAGTGGCTCTTCACCTGTTGTGGGCAGCGTTTGATCCCTATGGTATTAGTAGGCCAGTCTAAAGCCACCTTGAGCTTAAGTTGAATCAGACCAGACACTTGCCAGAGATGCAGTAGCACCATACAGCAGAAGAATATGGGGGCAGGGCTCACCATGCCAGCAAAGCCCTCACAGAGAGGAGGGGACCCGAAGCTGCTGGGGACCGAGGCAGATTGTGTTGGGAGGGGGGATGCATCCTCTGAAATGTGTGGGGTTGGGACACGTGGTTTTAGCAAGATTTGCAGGTCTGTTCTGGGAAGGAACCTGGAGTTGAGGCCTGGTTGGAGTGGGGCATATCTATAGGAGAACACGGGAGCAGGGCTTGCTGTTGGAAAGTTTAGTAGCAAGTGTTGGTGCCACACTGGTTCTGGTAGTTGACCTCTATGTGTATGCTCAGGGAAATGGGAATAAAATGGTGCCCATTAAGTCCTTTGTTCCTAGAGAAGTCTCCCAACAATCCCTGCCCTCTAGCATACGCTCTGAGATTAGTAGACACATCTCCCTCCCATATACCCCAGGCATTTTTCAAAATGCTTCTTCTTCTTCTTCTTCTTCTTTAAAAGATTTTATTTATTTATTTGAGAGAGAGAGATTGAGAGAACAAGTGGGAGAAGGGGCAGAGGGAGAAACACACACCCTGCAGAGCAGGGGGCCCAATGCAGAACTAGATCCCAAAACCCTGGGATCCTGACCTGAATCAAAGGCAGATGCTTAACTGACTGAGCCCTCAAACTGCTGCCACTATGCTATATTTCCTCAGGGCTATTTGTTGTGCTGTCTCTTTTTTTTCTTTTATACTGCTCTTTCTTTATTTTATGAAGTTGCATCAACAGTAAATTCACCCCTTTAAAATGTGCAATTCAGTAGTTCTTAGTACATTCACAGTGTTTTGCAACTATCACCTTAGTCTAATTTTAGAACATTTTCATAACCCTAAAAAGAAACCCGGTATTCCACTCCCCCTTCCTCCCAGCCCTAGGCAACCACTAATCTACTTTCTGTCTCTATGGATTTGCCTGTTCTGGATATTTCATATAAATGGGATTATACAATATGTGGCCTTTTGTGTCTGGCTTTTTTCAGTTAGCATATAATTTTCAAGGTCCATCCATGTTGTAGCATTTCATATTCCTATGAGTATGAGGTTTCAGTTTCTTCACACCCTTAGCAACACTTATCTTCTGTATATATTTTTTTAAATAGCCATCCCAGTGGGTACAAAGTGGTATTGCTTTGTGGTTTTGGCTTGCATTTCTCTGATGACTAATGATATTGAAATCTTTTCATGTGCTTATTAGCTATTTGTATATCTTATGTGAAGAAATGTCTATTTAAGTCTTTTGCTCATTTTAAATTAGATTATCTTTTTTTATTGCTGAGTTGTAAGAGTTCTTTATATATTCTATATTCAAATACCTTATCAGGCATATGATTTCTTAATATTCCTCCCATTCTCTAGGTTTTCTTTTCATTTTCTTGATGGTCTCCTTTGATGTACTAATGTTTTTAATTTCGATGAAGTCCAATTATCTTTTCTTTTGCTGCTTGTGTTTTTGGTATTATAAGTAAAAAACCATTGTCTAATCCAAAGTGATAAAGATATGCCCATGTTTTCTTCTTAGAGTTTTGTTTTAGCACTTATATTTAGACCTTTTAATCTACTTTGAATTATATTTTGAATATGGCATTATTTAAGAACCCAACTTCCTTGTCTTTCATGTGCCAGCACCATTTGTTGGAAAATACTGTTCTTTCCTCATATAATTATTTTGGCAATGTTTTTCAGGAAAATCAATTGGCCATATATGTGAAGGTTTATTTCTGGTCTCTCAGTTCTATGCCATTTACCTATTGATCTGTTCTTAAACCAGTATCACACTGTCTTGATTACTGTAGCTTAATTTTTCAAGTTGGATAGTTTGAATTTTCCAACTTTGTTCTCCTTTTCCAAGATTATTTCAGTTATTCTGGATTCTTTGTGTTTCCATAAGAATTTTAGTGTCAGTTTATTAATGTTTTTCGTCAGATTACTGATATCAACATGTAAGGAGTAAGTCTGATATGTAAGAGCCTTTCTCCATACCTAGTTATTCCCTTGAATTACCATCTTCTCTCCTCCCAATCCAGGTAAATGCCTCTGAGTCCTGAATTCTCCATCTGTGAACCAAAGAGGCACATCTGGGAAGGGATGGTCACCTGGTACATCGACAGTCTGTCCTGTCTTTCAGCAATAAACCAGCTCCCTCCCACCCACTTCCCCAGAGCTGCAGTGGAGCTGGACCCCTCTGTTGTGCTGTCTTTTTAAGAGGAGGGACTCTGTTTCCTCTTGCCCTCTCAGCTCTCCCAGGAGTCTACTGATTTTTAAAGTTCCATGTTTTAACCCTTGCTGATTATAAGAACTCATGGAATTTGGCTCTTCTTATTTTCAAAGCCACATGTTATGGGAATTCTTCTTCCCTGTGCAGGCTCCCTGGTATGAGTCTGTTTCTTTCCCCTCCTATGCCCACCACTTCCCTCACTCCCATGGACAGTTCTGTGGCCCATTTAGCTTCCACCCACATCTTCATCTTTCCCATCCTCTTGAATGCAGCCTCTTGTTTACATTTAGCTATGGATAGTTTTGTTCTGCCAATTTTCAGGTCTAATAAAATAAGCAGAAGACATAGAAGGAAATGACACACTATGACATGCTATGACATTTGGTCTTTATTCTTGGGCAATGGGAAATCATTAGTGGGATTCAAAACAGGGAGTGATATTACCATATTTTATTGGAAGTATTATTTTCATTGGAAGGCAAAGCATGTATTTGAGAGAAGCATATCTGGCAGTGGGAAGACCAGTTTGGAGGCAAGTATATAACTGAGAAAGAGATGATGATGAGATATGGTTACAATGAAGATGGGTGGGTTGGAATGAAATCAAGATACACTAATGATGTAGAGTTAGCAGGACTTGGTGAATGAAGAGAAACAGAATTTGTGGCCATCCTTAATGTACAAAAGAAGGACTTTTTTCTGTTAATATTAAAGAAAACTGAACCTATTTCAACTTTGTAGAGAAAGAGTCAGTAGTAATAAGAGACAAGTAGAGCAAGGTCCTTGAGAGAAAAAAAAGGAAAATGGGATAAGAATCCAGATGAAGAGGTTAGCTTTCTTTATTCTTAGATGAGGGATAGCATCTCCTCATTTCAAGAAGGGATAGAGTTCATATCTGAGAGCTAGCAGGAGCCCAGACTCCAGACTCTAGGCTCTGGGAAAGGGATTGGCAAGTATAGAAGGAGGAATTGGATATATTACCTTCCCTAGAAAGTTATGTGAGTGCCTGTTCAATTACCTGAGCTCATACTGGTAGAATTCTTGCTTGGAAACTTGTACTGTCTTGGTTAAGTAGGTTGTAATCTAAGAGCAATAAATAATGTTTGAGGAAAATGGAGGTGATTTGAAAAATCACCAAAAGTCATAAGAGAGAACACTGACCTGGAGAATAAAAAGACTGCCAGCCACTATCAAGTTCCCAGTTAGTTGAAAATTATGACTTTCTAGTGGCATCAGTCTTTGCCATAGTGTGGCTCTGTGCATGAGCACATGGCTGCCTTGGTATGAGGGCAGGAAGGCTAACAACTAGATCTGAAGTTAGAGTTTTACCCAAGAGAGAAATCACAGGGCAAAGAAAGCTATGATCAGAGAGTGGGGATATTAGAACCTGAAACTTTGGAGACTCTCTTCCAAATATTGACAAGATCCCAGACATGAGTGTAAAGGAAAGCTGGTGAGATGAGGTGGAGGTGAAGGCCCACCTCAAAGATGAAGAGGTCTAGATTTGGGGTTTGCATAGACAGTGTATCACTTAACCTGTTACAGTGTCTAGATGAACGCATTTGTCAGCAGCTCTGCTTTACATAGACCACATTGGTTAGAATTTACAATACACCTATGACAGAAGTTATTGTATTCCAATATTCAGATGAAAATTAGAATCTTAGAAAGTTTGAGTAACTTGCATAAGGTCACACAGATATTAGGAGTAGTAATAATGAACATTTCATAGCAATTTACTATGTGTTGTCAGGCATCACTCTAAATGGTTTATATTCTAAGTTTCAATTGCTCAGAAAACCATTTATTATTGTTATCACCATGTTAGAGAGGCGGCACAGGAAGTTTTCGTACCTAAGGCCACATGGCTACTAAGTGGCAAGAGTTTGGACTTTGAGGAATTGTCATAAATAGACAAGGAATCGAACTTGATGTTGCTCCAAAACCCGTGTTTTAGCTACTCAGAAATAGCATCTATTTATGACATTTGGAGTGCTTTTCGTTCAAGAGACTCAATGAAAAAAATTTCTCCTAAGGATATTAATGGAGAGTTTAATCTATGCAAGATTAAAATTTTAAGCATAATGAAATAGATGAAACTTAAATTCACCTTGAAAAAAAAAAAGGAGAAAGAAAAAAGAAACCAAATAGGGTATTTGTGCAGAGTACTGAAAGAAGGAGGGAAGGGCAGAAATATGAAGGAAAATGAGGCAAAAGTAAAAAGTCACTGAGGAGGTGTCTTTGCTAATTTTTGTTGTCCCTGAAGTGGCAACAGCTCCTCCTGAATTAAAGGAAGGTGTTATTTGGGTTCCTCATGAGGATGGTTGCCTTTTTTTTTTTTTTTTTTTTAAGGCCAACAGTGAAGTGCATGGATTTTACAAGCAAGAGTCCAGAACCTGGTGTAGTTACTCTTAGTACTATCCACCTGAACCCCTGGGGAGGTGGGGACTGGCAGCTTCTCTTCCCTGTCAGTCCACACAGATCCTTCTATGCCAACTTCACCAGCTGGGCACCAGCCCCCGTTTCCCTTTCTTTTCAGTGTACTACCCTTTCTTCCACAACCACTGATTAAAATCTGCCAAAGGGGCATAAGGAAGCTGAAAGCAATATGTCTCTTGACTCACTAGTTGTGTTATACTTAATCAACTGAGCCACCCAGGCGCCCCTAATGTTATACTTACATTTAATAAAGGAGCGCAAAGAAATAACATCCAAGTGTTTCTATATGAGTCTAGACTTGCTGCAGTGACAGTGACTATAATTTTTATTTATAAATAATATTAATAGAAAATGGGAACCCCTGCCTTGAGGAACTGCCATCAGCACAATATTTTCCCCTCAAACTTGAGAAATCGGTATAGTTTGAGGAAAATAAAAACCTGTGTGGCTAGACCAAGTTTTAGAGCTTTCTCTATCACATGTCATTCGAATCCCCTGAGTCTCATTCTCCTTGTCAATGTAAAAAAAGAACCATCTTCAGAGAATCATCATAATAACCAAATCATTAAGATGAGAATCAGTAATATGTATGAATAACCTTTGACCTGATTTAGAAACTAGCTCATTATAACTCTTCTTCGTTTGGAAAACATAGATCCTTAGACCCAAGCACTAAATTTCTATTTGCCGAGTACCTGGTGCTTAGTGGAAACAGCTGTAAGTCAGCGCAGGATGCTTAACTTGTGACAAAGACGTTATTTCATATTTGATTCCTCGTGGAGCAAATGTATATCGCATTCACTAGAAGATGAAATTGGAAGTTTATTACCAATCCACACGTTCCAAGTACATGTATGTAGATTATTATTATTTTCTTTTTCCTCTGCAAAGACCTGTTGTGATTTTTTGTTTGTTTGTTTTGGTTTGGTTTTTTGAAGACTTTATTTATTTATTTGACAGAGAGAGACACAGCAAGAGAGGGAACACCAGCAGCGGTGTGGTAGAGGGAGAAGCAGGCTTCCCATCAAGCAAAGAGCCTGATGTGGGTCTCGATTCCAGGATGCTGGGATCACGACCTGAGCCAAAGGCAGCCACTTACTGACTCAGCCACCCAGGCACCACTTGTTTTTATGTTTTTTAATCAAAATGACTAGTACATGGAAACAATATATAGTTGAAGTTACTATAAAGATCACAACTAGATGAGAGCATAATTATTCAAATAACATGGTTTGGGCAGTTAAAACATTCAGTGATTTTATTAATTTTTTATCTTGTATTTATTTTTTAAACACTCAGTCATTTTATGATCCATTACTGTTTGCTTTATTTTGTGGGAAGTGGAAAGTAGGGAGATCTTTATCTCATTTAAGATATACCTGAGTTGGACTTTTAACTGAAACTCTGGTTGGTTTAATATTGGCTTTCTTAAGCTCTTCTGATTAATTTTAATTTAACTGCATCCATATAAAAAAGGGTCCTGCTACATCTAGTCTGTAGGCTGAATTTTAGCTGGAGATGCGTTTTGTTTAGGAAGCACAGATTTTATAGGTTGGAGAATGGATGTATCTTTTCGATAGGTGTACACTCTCCACCATCCTAATTAAGCCTCCACCTCTCTACACACTTAACACCCATCCTACACCCAGCTGCCTCACTCGTTTATGTAAATTGCCTGGCCCTTGTGGGCATTGGCGTTTGGGGGCTTCTGATTCGTGGAAAGGAGGAAATAAGAAATAACCCAGGTATTTGTTCTGTGCTGTCATTACAGCATGGAAAGAGAGTTCCATTTTTATTGTGAATACACACTATGAATACTGGTACTGCGTTCTTGGGTTTTAAAAAAGTTCTGCCACTATAATAATCTAAACAGGGTCTATTTTTTCCAATAATTGCTTCAAGTGTTCTGTTAGGTAAGCAGCCAAAGAGAAACTAAAGGGACACTGGATATTCAGAGAGAGAATTCCTGTCAACCTGCCTGAAGGAGGGGAAAAAAAGGCAAATCTGGCAGGTTGAGGGCTTTCTACTCAATGCCCATGTGACTGCCCACAAAGCTTCTGTGATGTGGCGCTGGCTACAGCACATCTCCCTATTTGCACATGCATGGAAACACTTTTTGTTGAAGCTACTTGACAACATTTAATGTTTATTGTTTACTTGTCATTCTGAGAAACCACACACAGACTGTTTGGGTTACACCTAATGACAGTTTTTATTCGTTTTACAGTTTAATGTTTCTTTTTATTTAACTTTTGTTATGGTTTAACAACTCCTTTCATTTATCGGAATTGTAGACAAGTTTGAAATGTGAGTGCACTCGTAAGACAAACACACATCATTACCTTTCCCTCTCCTGGTGTGCAGTCCTTTGTGAAATCTGCCAAGAGAATGTAGATGCTGACGCATGGGGAGTAGGGGAGAGGGGAAGGATGGCTTCAGAAGGCCCAGGCATTTTACGGGTATTTCTCTGAGAAGGTTTCTCCTGATCAGATGGGAGCCATGGGATAGAGGTACCAGGTTGTCTACAAAGTGCAAGGTGAAAATAAGACTTCCGCAAAGGTATTTCTAAGAATATAAAGTCCCTGGGGAAAGCTAGCACTTAGTTCCCTTTCCTCCCCAATCCTAGGAACATTATACTGATTTGTGATTGGAAAGAAATCACCCATGGAAAATCTGAATACACACCTTGTTCCCTACCCTGACTTCAAATTAGCCAAGTTGAGAGGTAGAGGAATGAGTATTTTACTTGGGATTGGTTATTTATTCATATGACAAGTAATTAGAAAAACCAACCATACTTGGCTTACTTCTGCTTCTGTACCACAATAGGACTGGCAAAACAAGGGAGCTGTTAGCTTATGTGTGCCTGCTTCTAAGGATATTTTAGCTTCTGCATGCCATGCTAAAAGTCATTAACCGACATGATAAAAATTGATGTAAATCAGGATGCTGCAGTCTTGGTGTCTAAAAGAAGATCGTGGTACCCAAAGACAATGTTAAAAATACATTTTAGGGATAACCTGATAGCCAAGTAGAAGCAAGGAAATATTGATGTTGCTAGTTGGAAATTGTAGCCGTTGGACTGGAGAAATTTGAGATGGAATGATAACAGTACTTTGCTGAGTTTTCAGTACACAACAGTTTAAGTTCGGGGGAAATAACTTGGGATTCCATAACTACGTATACAAGTAGTAGTTCAGAGGAAGTCATGTCTCTAGAGAGGGTAAAGCTACAGGAGAAATCAAAGCTCCGGTCCAACAGGAGCTTTGTGAAGTCAGGAAGAGCATATCCAGAGGCCCATAGGCATCTTCAGTCCCTGGATGGTGCTAGGGGATTTCATCAAAAACAAATTGAAACTATAATCTAGTTAAAAAAAAAAAAAAAAGGTATATTCTCAACTATTTGGTTTTGTGTTTTTGTTTTTTGCTTTGCTAGTTTGGGTGAACCATGAAAGCAGATTTACCACGTTTCATAAGTGGTTAAGCAGTTTGGCCTATTTTTAGTTTTAGTTACCCGTTTTCTCACTCATGGTTTTCAGGTTATTTTTTCCTAATTAATTTTCAGGCCACTAAGACTTGCTCTGATGTTTGACTGTCTTTGTGAATTTTTAAAGAAATTAAGAATTAGTGGCAGATGAATGTTTCCATATGTGAGTTTATATTCTTACAACTTTTGCATACCTATGATCTTACAACATTAGAAAGTTGTTTTGTTTTTTTTTTTTCTTAAATAGGGTCAATAAAGCTCTGACCACAGAATAAGGGAATCCCAACCGAGAAATCTCTGTGGTATAAATCGTTGATGAAATAGAAGCTGATGAGGAATGGAGAAAAGTGGCCAAAGAAAATATGCCTTTCATGAGTTAAGGAAGCCGCAGTCAGAGAGAGCCAATGGGGGTTTCTGAAGACCTCATGGTTTTGGCCACAAAAGAAAGAGTCAACATATGTCTGGTCCAGAAAGTGGGAAGCTGGAATTCTATTTTACCACCCAACGGCCGAATAAGAGCCATTCCATTCATTTCCTAATCTTTTTCCTCCCATTACCTGTGACCCTGATGAGATAAATGAGAGCAGATAATGAGGTGAGGAGGAGATGAGTGGAGAAGGCAGATGTCTTGCCAATTACAGGCTGAAGCGAGGAAAAAGGCTTCCCTTTGAATAAAAATCGAAGAATTGCTTAATATCTTGAACTTTTGACACTTTACATATCTGTAGTAAAACTACTTACAATGACTATAGGATTTTCCGTTGCCTGAGTGTGAGCAGAGGTATTGGAGCTTCTGGAATTTTTACATTGTACATTTCCATCCCCTAAATAATGTGTCCATGGATTATTGAAAGCAACATAAAATCACATTTAATCATATACCATGTGTGTTGAACATATAGGTTAGAAGGTAACTAAAGGAAAACCTTCCTCAAACAGATTTAAACAAAGTCTGGGTGATGTGATCCAGGGGTTGCATTGACATCAGGTAAGGCTTGATCATTCTGTCCTTCTGTTGGTTCCTTTGTGTCCTAAGATGTGTGCCAAAAGTACCCTAAGCTGCATACTTTCTGTTTCTTGTCTAGCTGGAAAGAGAGGGTTTTTTTGTCCTGATATATTCAACAAAAGCAAATTGAAAGATTCAAATCCTAAGATTCACCCCGTCAAACTACCCATGAAACTCTCTCTGGCCATGGGGTAGATCCATTGATTGCTTAGTTTAGATCACATTCCAGAGGCTATGGTCATCTTCCCTGAAACCATATAGGCTCTGCAATCATTGCATTGGCAAGGGGGAAATGATTAATGAACTGCAGAGGTGGAAAAATACCTGTTTAAAATCTTTAATCTGGGGCGCCTGGGTGGCTCAGTGGGTTAAGCCGCTGCCTTAGGCTCAGGTCATGATCTCAGGGTCCTGGGATTGAGCCCCGCATCGGGCTCTCTGCTCAGCAGGGAGCCTGCTTCCTCCTCTCTCTCTGCCTGCCTCTCTGCCTGCTTGTGATCTCTCTCTGTCAAATAAATAAAATCTTTAAAAAAAAAAAAATAAAATCTTTAATCTTCATAGCAACCTTGTGAATTAGGTTATATTATTACCCCATTTTTCGGATGAGATAAATTTCCCAAGGACAAATAGCTTGTAAGTGGTGATTTGAGAATGAACTCCAGGTCATTCTAACTTTGTACCTCAAAGTCATTCTATTTTACAGTCCCACTTATGTAGCACAAATTAAACCTATAAAGGTTATCTAACCTATACCAGGAAAGGATTTTAAGTTGTATCTTCCATAACTTTCAGGTTGTAGAAGAACCTGTTGGGAAGCTTAAAAGTCTAGAGATGAAAAATAACTTTCTCTCCCAGAAACAAAACATCTTATCAATCATAAATAAGAAGAATTTTACTTGAGTTTTTGAAAACTTTAAAAAGTTTCTTTCATTCTTGTTTATGGAAAACTCAGAAGAAATATATGTACCTTGAGAGCAAAGCTCCTGTTGATTTTGAAATTACCTAATATCCCAAATGCTATATGTAACATTTGTGCCTTTTTTTTTTTTAACCTAAACTGAATATGGCAAGGTGTAAAGCTTAGGAAATCAAAGAAAAGAAAGGATCCTAACAGCCAAATTGACTGGAGAATTCAAGAGCTGTTAGCATTATGAATGGAAGCTATTACCTGACAAAATATTGCTGTAGGAGGTTTAGACTGGGACATTAAAACAAATCGTTGTCCTGGGCATTGGAGTTAAATAAGGGGGCATGATAATGAAGTTTCATTGTCTTGAATCTGTAGGAAATAGATATTCCAGGGCTATGAGCTCATAAGCATTAATGCTGTAGGACTGTACCTTGATAAGTCTCCTTTGGGGAAAAGGTAACTGAGCAAATTATGCTCGTGGTACATTGGCATATCTTATAACCCACTTCTTATTTTAGAAATGCTTAATATTATTAATTTACCTAAATGCCAGGGGAGACAGATGCTCAGAGATTTTCTAATTGCCCAAAGAGTTATATTCTAAAACTGGAAACCCCAGGTGGTCCCACCTCGATTCTGAATGGCAAGAGAGGAATCTTGCTGCTATTCTCACATGTTGCCCAGCAGAGCTGGGAAAGGCTGAAATACTTGGTCATTTTTTCCCAACCACCTCTCACCTTGCTTCTCAGGAACCATGTCGGACAAGATTCAAATCAAGCGGCTGAACGATGACAGCAGGGGGCTTCAGAAAAATTAGGATGGATTCTTTTATATTTAACCACCCCCTTCTCATAGCTCGGTTTCTGAATGGACACTAAAGCAGGGGTAGGGGAGTCTCTAAGATAAATAGAATCCCCAAACTTATTTTAATCAAATTTTGTTCAAGAGGAATGTCATTTCTTTTTTTATAAAATCCCCCTCTCTTCCCATCTATATTTTCACTTTATTCATGTCATTACAAATGCTGTTAATGTGAATTTGGGAAACTGATGAAGTAATAGATTTTAAATTCTGTGGAAAATGTAGGCTTTGTTCTGCTTGTGTAGGCAACTTGCAGTCATCCCCAAATGTCAAAGTCTTAGGGAACTCAACGTCTTTAGGGCCTTTAAAAGTAATATCCTTTTAGGGACATAGACATATTTACTGAAATACATAACACAGAAAATAAAGTTCTTTGCCTTGCTTTACACCCTGGAGTGTGATAAATTTTGTGCGCTGTAGACTAAGCCAGTTCCCTTGTTTCTCAGAGGATTTAGTTCAGCACCAGAATGTCATTGTGATTTTAGTACTCGATATTTTGGCCCTTGGAATGACCATTTGTTTTGTAGAGTACGTGATGGAAACTCCCCTGCAATGTTATTAATACCTTTTAAACATTTCCTATAATTATTTCAATAACTCTAAGGAAAATTCCTGTTTTAAAAGATCACCTTTCTGTTGAGGGACAATTTATAGCTGATGGGTAACTCAAAAGAAGTGAGAGAGCAATCACCAAAAGGAATGAGATATTCAGTTTCTCCAGACTAACACATAAAAGGATTTCTTGGGAACTAAACTAAGCAGTAAAAGAACACAGGATTAGTCATACTAAGTTGGATGTACCAGTTCCACCATTCTTTCTCATGAGGGGAAATGCCTACTGTTTTGTAAGAAAATAGGAAGGCCTCAGGATATATTCCACCAGTTGTTTCCTTAAAGGGAAAAGATTATTTGAAAAAGTTTTGGGTGGGAACATGGAGACACAAATGGAAAGAACAGAAATGTACTGAGTCATCAAGTCCCCATAATTGGCTAATCTCTAGTTTTTATGGCTATGCATATTAGGGCAAGGAATGGTTAAATCCTCAGTTGTTTTTAGGTATAGAAATTCTCACCCCCCCCCATAATTTCAGGAAATATTTCAATGGGAAATGCCTCTCCATTTTCATCAGCTATTAAAATGTAATGGAGAGTTGCTATTCAGTGGGCCCAAAGTTTGTTATTCAAGATAAATAAGTCCTAGAGATCTTCTGTACAACATTGCACCTATAGTTAACAATGCTATATTATACACTTAAAATTTTAGAGGGTGGATATCATGTTACATGTTCTTATTACACTTAGGAAGGAAAGGTGGATGGAAGGGAGGGAGGGAGGGATGGAGGGAGGGAGGAAGGAAGGAAGGGAAAGAGACAGAGAGGGAGGGAGAAAGGAAAGAAAGAAGGAAGGAAAGAAGGAAGGCAGGGACAGACGGAGGGAAATCAATAGCAACAACAACAAAAGTAATGTTCTAGAAAATGAAGCTTCACTTATTTTTAGAGGCAATGCTAGCTTGGCAGAATTGGGTACAGTGTCGTGTTGGAGCCACTTTGATTCCATCTTCTCTCTAGTTCAGAGGTTTCACCATGTCCATTGGTAGTCCACATTGGCCCCTGGGAAGGACTTTGCAAAAGCTATTCATGAAGAGATGGGCTCCTACCCCCACCCTTATATGTAATTCAAAAGAAAAGTTTTGTTTTCATAAGGACACTACTTAAAGTGATGTGGAAATGAAAATAGTTTCCTTCTAGATGTTTTTCAGTTTGCAAAATTCTGGATACATTCATCAAAGAGGAACTAGTCTCCTTTTGATTTCATTGTGTACCTCCTTGCTTTGTTGAGACTTGTGACCAGTGTGCCTGTTGGGAAAGCCACATGGGCCTTACGCACAGCAGCTTCTATTGCATTTTCCTTTGATCTTCTTCTAGATTCCAAAGCCATTTAAAAAAATCAGAGCTGACATATGCTTTGCAAAAATTTATTTGTCTCTCTTTGTGATTATTCATTTGGTTTTTAAAACGAACACATTTCTCAACTGCATTTTAATTTTTCTGTTCATTTCTGCTTTTATTTTCTACTGTACAAATTCATACAAAACTTGGCAATGCAATATTCCTTTAATAAAATGGGTTCCACAAAAATGTTTGCCATAAATCACTGCCTTCTCAATGCCACTAAGTGGAAAGGATTTTGTAAGCCTCTCTGGTTTTAGGTGAATCAAACAAAAAATTTGGGATTTATTGTTGTCTAAAAACTTTGATCATCTATATCCTCTAGTCTAAAGTCATTTTTCTCTGCCCTATTATTAAATATTCCACTATCTCCCCCTTTTCTTTGCCCAGATGCACTAGGGGAAGCCAAACATTCTTTACTGCTTGACCTTAGTTCTTTGGAATGATTTTGCCATGTCAGTTGTTACTGCGTGCCAAATACTTTCACTCTTCAAAATGGCTTGGGATATTAGGAATTTGCACTTAGTGACATTTCTAGTGATTTTCATTTTTTTTAAAGACTGTTAATCCATATTTTTTCTTCAATACCAAATATGTAAAAATTTTAAGGGTAGTCCTGTTTTTGTTTTAACCATATAATTTTTTGCATTCTCTACTTTCCCTGGTCATATCTCTGGAGAGAGATTAAAGTGGAAAGAAGAATTGAAGGAGCAATCAGTCCTTACCAAAGAGGAGAAGTCAGATATTAATTCATAGTACAGAGGTTTAAAGATGACAGAAGTGCCTTGAATACTTAGGTAGGAGTCACTTTAACAACTTTGCGCACTTTAACAACTGAAGGGCCTGAGGAAAGAATCTGATGTGTGATGTAAAAGGAAGACAGGGAAATGCACTGAAGTGAAAAGCCCAAGTTTGATAATCTTGGAACAAGAGAAGTTGCAGGAACCTTCCAGAATCCTATGAAACTCAAAATTTTCACAGATAAAAAGATTTCCAAGAACTTCTCACAGAATTTCTTTTTCATGAATTGACCTTTTATTCATGAAGATATAATTAATTTTAGACCAAGAGTAATCCAAAGATTCTTTTGGAGCAGCTTGAGAGATTCAAATATGCTTGGGAAATAATTTATAACCTCCATTCCCACATATAGTCAGTATCACCAATTCCTCTCTGGTTTCCCCTAATGAGAATCAAGGGCTAATTCTTCCATGGTGTTGCCAGGGACATGAGCACTGAGGGACCAGAAATATAGGAGGAAATGACTACCCCAGCGTCTGTACAGCCATCACTAGAGATTTATTTCTCTGAGACATGAGACCTTTTCTTCAAATCCTGAAACATTAGAGATGAAAGGAATCTTAGAAATAAGACCAATTCCACTGTCATATAGCTGAATAAACTGAAGTATAGAATAACCAATTTGTTCAAAGTTACAATTAGTGTGTTATTATCTGGGACTAGAAATGAATTCTTGTATAAGCCATTACAATTAGTTACGACTGAAATCTAATCCAAAGGAAATTTGCCCCCCAAATCCTGAGTATCTTAGTCTGGGTTCCGCCAAAAGCAGAGCCTGAACAAAGGATTCCTGACCTTTATCTGGGAATATGATGCCAGGGAACTGGGGTGTGGGGTAGAGGGAGTGGAATAAAGAAAGAGGAAAATCCAGTTCGAGGAAGAGCTTGACCACCCTAACTTGCACGAGGGGCTCAGGGGCCTGTTGCTCAACCTCCCTAAAACCCTTATGAAATACACACAGGGACAAAAAAAGAAAGCCTTTGGGACGCCTGGGTGGCTCAGTTGGTTAAGCAGCTGCCTTCGGCTCAGGTCATGATCCCAGCGTCCTGGGATCGAGTCCCACATCGGGCTCCTTGCTCATCAGGGAGCCTGCTTCTCCCTCTGCCTCTGCCTGCCATTCTGTCTGCCTGTGCTTGCTCTCTCTCTCTCTCTCTCTCTGACAAATAAATAAATAAAATCTTTAAAAAAAAAAGAAAGCCTTTATCCGTTGGCTTCAGCTGGTCAATAGTGGTTCCATGAGCATGAAGTCTCTTGGAGATCTCTACTGTGCATACAGAAGTATGGAACAGCTTCCCACACTGTGGCATCCCAGAAGCTCCTAGGTAGGAGTGATAAGGACAGAGTTTAGGCCTTCTGTGAGATGCTGTCTCAGTGTTCCATCAGAGATGGGATGGAAGCCTGTATCAAACCAGTGGCCACAAAATGGCCACAGAGGTTAGGTCAGGAGAGTTCTGAAAGGCAGCCTAAGATGGGTCTTCTGAATTCTCAAGATGAACTAAAAACAGCTGTGGGAAGGGCAGGAAAACTTTGGTTTGGCCACCCGTCTTCACCGGCCCTTCCAATAAGTCTTGTAGAATCGGCATCTCCAATGTTTCCCAAACTCTTGATGTCTCTAGTCTCTGTGCATCAGTGTCTTCCTTCTCCTGGTAGGCTTGCTTTCTCCCTGCAATGTCAGTGTAACCACCAATACTTCCTAAGTTTCATATCTCACTTCTTTAATCCAGGAGAAAATATTCTGTGTCTCTCTGTCCCAAGTTTATACATCTCAAGGATGGGATATTGGCCTAACCAAGGATAAATGCCAATTCCTGGATTAGAAGGCAGGATCATAGGGGACATAGGAAATGTGGGTGGTGGGGCAGGGAAGGCACTTGCCACAAGAAAGAGATGTGGTCTGTGATAGGTGGATGAAGCAGTACGCTCCCAGTAAATCAATCCAGTGTTTTTCCTTTTATGGGTTTTCTATTAAATGAGACCATGCTTTTTTTTTTTTTTTTTAAAGATTTTTTTATTCATTCACTTGACAGATAGAGATCACAAGTAGGCAGAGAGACAGGCAGAGAGAGAGGAGGAAGCAGGCTCCCCGCTGAGCAGAGAGCCCGATGCGGGGCTCGATCCCAGGACCCTGGGATCACGACCCGAGCCGAAGGCAGAGGCTTTAACCCACTGAGCCACCCAGGCGCCCCTAAATGAGACCATGCTTAAAGGGGTAATACTGAGTTAACATTTTAGTGCATATTCTTCAAGCTTTAGTGCACATCTTCCACTCTGAGACAATGGAAATGGGACCCAGGATAGACACCTAGAAAGGGGGAGATGATGTCACAATAGGAGATAGGACCGTTTTTCCTGTTTTACAGTTAACTCTAGGATTATTCCTGGATTTAGTCTCCTTAAAGACTATGAAGGTGCAGGCGATCTAATGCAGTATTAGGTATAGATATATATTTTTTAAACCATGGATTAATACTTTTATAAAAAGAAGAATTACTGGGGTGCCTGGGTGGCTCAGTGGGTTAAAGCCTCTGCCTTTGGCTGGGGTCATGATCCCGGGGTCCTGGGATCAAGCCCCGCATCAGGCTCTCTGCTCGGTGGGGAGCCTGCTTCCTCCTCTCTCTCTGCCTGCCTCTCTGCCTACCTGTGATCTCTGTCAAATAAATAAATAAAATAAATTTTTTTTTAAAAAGAAGAATTACTGAAGTTTTTCCTTTCAGTGCATTTTTACTTATTGAGGTTATTTTCCTCTTAATGTGGAACTTACCTGGAGATGAGAAGAGGAATTAAATATGAGAAAAATGTTGGTTTACATCCTCTCATCAGAAAATGAAAAGTCAAGGGGAGCCTGGGTGGCTCATTTGGTTAAGCCTCTGCCTTCGGCTCAGGTCATGATCCCAGGGTCCTGGGATCGAGCCCTGCATCGGGCTCCCTGCTCGGCAGGGAGCCTGCTTCTCCCTCTCCCTTTGCCTGCCACTTCCCACTGCTTGTACTCTTGCACGCACACACACTCTCTCTCTGTCTAAAGAATCAATTTTTAAAATCTTGAAAGAAAAGAGAGAGAAAATGAAAAGTCAAATGAAGATTTTCAGCACTTGTATTTAGAATACTTGCTATGCCTAAATAATAGCTAATATCCTTTGAATACTTACCATGCATCAGGCCATGTGCTTCCTGTCTTATATGTGTTCATTTATTCAATCCTCAGAACTTCCCAATGAGATAGATGCTATTCTCCTCTAATTTTTCCCAGTTGGAAGAATAGAAACACAGAGAAATGATAGGCTCTAGTTTTAACACCTAGTAAGTGGTAGACCGGGAATTCAAACCCAGGCAGTCTGGTCCCCATTTACCATGTTGCCTTTCTGAGAACATTAAAGCGATTGCCTAAACCACTGCACTAAAATGGAAAAATGCCCCTCAGCTGAGTTTTTAATTGCAGACTTCTTTTTTGTTTGTTTTTTTTTTGAATTATCTGGACTTCTGCCTCTAAAACGATATTTACCTAAAATTGACATATGTTAAGAATGTCATGCTGATGCATGCCCTTTCCAAATTATTTGAGATATGTTGTGGTATTATCCTTTGCCATATTTTTCACAGAGATGAATACCATAAAATAGATTCTGGCAAAGTAAAACAAAAAATAAAATTAATGAATAGTAGTAAATCTGACAATTAATTACCAGCAGAGTACATGGGAAAATATTAAAACATTTCCTGCCTGAGCATAGGTAGGTATGAGAACCTTCATTATAATAATACTCATAAAATATTCCTTGTACCTTGTTAGACATTAGATATTGATCTTCTTGAGATCATTATATCCAAGTATTGCTTGTTAAATTGAGAACTACAATTCAAGAGGTATCTCAAGGGAGAAGCATCAATTTAACCACTGGTTCATCAGAAAAAACAAACTATTGTGGGCCTTCTTAACTTTATTAATCACTAAATAATGTATTTATATATATGTGTGTGTGTGTGTGTGTGTGTGTGTGTGTGAGTAGTTCGTGTATGTATGTTTAATGGAAAAAGGTTTCCCTTTTCTTTCAAGTTTTCCTTCTCACCCCTGCCTCCTGGAAAAACACTGGGTGGTCTCCAGGAGGAGACCAGTATTTTCATGCATCATTACCAGCCTATATTTACTGAGGACAGTTCGTTCAAGCAGTGGCGTGCTAGAAGCTAGAGCTACATCAGATTCTTTCACCAGTCTGGGACGAAGGAAGTTGCCATCACCTGCCTCATTGTTTTATTATGGGGAAGAAAAAGGTTGTAATATACTGAGGTGCTTATGCATCATAGAATACTCTAACATGTTAACTGCTAATCTTACACATGTATTTTTAAAAATTACTAGAATGTTTTCCTTATTTGTTTAAAGACTGGGGCTTTGCAAGGAAAGTCTTGCCTGAATTTTTTTTTTTTAAAGATTTTATTTATTTATTTGAGAGAGAGAGTATGAGAAGGGGGAGGGTAAGAGGGAGAAGCAGACTCCCTGACAAGCAGGGAGCCCAATGCGGGACTCGATCCCAGGACTCCAGGATCATGACCTGAGCCGACGGCAGTCGCTTAACCAACTGAGCCACCCAGGCGCCCTCTTGCCTGAATTTTAAACATTCTTTGGAATCCAATGTTTTGGGGGGATTTTGAGGTTGAAATTGTTAAATTATCATAGTTTTGTGCCAAACTTGGCATTATCAGAGTTGAAATGAAAGTATTTAGTTTTAAAAGAAGATTTTATTTTTGGTAGCGAAGTGGGAGCAACTTATTACAGGTTGTTCTTTGCAACATAGCACAAGAGGAACAAAGAGAGAAAGCTAAAGAAGTAAAAAATATCCTTTATTAGTGAGTGCTATAAGAGCTGAGTGGCAAACTATAGTCCACTTTTTGTAGTTACAATGAAAACTAATGGGAAAATTGGAAAATGCATCTTTGCTCTAGAAAGTGAGTGGTGAAACAGTGATAGTGGTAATTATTGGAATGTACTAAATGTGTCATATGTCATCTGTTATACCTACAACTGATCATATCACCTTGACTGTCCCTTTTCATCTAGCTTGGTTAGAAGTTGAGGAAGGAGGTTAGAGCAAGGATCTGATTGGCAAAGAGCTGTCCAGATGCAATAAGAGGATTTGCTCTTTTGTAATTGTAAAAAACGGTCTAAAAATTCTACATGTGCCTGGTTAATGCTGCTATCATTTTACCTCAGAAAACTACACATATTAATTAGAGTAAATGTTATATTCCTATCCAACAATCTTAAATAAATAGAAGTTTATTCATTTCTAATGTAAAAGACCAGTTTAGAACAATGGGGTAGCTGTGCTCCACAAACTACTAGGGACTCATATTCCTTTCATCTTGGTCTCCACCATCATTTACAAACTTGGAGTTTGGGTTGCTGGCTCATAAACAGTCCTGTTTGTGGAAATAAGAACCAAAGTCCAGGAGAAGCAGCTTGTCTTCAAGTCAGAGGCAATTTAGATTGGATCTCGATCTCTCTCTCTCTATCTATCTATCCATTTTTCCACACTCCCATTGACCCAACAAATCCTCATTGAGCACTATGTGCCAAGTACTGTTCTAGGTGTTAGAGAAATGACTATATAAAGAGGTGAAAATATTTTTGCCCTAGTATAGATTCTTTTCTAGGGTGGGGAAACACCTAATAAGCAATTTTGAATAAGTAAAATATTTTGATGATTGTAAGTGCTATGGGAAAAAAGCAGGAGCGGGAAATGGGAAATGCCAGGGACAGTGTGTAATTTTAGAGTGGTCAGGCAAGGCCTCGCTGATAGGTATTTAAGCAGAGATCTGAGGAAAAGGAGTTGCCATTCAGATATCTGAAGGAAGGCCATCCCAGGCAAAGGGAACAGTCAGTACAAAGTTCCTGAGGTGGCACCATGCTTTCTGGTTATGTATCAAGGGTCCAATGCGACTGGAGGACAATAAGCAGGGGCAGAACAATAAAAGGTAAAGTCAGAGAAGTAACAAGAGGCTCATTGAGAACCTTAGACGCACCTTGACAGAGGTTTTTCTCTGAGCGAGGGATGAGCTCTACTTGCTCTGTTGAGAATAGACTACATGTCTGAGAACAGGAAGACTGGTTAGGAGGCAATGGCAGTCATCCACCTCAGAGACGATGGTGCCTTGGACCAAGATGACAGTGGTGGAGATGTAATTAGATTCTGATTAGTGTGTTTTGAATGTCATTTGAAGATAAAGAGACAGAATTTTCTGATGGATTGGATTTGGGGTATAAGAAAGAGGAATCGAGGATGACTACATGGTTTCCAAGCTGGAAAGAGAGAAGGACAGTTGGGGAAGACAGCGGGAGGAGCAGAAGTGAAAGGGGAGGTTCAATTGTCCAATCTTAGACAATCAAGTGGGGAGGTAAGGTAGCCAATTGGATATATAATCTAAGTTCAAGGAAGATATTTGGGCTGCAGATACAATTTATGCATCATCGGTGTATCAAATATATTAAATCGTGAGTCTAAATAAGATGGTCTAGTACACATAGAGAAATAAAAAATGCATTTTTAAAAAATACTATAGAAATAGTAGCTATCTAAAACTATCAGGCTAGAGAGAACACTCACTTCAATTTTCAGAAGTACTAAATAAAATTTGGACTAATTTCTTTTTTTTAAAAGATTTATTTATTTATTTATTTGACAGAGAGAGAGAGAGAGAGAGAGAGAGAGAGAGAGATCACAAGTAGGCAGAGAGGCAGGCAGATACAGAGGAAGGGAAGCAGGCTCCCTGCTGATCAGAGATCCCGATGTGGGGCTCGATCCCAGGACCCTTGGATCATGACCTCAGCCGAAGGCAGAGGCTTAACCCACTGAGCCACTCAGGTGCCCCAAAAATTTGGACTAATTTCAACACATGACTAATGTTTATGCTTGACCCTGAGGATTCAATATGGTCAAGATATGTCCCAGTATTTTGGGAACTTTCAGTCTAATGACAAGACAAAGGTATTAAGTTTTTCTCTAATTCGTTAATTGTATTCTAAAACTTAGGTCAGGAACTATGGCTGAGAGAGGTTTGGGGGGAAGTTCTCATTTATCATATTTTGTAAGGATATCACCATTAAAAGCAAGGTAAATTATGGCAGAAAAGGCATGAGCTAGAAATGTTAAGCATATATAACAGGGATAGTATTGTTTTAAAATATCACTGCACTTTTTCTCTTTTGCATTTTCATATACAAGACTTTTCTTCCATTCACCCAGAAACATTGATTTTTATTTGGAAATATTAGGCATGAAATAGTCAGAATGTGAAGAGAAATAGCCAACTTTCAGCTTTTTCTCTACCACAGTAGAACTTTTGAGCACCTACTTACAAAACAGTCTTAAAGGCCAGAGGAGCCTTGGTGGGCACTGGGCAGGGGGGAATGGAGGTGGGGATTTTCAAGTTTGTTGTACTCTCAGCTTTACTATGTGCCATGAATATGAGGTAAGGGAAGATACTGCTACTTGGTGAAAAGGCAACTCAGAATTGGAGAGACTACAAGAGAGAGAAATTAAAGCTGCAGTGGGACACATGCATCCAGGCTTTCCACTGCCGGCCAAACCTGGGGGGGTAGTGTTGAGTGAAGATGGGGAGGTGGGGACACCCAGAGAGAAATGAAGAAATCTTAATAGATTAGTGCTAGTGGAGATTTTCTTAGAACTGGCTGAGGGGAGGGTACAAAGTTTTAGGAGAAGCCAGACATTTATTTAGAACCATTTTCAACCACAGGTCTGGTAGAAGGCAGGTTTACGTAAATGGACATTAGATACAATCCAGGTTTCTCATAGTTACATGTAGCATGCAGATAATTCAGAAGTATCCATTGGCCTTCCTGAGGAGAGTGTTGGGCTTGAAAGAAGAGGTAACAAAGTACAGAGTATTGGAGACCCGAAGCAAATGGATAGGACCATGAATATCATCCATGGGAACATGTTTCATGTGCCTCAGGAGATATAGCAAAGGGCTCTATAGACTCAACCAGATTATCTTGGATAAGCCTCCCCTTAACCGAGTCCTTTCAAGATCCAGGGTACAGCACAAGGGACCATAACTATAGATCCATTACTTTTCCCCTCTTCCCCAATCCCCGCAAAGGAACATAATTTACCTTCTATATATTTACCTCCTATACCCTGGGATAATTCAGGCCTAAAAGAAGACCTCTGGAAGACTGAGCATGTTTCCCCAGATAGGCCACTTTGAAATGAAAGACGATGTTAAACCGGAAGATAGTGAGAGATACTATTTCTCACATACATAACTTACAGGGTGGGTGTTCAAAAGTAAGATTAACTCAATTATGGAAAATGACTACACATTTCAAAAATACATTAGTCATTTGGGTTAATGAGCATCTTTTAAACATATAAAATGAAAAAGCTTAATTTTCCTTACACATCTGAATAATGTAGTGACCTATCTATTAAGTAAGAACCACCAGTCAAGGAAGGAGACAGAACACAGAGAAGGAAGACAGGGTAGCCCATGCCCAATAGGAAGAGAGGGAAGCCTCCTTCCCACTTGGAATGAGCACCGACCACAGAGACTGATGGTCCATGCTTGTGACTAATATGTTCTCAGTCAAAACTACACCCAATTGTATATATCGGTATATAAAAATATGTGCAGTATATTAAGCAGAAAAAGCAAGCTACGAAACAACATATGTGGTGTGACTTCATTTATGCGAAAGGAAGTGTTGAAACCAAATACATAGATACATAATATGCTTTTTTAAAAAAATCCACACCCAATTGAGTTAATAATGGAATCTGCAAACTTCAAAATTTCAGTATAAGCAATAGTGTCACATGCTTCTTTCCACTTGCAGATTCCATGCATGAGGAGCACCTTTGTTGCTCACAGTGGCCAACTAATCCAGTTGGAGATGATTCAGGCTTTGCATGGTCAACGGTAAGTCAACCCCAAACCAGCAAGTGGTTGTCTGCCCTTCTGCCTCTCTTCCTAGCTCCCTTCTTATCTATTTTCTTAATTTTTATATTTTTTATTTATTATTGAAATATAATTGACATACAATGCTATATTTGTGTACATTGATTTGACAACTCTATATATTACCCACTGCTTACCATGGTAAGTATGTCATCATACATTATTACAATATTACTGACTATATTCCACGTGTGTACTTTTCATCTCTGTGACTTATTTACTGTATAACTGGAAGTTTCATCTCTTCATCTCCTTCACCTATTTTGTCCATCCCCCAACCTACCTCCCTTCTGGCAGCCACCAGTTTGTTCTCTGTATTTTTGATTCAGCTTGCTTGGGTTTTTGTCTGTGTCTTCACTTGTTTTATTTTTTTAGATTCCACATGTAAATGAAATCATATGCTATTTGCCTTTTTCTGCCTGACTGACTTTGCTTAGCATTTTGCCCTCAAGATCCATCTATGTTGTCACAAGTGCCAAGATTTCATTTTTTTTAAATGGCTGAATAATGTTATATATACAATGACTATAAAATATTTTTATATATCATATAAATATTAAATATTTATATAAAAATTAAAATTTATAAATAAGTTATATTTATTATATATACCTGTATACATGATATATAATATATATTATTTGTATTTATTATATGTTATCTTTATATATAAAATTTATATAAATAAATAATATAATAAATATGTTATATATAAATAAATTATATATAAATTTTATATATAAAAATCCATAACTTCTTTATCCATTCATCATCCATCAGTGGACACTTAGGTTGCTTCTGTATCTTGACTATCATACACATGTTGCAATAAACACAAAAGTGCATATATCAGTTTTAATTAATGTTTTTGTATTCTTTGGGTAAATACCCAGTAGTGGAATTACTGGATCTTACGGCATTGGTATTTTTAAATTTTTGAGAATTCCATACTATTTTCCACAACGATTGTACTAACTTAGATTCCTCCCAACAATGCACAAGGGTTGCTTTTGCTCCACATACTTGCCAACACCCATTATTTCTGGTTGTTTTAATACTAGCAATTCCAGCTGGTATGAGGTGATATCTCATTGCGGTTTTAATTTGCATTTCTTTGATGATTAGGGACAATGAGCATCTTTTCATGTGACTATTGGTCATCTGTAGGTCTCCTTTGGGAACATATCTATTCAGGTCCTGGGTTCATTTTTTAAAAATCAGATTGCTTTGTTTTGATGTTGAGTTGTTAGTTCCTTATGTCTTTTGGATAGTAACTCCTTATTAGATATATTATTTGCAATATCTTCTCCCATTCACTATGTTGCCTTTTAATTTTGTTGATGGTTTCCTTTGCCTTGCAAAAGCTTTTTATTTTGGTGTAGTGCCAACGGTTTATTTTTGCTTTATTTCCCTTGCCTAGTAACACATCCATAAATATGTTGCTAGGCCAATGTCCAAAAGGTTACTGTCTATGTTTTCCTTTAGCAGCTTTATAGTTTCAGGTCTCGCATTGAGGTCTTTAATCTATTTTGAGGTTATTTTTCTGTGTGGTGTAAGAAAATGGTCCAATGTCTTTCTTTTGCATGTAGCTGTGCAGTTTTCCTAGCTGTTTATTGAAGAGACTGTCTTTTCCCCGTTGTATATTCTTGCCTCCTTTGCTGTAGATTAATTCACCATATAAGCATGGGTTTATTTCTGGGCTCTTTATTCTGTTCTATTGATCTTTGTGTCTATTTTTGTGCCACTGCCGTAGTGTTTTGATTAGTATAGCTTTATAGTATAGCTTGAAATCTGGGACCGTGATACCTCCAGCTTTGTCCTTTGTCAAGATTGCTTTGACAATTTGAAGTCTTTTGTGATTCAATACAAATTTTAGGATTATTTATTCTAGTTTTGTGAAAAATGCTATTGGTATTTTGATAGGAATTATATTGAATTTATAGATCACTTTGGGTACTTAACAATGTTAATTCTCCCCACCCATGAGCACTGGCATATCTTTTCAGTTATTTGCATCTTCTTCAGTTTTGTTCATATTGCAGTATTATGTCTTAATGTCTTATACTTTTCACCTTCTGGTAAAAATAAGAAGGGAAAGAAAGAAATAGTGAACACAATTTAGAAAAATTTATGTGCCTCTGCCTATGTTCTGTTCATTTTTTTTTTTAAAGATTTTATTTATTTATTTGAGAGAGAGACAGTGAGAGAGAGCATGAGCGAGGAGAAGGTCAGAGAGAGAAGCTGACTCCCCATGGAGCTGGGAGCCCGATGTGGGACTCGATCCCGGGACTCCAGGATCATGACCTGAGCTGAAGGCAGTCGTCCAACCAACTGAGCCACCCAGGCGTCCCATTCTGTTCATTTTTAACTTCCCTTAGAGTAAAACTAAGAAAGTTAAGATACTTTAACCCAGGCTTTGAAATTCAAATCCAAATCAGGGAAGTCTTTAGAAATAGGGTATCAAGTTGCTGACTTTCAGCATGCTAAAGCAGAATCAGGGGAGTACTGTAGGAAAATCTTTCCCTGAACAGAATCTGTCTGTCCATTTATCAAATAAGAGATTCATTTGTGTCACTAAGCTCCTTTTAAAAATAGAAAATATTTATTAGGAGTATTACATATTTTCACTGCCCAGTGAAAAATGAGCATGAGACTAACACATTTTCTGGTAATATTTAGCATTGCCACACTAGTATAGTGGGGGAATTTTGACTATGGTAAAAGATGGGAGTAAAGGAGCACATCTGTTGTGGTCGGGAGTAGGGAGGAGTGGTGAATAGTATGGGGCTCTTTGTCCTTCTCTGGGGGTTCACTGACTAAATGGAGCCATTGGTCAGTGGAAGAACTAGGAGACAGGAGAATTCTCAGAGGTTTTTAAATTCTTAAATCTCTAAATCTAGAGATTTAAAATTTTAAATTAAAAAAAATTTAGAGAATTTTTTTAGATTGAAATGGTCCAAAGGCAATTGTGTTATATTCTGGGGTTGTCCTAGGCCATCCTCAGGGGGATATCTCTTCATGTCACAGGAAGCCACAGAAAACCACAGGAAACATGCTCTTGTAACTAGTTTATCTAAAATGCTGAAAACTGCCCAGGCAAAGTTCTTTCTCAATTTTCCTATAATATGGAAGTCATAGGAATAGTTGAATAATTTCCACTATATTCTGTTTATAATGTGAAGTTCATGATCTTCTTAATTTTCATCTGACATTGATGTGAGAGTGCTGGTTATTCTTCCCAGAGGCGTTCTTATTAAGCAGAGGAGCAGAACTGAAGAGAGACTTGTTTCTGGACATGAGTAAGAATTAAGAGAAGACTATGAGTCAGGTTTCAAAATCCTGTGAGTCACTTTAACTGGACACAGTTAAATTTCAAGGTCCTTGCTTCTTGTGTTGGGTTGTATTTTATTTTAAGGGCAACATGCCCAGTTTGAGAAAAAATTCAGAAAAGCATTCTGAGAAAAAAGAGAGTTTCCTTAGGAAATAGGAGCATATAGATTTTACTCATTATTGAAACAATCACCTTGAAATGATCTTAATTTCTAAGCCAAATCTGCTGAAAATTGTCAAGACTAATTTGGCTAAAATTACCTTGTGAGCACAATAGTAAAACACACAGAGATGCCTGGGTGACTCAGTTGGTTAAGCGTCTGCCTTCCGCTCAGGTCATGAACCCAGATTCCTGGGATCGAGTCCCGCATCAGGTTCCCTGCTCAGTGAGGAGCCTGCTTCTCCCTCTGCCTACCACTCCCCCTGCTTGTAATCTCTAACTCTCTCTGTCTCTGACAAATAAATAAATAAAATCTTTAAACACAAACACACACAATTATAGTCAGGGAACTGATACATGTTTTGCACTGTCGTTTCTTTCTTCACTATTTTGTTATATCCTATTGCATTCCAGTTATGGAGAAAGTCAGGAAAGGTCAACGTTAACTTTGCAGTGCTAGAGATGATGAAATTTTGCATGAGCACGTGTGCACATGCGTGTGCCCTGTAGATGAGAAATAGAATTACACGATCTCTGTGCTCAGGTGGAGTCTCATGGCTCATCACTCTGTATCCAAATCAGCCCCAAAGACAGGAGGGTTCCTGCAAATCTGGGAAATCTTTCTTTAATACTTACCCCTGACCTCCTATTTAGGTTACTGTATGCAGCACCCTTCTGTTTCAGAAACAAATCGTTTTCTGTTATAATCTAGAAATACCCAGGTCCCTAAATGAACCTGAGATTTGGGCTATTCAGCAAAATTTTTATTTGCAAAGCACATGCCTGCTAGCCTGTGCGATTGCAGTTGCTACTCATAGGAATGTTGGCAACATTTCATTGTGGGGTCAATTATGGTCATTTACCATGATGACATAATAACAACCGCAAAAATGTGAAAGCTAAAGTAGGGTTATTATTACTGTTTGTAAAATCTGTGTCCCAGATGTTCCTGCCAGGAGAGAGAAAAGCTGGAGTGCAGAGATAGCTCACAATCGTGCTAACCATTCAAATCACCAGCGGACTGAACAATTTGCAGGACCAGGATGTAACAAGAGGGATGTAACAAGAGGCTAAAGCTGGCATTCAGGTCGCACCACCTCCCTCACCTTGAGCTGCAAGCTTTTTCCTTCCTGGCACATCATGCAGACACACTCCCACCTCCGCACCCCTGCCCTGTATCCCCAGGCTGAAAGAAAAGGAAGAAATACAGGCAGAGCATTTGCCCAGAGAGATGGGCCAACAGCCAATGTCATCCTCTGATATATAACTGAGGAGGAATTTATTTCCAACTAGTAGAGGATGGGGGGGCTCATAAAACTGCATAGCTTCAACCCTATGAAATAAGGTTAGTAAAATACATAAACTCTGATACAGCACCGTGAAGTATGCCTCTAGTCACCTGCAATTCACCAACGACTTCATGATAGATATTCCCAGCACCTGGCTGTTCCTTGTCAGCTGTGACCAGTGTGTGCCTTTCAGCATTGCCCGCCCTCCTCCCCTCCCCCTCCCTCCTTGCCCGCCCTGGGCAGAGGTCTGGTGCTAGGGAAGCAGTAGGTTTGCTGATTGCAGAGATGCTCCGGAGATCCCGCAGCAAGGCTCTTGAGTGATAACACTCTGATAGCAAGCACCAGCATGAGACAAAGCACAGTACTTGTCGAATGAAAAATACAACAGCAGTTGAATAGACGAAAAGGTAATAGAAAAAAACAGAGCTCTTAAAAAAAAAGGCAGCTCTGATGATGCCTTTTTTTTTTAATAGCGAAAAAAAAATCACAGTAGGCAGAAACTCCATTTTTTTAACACTTCATACTTCTGTCAGTGTGATGTTGAACAAGTGCCGTTAATCAAGAGGGCTTTTATTCATTAGGCACAGTGATGTACTTGAATTGTTACTTTGGTATCATTGTTCAGAGCGTCTGGAAGAGCTTTAAACCAGAAGGAAAGAATTTATAGCTATAGTTTACAGCTAGGACTGGAAAAGAACTTTCTTACTACTAACCAAATGTTAAGTGTGGTAATAATAGTAATAATACCTTGTGTTTATACAATGACTGTCTTCTGAGAAGCTCAAAGTACTCAACAAAGAATAGTATATTCATTGTCAACAACATCCTTTTGAAGAAAGCTAGGGGGAGGTTACTATCCTCTTTGCTCTCAGGCCAGTAATACGTTCTTTGTATTTACAGTTACCTCTGATGTGTGCTGCAGGGGAGGTGACAGATGGGAAGGGAGGATGGAGAGATGGTGTATGAGTGGTGGTGCTAGAAGTGGATTCAAGAGTTCTGTGCAGCTTTTGAAGAACTAAGCCAAAATCAGTCCTTTGCTGTGCAGTGGTTGTGAGGGATTTGGATAAACAGGATGGTAAAACTAGTTTCTCTGGGCATTGGAAATTAATTATAGGATATTGTAATCGGAATGCACTAACTAAGGAAAAGTGCTTGATGTACTCGGACTGCTGGGAGGAGGAAGGGCCCGTCAGTTTTAGGGCAAGGGCTCTGACACCCCAGTGGAATGGGAGAGTTATCCTCCTCAGAGGGGCTGGTTCTGGCCCTGCCCAGCATCCCGCAGCTGATTGGACCAGGACTAGACCAATTAGATTCCTTCTCTGTGACATTTGGAAAAGATTTGGGGGGACTCTGGTGAGCCTGATGGATTCCTGAACTCTAAAGTGACTGAAAGCCGGGCCTGTGATGACTATCAGGCCCATGTGAGAAAGCAGTGAAAAAAAGGGAGAGAGCACACTGGTTCTTTTTTTTTTTTTTTTTAAAGATTTTATTATTTATTTGACAGAGAGAGAGATCACAAGTAGGCAGAGAGGCAGGCAGAGAGAGAGAGGGGGAAGCAGACTCCCCACCAAGCGGAGAGCCGGATGTGGGGCTCGATCCCAGGACCCTGGGATCATGACCTGAGCTGAAGGCAGAGGATTTAACCCACTGAGCCACCCAGGCGCCCCGAGCACACTGGTTCTGAATGGGTGTTCTGTTTCTGTCACAGTCAGAGCCATAGCAGGCTCTATGGTCTATTCCCAGTTCTCTCCAATAAATTATCCCTTCAGCTTAAGTGGTTTGTTTTTGTTTTTGTTTTTTGGGTTTTTTTTTTTTTTTCTGTTTCTTCCTGGACAAACACATGGTCTCTAACTAAGATAGAGAATGTCCCAAAGTGATTGTACTTAGAAGACTTTGTAAGAGTAGAGGACCCTCAGTGTATTTTATTTGGAGGGCCATAGGCCTCCACACATCTAATAGCTTTTGTAGGGAGTTCAGCCCAACAGAGAACATTTAGTGAAGTTTGTAAGTCAACTCTGAAAAAAGTGATCTTTTGTGTGTGCTTTATTAGCCTGATTCCCTTTCTTCAATCCTATTTTGCTTATTTATTTCTACCCTCTGCAAATTACTGGATTTTTTTTTTTTTCCACAAAGCAACAACTTGAAAGGGCTTAGAAAAGATTGTCCTGTATTTGTGAATCGCTTTGATGGAGTAAGACAGGGACAACTAAAATCTCAACACTTGACACTTGGACCAAGACTTTCACGTCTGAGGGAAACACCAGAGGTCTGCTGAGGGAAAAATACTCCAAAGCAATATTGCACCCCAAAATTCTCAGTCTCCTGCCCAAGACGAAGAAGGCACATTCCAGTTCTGTTCCTCTGCCCATCCTCTTATTCTTGAAGCATTTTCATATTTACTTCGGTAAAACAGAAAAGAACAATGGGCGTAGCTGCTCAGAGCAGAAAAACAGCAGTATTCATAACAATAAGTAAGCGATAAAGTGGCAATTAAAGACGTCTACGAGATAATGGAACTGCCAAAACAGTGACCCTGGGTGTTTTCTTAGAGGCTGCTACAGGTGGGCTGAAGACCCGAGTGAGGTCGGCCTTCCCAGCTTTTTAAAACAATGACTTTGGATAGGTTATAGAAGCTTTCTGAGGCTGGTTCCTCTCTTCCTTGCTGGTAAAATGGAATTAACAATAGCTACTATGTAGCCTGTTGCAACAATCAAACAAAATGACGTATATCAAATACCAGGCACTAGGTTGCTGAAGGAAAGGGAGTTCTGCATATTTCGGGGGAGGATTTATGACATAAGTAAGCTTCACTACCATGACTCAGATACCTCAGTGATTAAATGATGACATTGAGATTCAGCATATATCTTTCCCTAGATGTTTTTTATATTTAAAATTTAATGATTAAGCCCCAAAAGAAATTTAAGTGAAATTAGATGGCCCCGTGTATTGTTACTGATATAACCAGTGTTTCATAAGGTTGTTTCAACCTGTAATCCCTCAGCATGAAAACTGGTGATACTAAGAATATCATGACTTAATGGGCAGTAGAGCGACTTGTCTGCACACTCATTTTGGAAAGCTCCACTTGCTGCACAATTAAAATCACACTTTAGGAGGAGAGAGTGTTGCTGCCATCCTTGAGCAAAACAGCTGTGTTCTGAAGTGACTTTAGTGGGTTACATGTGCTAACAAATCAAAGGGTCTCCCAACGACTAAAACTACCAGCAGAACAAAGCCTTCTGTCCTGTGTGCTGCAACCGCTCAGTTTCTTAATCAAGGAACTTGAAGTATTACAGGATGTGACTTTTTTACACTAGAAATGATGTAATTCTTTAACATGAATCTGGAGTTGTTCCTAATTCCAGAAAGTTCACTGTTTCACTGACCTAGAGCCCAATTTCCCAGGGAAAGCCTGAAAGAGCAATCTCTTTAGGACTTTTGATGGAGTTTTGTGACTTCCATCATTTATTCCACTAATTCAAGAAAATCTAAAAAAAAAAAAAAATCAATGTGTTTCAAGTAGTGATGATGCAGTGCTGAGCAAAGCAGCCTTAGTCCTATCCCAGAGGGAGGGATCTCCCTGTCTCTGTCATTTCAGCCTCTGCTCTCTGATCTCACCACTAACAATCTGTAATTTTCACCCAGAGCTTCAATTTCCCCTTTTGCTTGTGGGCCAGTATACTCTCTTGTGGGAAATCATGGTATTTAGGATACATTTTAAATTCCTTAGCAAAGAATACAGGGCTACTGATGCTGTGGTCCCAACTTAAATCTTAAAGCCCACAATAATCAAACTTAACTTCTTGAAGTTCTTCCCAGTGACCCCCCACCCGCTCTTTTCTTCCCCTCCCTTCCCCCGTTTATCCCTCTCTTGGCTGTCCATGACCCATACGAGATGTACTTGCTTCCCAGGAGTTCATTTGTGACACTATAGGATGAGCAAAAGGAATCTAATACTGACTCAGCGTCCCTACGAAGGGATCACTTGGGGTGAAAGGACCTCAAGACGTCTTAAGGGAACTGCATAAAGGGGGGACAGAAGGAAGCCTTCGACGAGTGTGTGTGCCAGCAGTGTCATCACGAGTCAAGGTGGGAGTCCAGCCAGTGAGGGAGACGGTTCAGCCCTGCAGAACCAGTTGTCAGCATTGCCCACTCCAGGGCCGTGTTGCTCTTGGTGACTGCAGCAGGACAGAGGCTAAGTCCTCTAAACCAGAAGCTGAGCCAGCGGTGACATTAACACATTAACGTGGAAAACAGGAGCCCCTCGCCTGCTGCTGTGAAAGTGCAAAACCTCCTTCTCTGACCACCTTCTATGATCACTGGGGAAGTCATGAAAAGAAGAGAACACAGACGCATCTGAGTAGTAATTCTCCCCAAACAGCATTTAGCTAGTGTGTAGTCAGAAAAGACGGAGTCATACTAAACTGACAAGTTTTTTTTTTTAAGGATTTTGTTTATTTATTTGACAGACAGAGATCACAAGTAGGCAGAGAGGCAGGCAGAGAGAGAGAGTGGGGAGGAAGCAGGCTCCCCGCTGAGCAGAGAGGCCGATGTGGCGCTAGATCCCAAGACCCTGGGATCATGACCTGAGCCAAAGGCAGAGGCTTAACCCACTGAGTCACCCAGGTGCCCCTGACAAGTTAATTTTTAAAGAATATTTTTGCTACTGAGTGAAAACAGAGGTACGAGAACATGATACAGTCAGCTAAATAACGGGTGTGTGCAGGTGTGTGTGCACGTGCAGGGCCGTATATCCGAGTCCATTATGACTCTGCTCTTCATTTCCTTCTCTTCTGCTTCTTTGGACTTAGCTCATACTCTGTAGTATCGTAATCCATCCTTACCCCCCAGACAGATTTTAAACTTTTTTTTGCCAACGACTGCGTTTTACCTCTTGATATCCTCAGATTCTGATGATGTCCTATAAAAAAGTAGGCTCTCAATATAATATTAAGTCTGGTTCTATCATGTCATTATTGCGCTGAGGGCTATATGACACACCAGGCTGTGAGAGTGGAGAAAGACCCAGAATGGGTGTGACTGCATTTGCATCTCCAATTTGAGGAGCTTTTCTTGAGGGAGGTGAGTCTTGAATAAAAAGAATAAAGATGCTTGGAAAATAAGGCTGCCCATGATAGAATGCTAGTTCATGAGAAGTCCATCACCAGGGAAAGGGTAAAGGTCCATGGGGACTAGCTTGGAGATCAAAACAGACAAGTCTGCCCCAGGAGATAATAAAACTATTTTGGGGAGGGAGATGGAAGTGTGATAGTCACTGTCAAGATATTGAAAGTGATGCAGTGTGACCTGGGGACATAGAGGTTTCTTAGCATATGTAAAAGAATGACCAGTGGGACAAGGAGTGGGACGCATATTTGGTAAAAACATTTGGAATGACCGAGGAAAAGAGAAAAAGGAAATAAGGACAATCTGTAAGAAAAGGGTAGGCTTGTTTGTTGTTGTTGTTGTTATTTGTTCTTAATGTGTCAGGAAGTGCTTTGCACATAGCGAGTACTAAATAAATGTCAAATGTATGAACAAATGAGCTTAGGCGTGAACTGAATATATCACTTCAACAAGTTAAAAAATATAGATAAAAACTCACACTACAGATTAAATGAGTTTATTATATAACAAAAATAAAAAATAAAGAGATACAGAAAGACTTATGAATGTTTCTATATGGAATATTGTGTGGTATCAAAGTTATGTCTATTTCCCGATTATTACCTATCACTGAAGTACTAGCTTTCAGGATAATTTAATTCGTGATCATAAATGAACATTTTTTATTATTGGATGGTTATTGAACTTCAACATACACTAAGTGCTATAGAGAACATCAAATAAGACATTGTTCCTTCTTGGTGGTTTCATAACATAACTTAGAGAGGCCACCTTTTTTAAAAAATTAATGTGTGTCCATGGCTCATCAAGCATTTTAATATCCCAAAGGCCAAAGATGCATTGCACATTTATATTCAGGTTCTGATATTTATATATTGTAATGTGCTGGGATCCCTATTACTTTCAGTAACACCATCTAGTTCTAAAGGGCAAAGTACACAGAATTCCGAATAAGTTCATCTTTTTCTTTTTCTTCTTTTCTGAAGGAAGGAATAGAACATCGTTAATATTCTTAAGCATTTGAGAGCAGGGGACAATAGAATGCTCTTTTATTTATTGCTGCATTTGTGAACTACTTGATATTAAGGACTCTTATTTTCATTATTTCAATTATTTCTTAAATTGAAATGAATCCTTTTAGTCTAATCAGCTGCAACTGTAATCATTAGAAACTGATTAGAAGTGATGTGGAATCTTCATTTTTCTTCGTTACCTTTACAGAATCCTAGGACTTTAGAATTAGAAAGAATTCTAAAGCTTATTTATTCCAGTTGTCCCCAGGGCCTGCCTCACAGACTTATTGCCACCAAACATCAAAAACACGGAATACATTCAAAACGGAAACTCCTGAGACTCACCTGCCTTGGAGTGATTGAATCAGAATCTGTAGGGTGTGGTCCAGGTATCTCTGACAAAAGGAATTCTGATGCGCAGACATCCTGGGAAGTGGTGACTTGAACTATTTTTCAGTTAGGGCAAGTGGCTCTCTGCAGGTTCTTGCAGGTAGATGCCGTCAGAGTTAGAAATAAAATCTGGATTTACCTTTTCTTAGTCTAGGCTCTTTCAGGTACACCACACTGTTGCACATACAAAAGAATTCGTGACATGTTTCTTAGTTCTAGGCAACCTGTGGCGATGTCAGTTCAAATCCATTACAATCTAAAATAGAATTCTCTTCAAAGTCAGTTTATAAATTGTGTGAAAAAAATCATACATTTTTGGCCCGGTGGCTTACTTAGATTTTTTCTTTTATTCTACGTGGCCAATTTTGACTCTAAACGACATTAGGTTTTATCACAATTCTCTCATCAGAGGATCCACTGTTGTCCTCAATGGAGGCTATAATTAAGAATATGAAACTAAAAAATAAAATTTGATACATCTATATAATGGAGTTCTCTATAGCTCTCAAAGATGTATATTTCAAAAAATATATATGTGTATATACATATGCATATATTGTGTGTTTCTAATTTTGTAAAAATAACTTAACATTTATAACAAAATGACCAATGACCAATATAGCACAGATGAAAATGTTGACAAAGGTCACTTCTGGACTACAAGACTATCCTAATATATACATTTAATGCTATAAATTCCTCTAAGTCAGGATTCAGTGATTTTTTTAAACATTTTTTTTAAACATTTTTTTTTTTTAAGATTTTATTTATTTATTTGTTAGAGAGAGAGATGGAGAGAGAGCAAGCACAGGCGGACAGAATGGCAGGAGAGGGAGAAGCAGGCTCCCTGATGAGCAAGGAGCCCGATGTGGGACTCGATCCCAGGATGCTGGGATCATGACCTGAGCCGAAGGCAGCTGCTTAACCAACTGAGCCACCCAGGCGTCCCTGATTTTTTTTTGATACAAAGGCCATATAATAAATATTTTAGCCATTGCATGCCTAGGTCTCAACCTCAGTTACTCACCTCTACCATTTTAGCTTAAGTGGCTATAGACAGTATGTAAAAAGTTATAGTTCTAATACAACTTTATTTACAAAAAATAGCTGTTGGGCAGGATTTGGCCCAAGGACCATAATTTGTGAACTATTTTAGCTGCATCCCACAAATTTTGATATGGTATATTTCTATTTGTAGTTAGAAATGCTAATTTTACTTTTGTTGTTTTCTCTGGCCCATCCATAGTTTTGTTAAGTGTGTTATTTAGTTTTCAGACGTTTGGAGATTTTAAAGATATCTTTTAGCTGTTGATATCTAAATCAGTTCCATTGGGGTCAGAGATATACTTTGATTTGAATTCTTTAAAATGTATTGAGACTTGTTTCATGGTCTAGAAAATGACCTATCTTGGTAAATGTTTTGTGTTGATTTGAAAATAACATATATCCTGCTGTTGTTGAGTAGAGTGTTTTATAAATATCCATTAGGTCAAGTTCAATGAGAGTATTTTTCAAGTCTTCTAAATCTTTATTGATTTCCTGAGGGATTTCACAGAGGGATGTTTAAATTTCTGACTATCACTATGGGTGAGTCTATTGCTTGTAGTTCTATTAGTTCTCTACTTCCTGTATCTCAAAACTCTTCCTTCTGTTTGAAAGACTTCCTTTTACATTTCTTATAGTGCATATCTGCTACTGACGGACTTTTTCAGCTTTTGTGTGTCTGAAAACAATCTTTATTCTCCTTCTTTTTTGAAAGAATAGTTTCATTGGATGTAGAATTCTAGATTGACATGAAAAGTATGTTTCTCAGTGCTTTAAAGATACAGTTTCATTCTCTTCTTGCTTGTATTGTTTCTGACAAGAAATCTGTCATCTTTATGTTTGTTCCTTTGTATATATTACACCTTCTCTCTCTAGTTCTTTATCACTGATCTTGAGCTGTTTGTGTCTTTGTGTCATTGTCTTCATGTTTCTTGTGCTTGGAGTTCATTGAACTTCTTAAATTGCTAACTTATAATTTTCATCAAATTCAGAACATTTTCAGCTATGATTTCTTTTAATACTATTTATCATTTCCCTCTCCTCCTTTGAGAACTCCAGTTGGATGTTTATTAGGGTGCTCTATTTTTTTTCCTCAGGCTACCCATGGTCTGTTAAATTTTCTTAGTCTTTTTTTCCTCTCTCTCTTTTTCAGTGTGAACAGTTTCTATTGCTGTGTCTTTAAGCATAATAGTTTTTCCTTCCATGGTATATAATCTGTTGTTATTCTATTCAGTGTGTTTTTCACTGTACACGTTGCAGCTTTCATCTCTATAGTTCAATTTGGGTCTTCTTTTGTATCTTCCATGTCTTTACTAACTTGTTTAATTTTTCCTCTAGCTTTTGAATACATGGAATACAGTTATGGTAAATGTTCAATGTCTTTGGTAATTGTAACATCTGTGTCAGTCCCTTTTTCAGTTTGGGTTGATTCATTTTTCTGCTTATTATGGATATTTGCCTACTTCTTTGCACACCTGCAAGATTTTTGATTAAATTTTTCTTTTTTTATTTAAAAATTTTTTTAAATTTCACTTAGTTAACATAGAGTGCAATATTGGTTTCAGGAGTAGAGTTTAGTGACTCATCACTTACATACAACACTCAGTGCTCATCATATCAAGTGTCCTCTTCAGCACCCATCACCCATCTAGCCCATCTCCCACCCGCTCCACCTCCATCAACCCTTGGTTTGTTCCCTATTGTTATGAGTCTCTTATGGTTTGTTTCTCTCTCTCCTTTTATCCCACCTTCCCATATGTTCATCTCTTTTCCTTCTTAAATTCCATATATGAGTGAGATCATGTGGTATTCATCTTTCTCTAACTTATTGCCTAGCGTAATACACTCTAGCTCCAACCATGTCATTGCAAATGGTGAGATTTCATTCTTTTTGATGGCTGAATATTCTGTTGTGGGTATATACCACATCTTCCTTATCCTTCATTCGTTGATGGACATTTGGGCTTTCTCCATAGTTTGGCTATTGTTGATAATGCTGCTATAAGCATTGGGGTGCATGTACCCCTTCAAACCTGTATTTTTGTATCTTTTCATACCTAGAAATTTTTTTTTTTTTTAATTTGACAGACAGAGATCACAAGTAGGCAGAGAGGCAGGCAGAGAGAGAGAGAGGAGGAAGCAGGCTCCCTGCAGAGCAGAGAGCCCGATGCGGGGCTCGATCCCAGGACCCTGGGATCATGACCTGAGCCGAAGGCAGAGGCTTTAACCCACTGAGCCACTCAGGCACCCCCATACCTAGAAATTTTTAATCAGATCTAGACATTGTAAATTTGACCTTGCTGAATGCTGAATGTTTTAATATTCCTATAAATTTTATTGAGATTTGTTATTGCATGCACTTATGTTACTTGGGACCAGTTTGGTCCTTCATGGTCTTGCTTAAGACTTATAATTAAAGGGGCACCTGGGTAGCTTGGTTGAGTGTGGATTCTTGATTTTGGCTCGGGTCATGATTCAGGGTCATGAGATCGAGACCTGAGTTGGGTTCTGCACTGGGCATGGAGCTTGCTTATGATTCTCTCTCTCCCTCCCCCGTTACCCTTCCCCCTCTCCCCCTGCTCATGCTCACTCCCTCTCTCTCTCTCTTAAAAAAAAAAAAAGAAAGAAAGAAAAGAAAAAAAATATTGTAATTAAAGAAAACTTAGTGCTCTTTATTCTGTACTACTGAGTTAGGACCTCCACTCAATGCTTCATGAATTATGAAGCTTTCCAGTTTGACTGGTAGGAACAGGCAGTATTTTTGGCCCCATGTGAGGGCTGAATATTGCTTCCTCTAATCTTGTCAGGTAGCTCTTCCCTTAACCTTGGGCAGTTTCTTAACCTGCAAGTGGGGATTAGTACTTTCCTTAATACTCAAGGCGGGGATCTCTGTAGATTTTTTGAGTAATTTCTCTGTGAAACTCTTCCTCTCTGGTATTCTGCCTTCATAATTTAGCCTCTTTGGTTTTCCCATACTGTCATCCTCAACTCAAGGAAGCCACTGAACTCAACCTGCTTCTCCTAGGAATTGTTCTTATCAACATTTATTCCTGAGGTTAGGATAGTACCTGAAGTATAAGAGATCTCATGGAAATTAGATCAAACAAATTTTTTTTTATTTTTTATTATTTTTTTTAGTTAAAAAATTTCTGCCCTTGCCATAGATTAGAGGCTTTTCACTTGAGTGAATCATTCATGGAATATCTGTGCCCTCCCTAGCTTCATAGAGTGCCTTATAAACTAAATATTGGCCTTTGTATCATTGCTTTTCTCAAAGAGAAATTCAGATAATCTGCAATGATGCACTGTGTTTAAAAGATTACCAGATGAGCGCTATTTACTCAGCTTTCAGTGGTATTAATGCAGGTCCCTATAAAGATGTATTTAAATTAGTATGGAGCTATTTATAGATATATAATAAGCAATTAAATTTAAAATCCATTAAATGGGTAATTCTTAACCCAGTATGTATCAAAATCATCTGGGGAACTAGCTTATACCTGAGAGATTCCAATTTCATCAAAGCCTTCCAGATGATTCTACTGGGATTAATCCATACGTAAATTTAGGGTATCAGTTTCCTCTTCTGCAAAATGGGAAAAATGGTTATTCTTAACTTACTGGGTTGTTATGAGACTCAATGGAATAATGCATTCTAAGCATGTAATTCAGTGGTTGCATATAGAGAATGCTTAAATATTATAAATGTTATGTAAAATATATTTTCTGGAGGAAAGATAGATATATATATACACAATAGATAATTTTTTACTTGCCTTTAGACAGTGATAATTTATACCTAATCTTCAGAATTTCCTGTTACCTTAACCCAGAGTAGTCTCTAATGACTGTTAAATTACTGAGAATTTAGGAAATTAGAAGTTTTCTGTTAACAGATGTAAATGTAAGTAATTGGGTGTTGGAACCAGAATAGAAATTAGGCAAGTGAGAATAACTAGAAAGTGGGCTGAGTTTAACTACAGGAGTCATACAAAGTATTTTCTTCAAGAAAGTGAGTCACTGGGGGTGTTCAGTTTAGAAGATTTCTTCATAATATTGTGAGAACTCAAGTGAATCTTTTCTCTAGGCACCTAGGTGTGCTTAACTCGTTTTACTTCCTTTCATTTCCTTGGATGGAGCCAAGACTTAGATAATAGCAGATAGATGTGGAAACATTAACATTAGGAAAGAGCTAGTTTTCCTATATTTACCTAGGAATCCAGGTCTTTGCTAGCTGTATTAAGTTATAATTCTGCAAAAATTTAAGGTTAACTTAAGGTACAAGTCTCTAAAAGCTCATCTGGGATATTAGGCTTCTATTAACAGACTTTAGTCAAGTCACACTTTATTTTCATAATGTAGCAGGTAATATAGGTCAGTAATAGAAGTGGGAAAATCCCATGATCACCTAAAAATCAATCAAGTCAGAAGGTAAGAGTGTTTAACAGTGGAAGTATTCACTGTGAAACATATTACAAACAAGGAAATTCCCCCTTATTTCTCTATGTTTGTCTTATGTATGTCTGGGGAGTGATTGCTTTCATTAATAACCACTCCTCTAGAATGTATTGAGTGAGATCTTACAGGGTGTAGTTCACCACTCTGCATGAGACATGATGGGAATTCCAACAGAAAGAGGATAATACACCTCCCAAATGTCCAAGACACTGAAAAAGAAAACTCAAAACTTGTAATCCCTTAATAGTATCTTTAATTGTATCCAACACGAACAAATGAAAGATTCACTCGGTGCCCCAGATCTGAAAGCTTTCTGATCTATATTTAAGCACATTCAGGATATATTATTTAGTAAAATAAGTTATTATTAAAAAACCCATAGGTCTGATACCCCAAGATCCAAAACACAATACTATATACTCATAATTTTCAATGATAGATTCGTGATTAATATCAACAATACTATATACTTATAATTTTCAATGATAGATTTGTGATTAATATCAACAAGAGTAATTTTATCTAATAGTAATTAACTCCCCAGTTACCTCCCAAATTATGTTTATGTATTATTATGTATATGTATTATTATGTAATAATAATACAAGCAAATGTGCTTTGAGCTTGGTTAATGACATGTAGAATCAATTGTTCTATGTCCAAAAATAAAGCTAGATAATTAGAAGACAAAAATCATTTGTTGAAATTGAAGCAGCACAAGGACAGTTGCATTGCAGATTGTGTATATGTGTAAATTGTAGGGAAAAAGTGTTTTACTGAAATAAAGGTAAGAAAATGATTGCACTAGCTACAAAAGCTGAAATTGTGTTTCATTTTCAAAGCAACTTTCATTTTGATAAGAGTGATGTTAGATATTTTTTCCACACCATTTACCTAGCTCTTCTCTTTATTCAATTATTTAGCAATGATAAGTCAAATAGTATTTAGTTTACCAAGGTTTGTGTAGTACCATTTGTTGAAATCAAATGTGATTTATGGCGTGCAAAAAAAAATTTCTGGGTACTAGATCCAGTTAATTATATTTGTAGCAGATTTTAAATATTTATGTATGTATTAATTGTACTTAACTGTTACACATGAAAACAGATAAATTAATTTAAATGGCATAGCCACAAAGGACACTGTTAATAAAGCTAGGACATGGAAGTAACCAACATCTGTTTTTTTGGAAAGACATGAAAAACAAGTATTTTTATGTTAAATAAATGATTTGACTATATATTTTGTTTCAGTTTTACATAATAACTTTTTCCATTCTTTTTAATAATTCTATGCCCACTTTGAAAAACTTATGCACACATCTTTTGGAGGTAGATTATTTTAGTGGATTATCTCCCCTATTCTGGGAAGTCCCAGCGTTTTTCCCCACGAATGTTTGCGATAAGTGATTCATACTGGTGTCCGGTTTGAAGCAATCATGAATATCACTTGACAGATTGTGAGGAGTTGTATTTGTCTTCCTGAGGATGTTACGCTGTGCACCGCAAACACATTCAACATCAGCCTATTGAGAAATCATCTCTGTAAGCAGGGTGGGCTTAACAGTCGCTTCCTCGCAGGTTTACGTGTTTAATTAGCTGACAGAACAGAAGAGATGGTAGGGGCTGAAGACTTGCAAGAGAAAATAATGTCAAAGTGCCATGTAGATCTTATTGTGCCAACCGCTGTTAACAAAAAGTAAAATAACCAAAAAGCAGAAAGAGAAATAACTGAACTGTTTCCTTTTTTTTTTTAAAGAATCCAAATTTCCTACTTCACCTGGTTGTAATAAATCGTACATCCCACAATCAACTCCCTCAGTATAAAAATGCCCAAGTTTCGGACAGTGTATCTGAGCTCAGGTCGGTGAAGGCAAATTGAAAAATAGGGATGAGGTTGTGATTCTGGAGGTAGTTAATGAAACTGAGATTGATGTATTCCAACTCTAAATCTCACTTTATATTTCTAGTATATAAACGGGAGCTCCAGAAATAGTTTGCACATGTCACGTGCATTGTTGTGTCTCAGATATTACGTATTTCTCTCACCTTTTAATGAAATGATCTTGTATTTAAAAAATACACATATTTAATATAATGCTCTTATGTCCATATATGTTAATTACAGGAAATATCCACAAATATGTAATATTAATAACTTACATGTTATATTAAAGCATGGAAATACTTTTTAATCAAAACCTTTATTGCTTGCTACCAGAAAAAAATATGCGAATTATCACAAAAACTTATTTAAGAAGATGTTTTAATTAGTCTAAGCACTGGGTTCACTGTTACATTTTACATGATGATCACTAATAATAGTAAAAATGAATTTTGTCAAATTTAGAATTTATTTAAGTCTCGTGGATTATAGTACTTGATTCAGTGTGAGTGAGTTTAATTTCTTTTCAGGTATTTTTTTTTTTTTAAGAAAATAAAAGAAAAAGAAAACATCCTTATTTTAAGAGGGGAAAAGTGACTTTGAAGAGATTATACCAAAGATTCTAGGGATTCTTATATATCAAATAGTATATAAAATGGGATTTTTTGAGGTGCTATTTGCAAGTAGTCCAAAATATTTAAATTTAGACATGACTGGCATTTACTTCAGGATGAACTGCTTGGGAAACTATATGACAATTGTTGCAGGATCAAAAAGCGGGTGGCAAATAGAGAAACCCTTCTCTGAATCCTGGTGATAATTATGGATTCAGTTATACTAGCCATTTCTTGAAATGGCCAAATCAGCCATTTGGGTAGCTGGCCTTATACCTTTTTTGTACTTGTGGTGGAATGGGTAAGTCTCACTGCCCATCTCATGGCTGGAGCATCTGGACTTTGCCTGAGGCCCATAGACCTATACTATGTGAATACCCATAATGCAGAGGCCAAAACTCCTTTACTAAAGGAACCTATAAAAAGCCCTATTAATTCTGGAGATGCTGTCCTATCAGTGGAAACTCAACGGTAGACTTGAACATCTAGTGCCACTGAGAACCATATAAATCCTTTAGATTAAAAAGGTTATTTGATGGAAAAATGAATTTTACCCCATCAAACTTACTCCAACCAGAGCAGATCACCATTCTTCCCTCCTTAGCTGAAGCCTCGGGTCTTCAGAGTCAATGTGGGAACCTGGCCTATGGCCAGAGAAGCCCTGTGACTTGTACCAGCTGGTATCCATGCCTGCCTATTGGATATGGTAACATAGATAATTTCCTTCTTAAATTAATTTGAAGTAAAGACGGCAAGCCAATTTATTAACATTCTCAGTATCATTGGAAATTGGTTAAAAGCTAAAGCTCTTCTCTCCAAGAAAATCATAAAGTTTCTGAAGGCCTGAGTGTTGGAATGTCCTTGATTTTCAGAATAAGAATCCTTGCCTCTAAATGGCTACCACTGTTAACCTTAGGTTACCTTGTCCCTAGCAATATGTCTGGGTTGGTTTATTGCGGCCTTTTGAGATGGAGTCACATGGAAACATGCAATGACAGGCTTTTACTTTTGGAGTCATGCTCTCCTTTATAGTAGCTTAGAGTTTTGAGGGAAATCATCAATAATTTCAGATATATAATTTTGTGACTAGTGCAATGTTTGTTGACCAAAGATACGGTAAGAGTAGTAGCATTTACTGATTGTGCTCTGGTAGGTGCTTTGTATATTATATCATTTCATTCTCATAGCTCTCTGAGGTAGGACTCATTGTTCCTATTTTACAGATGAGGTTATTTGCTGGAGGCTGCAGAGCTAGAGTGGTAAATCCAGGATTAGAAACCAGGCAGTCTGACTCCAAGCCCTGATGATCTCTGTAGTTACAGTGAAAAAGCCATCTTTGAATTCTTTTGGGTGTCCTAATTCTGCTGCCCACACTTCAAGTGGGTAAGAACTACTCAAGAGACATCCTCCCATCTTTTGCCTTAATTCTCTGCTCTACTTCATTTTCTCATTTTTTCTTTTAAATACCCTCCTTTGTAATTCTTTTCTTATAACTTTCCAGAAGAGTCAAGAAAGGGAGCCTAGATGGGGGAGTGGGAGTGGGGAGGTTCTCGTGTTATTTAGATGACACAGTCAGGGGTGGTTAGAAGGAGATGGAGTCTGATTTTTTAATTATGGGGATTATTACAGCTCTTTTTCTATCCCACCTTAATCCTTCACTAAATGGTGAAGGTATCAACACAGAACCACTGCTGAATAATTGTTCTTGTGTGTGATCTAAGACAGGCAGGTCAGGTTAGGTGAGGGTGAGTTTGAAAAGACAGGCTTGAATAAAGAACAGAAAAGATCAGGACAAATCTGCTACTACCACATGAACAAGGCTTGCCCAGCTTTTCCTATTGAAGTATTATCCTCTGTTTTTTTTTTTTTTTTCTTGTGTTTTTCTCTGGCTTAGAAACAGTCGTAAATATTTATTTTTAAACTTTTAAAATATAAATAGAATGAAAAAAATGTCAAATCACTTACCTAAAAGTTCAGTATTATCAGGCATTTCTCTTACATTAAATAGCTGAATAATAATTTGCTCTTTACACCCAGTAAGTCATCATGAACTCTTAATTTTTATCAAAAACAGATTAAATAATTGAAAAGCAAGACAGAAGATGATTTGGAATACAGAACAATTGATATTTGAATATCCTTATTTCAGAGAGCTGCTTTACTTTAATTAAAATAATTTAATATCATTAACATTTTGTTCCTCAAAATAATCCATATGCTAAGTATTATCTTTATTTAGAGATTAGAAAAATAAAACAGTTTATGTTTTATTCAGAATTTTGAAGTAAATCAATAAAAAAGCCACTCTTACACTACAAAAAATTAAAAAAAAATTGAGACAATCATCTAAATAATAAAATCTTGAACTGCCATTTTTGCATTGATTGCATTTTGTTCAAATAAAAGGTGTTTTTTCTTTCTTAAGAGCAAATGCCTAAAATAGATATCTTTCTCTCTTTAAGAATGGCATTATTTAATTATGGAAAAAGCAAGAAAGCTTTAGACTGACTCACATAACATTTCTTTTGGTACATCTATTTAAAGAAAGTCATAAAGGAGAAAAATCACAGCATGGCAGCTATGTTAATGACTGATGAAAAAAATAAAGCAAAGGAATTTTTTTTTTTGTACACAGTTAACCCTTTAAAACAACTAGATCAAATAACTACACTTGGTAACTCTATTTTCTAAAATTTTTCTAAAACCAGGTCAAATGCCCAAACTTGAAAATTATACTCCACAGCCGTCACAACAAACTAGTAAATTATTCTAAGGTCTATTTAACAACTAACCAGCCTTCAAAAAGATTTTTGGATGCAAATACAGAAATTATATCCAAAAACTAGAAGTATGCGTGTCATCACCACTGAGAATAAGATATAAATATATGTGATTGTTCACAAAACCACACACAGTCCTTTTCTCTATGAAGAGACTAGAGAATAGAAACTATAGCTGTATCACTTTACTGTCCCATTTGCCTCTTTGAAAAGAAAAAAAATCTAGCCTCTTTGTTTCCTAACATGCAATGCCACAACACAATAGTATGTGATTTTCCTGTGGGAACTATTTCCTTTCTTAAATCACAGCTTGAACCCAGAAGCCTCCCTTGTTCTTCACTTCCTATTTCGGCATATCAGCAGTTCAAGGAAAAGGAATTCTGTGGGTCTTTCTTTTTTCTTTCTTTCTCTCTCTCTTCCCTTCTGCTCCCTCCTTCCCTCTTTCCCTCCCTCCTTTTCCTTTCTCTTTTCTTTTCTTTTCTCTTCTCTTCTCCTCTCCTCTCCTCTTCTCTCCTCTTTTTTTTTCTTTTCCTTTTATGTGGGTAAGTCAGTCCTGCCTTTCTTTCTACTCCAGAGGAAAGGGTAAACTGGCTTGAAACTCTAAGATGAACTCCACGGTTGCATCCTGACAATTGGAATTAGCACGTTGCTGCGGTGACCTCCCGCCAGCTGCTGTCATTGGAGTGTGTGTGTGCCAGAGAAGCTACAATGGGTAGAGGCATCCTCCTGAATAAAAAATAACATTATAAACCAAACACATTAATTGGCCAAAATGTAAAAGTCAATAAAAAGAAATGAGTTGGGAACCAAAGCACATGGACGTTGGTAGCTTGCCTCTTTCTTCACTGGAGGATTTCTGTTTCAAACCATCTGGAGAAATGTAATGATGAAGTGAGTGAGCATACTCTCCTGGTCACAAAACAAACACTATTGTTTGTTTACCACCTTGGAAAATACTCACTAAGCTAATGTGGGACTGACTTACATAATATGCTCCAAATTTGTCAAGGAGAAAGAGTTACAGATGAAAACTTAGGTTCACGTGACAGTCATGGGTATAGAGAATCAGGTGTGACTCGTGTTTAGTCAACAAAAATTAATGTTTGAGCCATTAATACCTCAGTCTCTTGCCATTTTGTATAATAATTTCCTATATCGTATAAAATTGCTTTGAAGCTTGTGATCAAATATTGTCCCATTGGAAAAAAAACCCTGACATCTGTATTTTCTTGATAAGGTCCAGATTGGCTCAAATGCAAACTTTATTTGGGAAAACATAAGATATAAAATGGTCCTTTTTATGTGTTCTAATTGGAAGCATTTACTACATAGCATGAAGAAACCAGTATCATAGAACTGCAGAAATAGGTTTTATTTTCAGACAGATATAATAATGTCCATCATTTCTGTCATTGGCAATTATAAGGAGAAAAAAGTTCACTCTCTATTGATCATTTCAATAGGACACAAACTAATGGTTATACTATTCATGCACTGTCAAGAAACAGGCCTTTCATAAGCAGCATCTTTTTCATTCTTAGTATGTACCCCAGATATGAACTAGGTATTAACTGGAAATACCGTCCTACATTATGCAGATGGTAAATGTTTCTCCAGAAAAGCACTAGTTTGATGTAAATTGCTCTCAAATGTCCAGGTGCTTAAAGTTATTATTGGTAACATAATCAATGAGTGGCATATAAAGATGTGTTTTGTGTCTCATTTGTTTAAAAAAATACCTACTTTTTTGAAATGGTGATTTTATATATTAAGGCATGGAGGCATAAAGACACAAAAAACCAACATTTGTGTTGCTCTGTACTGCTTCAGTGTGCTTTGATGAAACATCAAGATATGGAATATTTTCAAATCTACCTGTGCGATTATGATACTGGGATCATTATTTTAAGGAAGCCAGTTGGCTTTTATTCATTTAGGTTCTTGCTATCCCTCTGCCTATTACTCGATTGGGCTGCAAGTTCAATTAGAATTTCCTAATCTTTTATACCCTGTTCACTACCCTCTTGATCACTGTTCTAATAGAAGCATGAGGAGCTAATGGCCCAACTTCTGTAGATACAGGCATCCAGGGCCAGGCTAGCAATAGCCATGGTGGAAAAGGGCAGACTTGCAGGGCTAGGGCTTTGCACTAGATCTTTTTCTGAACCAGGGTAGTCATGGGTGGGCAATGACGCAACATACCTGGAAGCTTCTGTCTCCTCTGGGATATGGCACAGACTAAGGGATCTACTGTGAAGTGGCAATGGACCTCTATTAATGACAGGAGCTCTGCATCAGGAATTCAGCAAAAGATGAGCATGGTTTTAAAAAGCAAACAGGGTAAGTCTACCAGGGAATTCTGTATCTCATCATTTGTGCAGGAAGGGTATACAGTCCCTTTGCATGAGGTAAATTCTGACAACTAACCCTAGCCTCAAGGGGCATTAATAAGAATAGGGAAAGGTCTGGCTCTAGAAAAAAAGAGTGCTATGGGCAATGACAAAGACAGTTGCCCAGGCAAAAGAAATAAGGCAGAAACCACTTCACCAAACTGAGGTTGAAGGTCAGAGCTGATACGGCAAGTGGGACTTGCCAAGGGAGTAAGCTGAAGCTTCTTCAATCCATTCCTTTTTCTGCCTCCTGGTCTACACTGGACTCATCTAAACCAGAAAATTACAGGTATAATCAAATGACTGTATCTCAGGAAAGAGTCTGGAAATCTGAGAAATGTGCTCCGAAGCACCCTAATGGTGAAAAAGAAAAGGTTTTCATCAAGCTGACTCTGCAAGCAACTTTCTTGTATCCATTGGATACCTTTTATTTATTGATTTTCTCATAGACCATACAAGTTTCACTTCAGAGAAAGTATTAATGGCAGACAAGTCCTTCAATAAGGTTTCTTAGCACCTACTATATGCAAAACCAAACTTCACAAGGAAGGGATAATTAAGAGGAAAAGCAAATGAAAGCATCTCTGCCCTCCAGAGGATTTAAAATCTAATATGTATGAAGAAAGCAGTGTTGAGTCCCCTCCCCTTCTACCACATGGTAGAAGCTAAGAGCAAATAACAGATGTTAGATGCTGGAGCTGAAAATCTCTTACTTTACTGGAAATAATAACTTCAGAACCACAGTATCAGAAAGATTGTCCAGCCCATGGCTCTAAGAACCAACCCAAAGCATACAATACAACAAGGTATACTTCAATAAAGAGGTGCTTAGCAGCTTCTGAACTATTGTAAAAACAGCAACAAACCAATGAATAAGAAGGCAAAAGTAAAGGAAGCCAAAAGTGGTGAGGTAGAGAAACTGTTACAGACCTTTCAGAAGCATAGGAAGTTAATCTCTATACAGCTTGCAGAAGGAACGAGAGGATGGGGTGAGACCATCAGCTTCAGGATACTTGCCCTTGGGGTAATTCCAGTATGCTAAGAGAAATCTGTTTCCAAGTTCCTGCTCCTTGTTCTCATATTTTATCTTAATCACTAAGTGAGTGTGCCTGTTATTTCAATATTTTAGGAAGGCAGTTACCTAGATCTATCTTATTGTGATTTAGAACATTTTCTCAAATGATCCGGCTTTCTTTTTCTAAACTGAATGAGTCACAGAAACCTATAAATTGCAGTAATAAAAAATGGAGTTCTATGATTTTTTCATAGCTATTAAAAAGATTCAGCCTTAGATTCTTATCTAAGTCAAAAGAGAAATAAAATAACTTCAGAGGATGGCATGATTTCTTATAGTCCTCCTAGAGGAGGAGCCCATGAAAGTTCATTGTTTAGGTAGTAAAGCTAGGAAGGACTGACGTCTAAGTTCTAAGCCATGACATAATAGACAAAATTCGATGTACCAACTAGATGGTGAAAGAATAATCTCTAAGAATAATTTTAGAGCCACATAATAATAAAATAATATCTTCTAATAGAGAAAATCAGTGAGTGAATGAAAACCTGTAGCCAATCATAAAAATCCTTAATAACATAACATGTCATACAAGAAAAAAATGAATTGGCCACAAAAAAGACAACACATTCATCAGTCAGAGAGCTGTGACGTTCCCACCAGGTGTTCAATACAGGATGTTTATGATTTCCCTTTTGGCATCTTCTAGAGGTGGAGGTGGCAAATGTTTCTGAAATTTAAGAAGTTGCATCCAAGTGAACGCTCTGAGAAGACTCCATTGCTGAATTAAAGCAGAGAAACCTGAATTCACTTTCCTCTTTTTAACTGGAATAATTAGTTCATAATGGCAAGACACACCAAGTTATGCAAAGATACTAGAGGCCACCTACACTGCTGGGCATGACTAGGAACTCTCACGTACCAACACGTGACTACATGTAGTTACTTCTTAATGGTAAATTGCATTCACAAAGCAATCTGTTAATTTCCCTTTCAGAAGGGAAAAATGTATATCAAACATATATGGTCTTTGTTGAAAATAGAGAAATTAACTATAAAAGAAAATTGGAAATTCAAAATTTGGTGTATATGTAATTCTATATCATTGGACATGTTCTTAAATTTAAAAAATACATATGTAAAACAACTGTTATTAAAAGCTTTGGGTGATTTTTATTAAACCCTTTGAAAACACTTAAACACTGGTATATATGCTTTATTTTAAAAACAGTATTTTAGATTTGGGTGCATACATTTGATGCATTAACCTAATGCTCATATGACTACATTCTAAAATTTCTGTCTTTTTGGACCCAATATTTTTCTTTAATTTCAATTTACCTAACTTAACAAATTTACATGTGTGGTGAGTCAATGTTTCCTGAAAATATATTAAATATTAGTCTCTATGTTAAAATCTGTCTTCAATTTTTACCCACTGTGCAAATAAACAAAGAAGCCTTGTCACTCACAAGGCCTACATCCAAAGGGACTGTGACTATGAAGTGTATGTTTTCAAGTCATGCTTCATGCAGAGCTGTAAGAGACTGTGATCCCGTAAAGGACTGACAGGCAGATATTCGAGGGCAGAGTGACTGATGATTTTAATTAATATAACCAAACGTTCATCAACAAATTCTTCAAAGCGGTCATCTTGTAGGTATTAAATACTCATTTCAATGATGCTACCATTGTTCAAGCCAGTATTGGATGTCCTCTTGGTAATTGCCTTCATATGCTACTGCCCACTGTTTTGAACATTTTTTATAATGGAAAATCTTTGTCCAATAAAAGAAGACTGATTTCAGGAAACTTATGTGGAGTTAAGTGTGGTGAACGTGGATATTTGTGCTTTGGGTTTCAACATGAAGTCTGATTGTAAAGTCAGAACATTTTTCTAGTAGCTCATTTTCACACTTTGAAGGTAATTCCAAAAGAAGAGCTTGTTAAATGGTTTGAGCAATGGGGAGTGGAGAGGCTACTGGCTTCAGGGAGACTTGTGTATAGATTCTCAGGGTCGCTGCTGTAAAGAAGGCCATCCAAATGTCTCATGGCATCATAGCGGTCATACTTTGTAAGAAGAGACAAAAGAGGAGTGTTGCTGACTGACTTTCCAATGAAACCTCCCAATGGGACCTGGGACTTTGCCATTTAGCCTGAAAGTAAGGAGATTTGACTTTTCTTCTCAGATTTTCCCTCTAAGAAGGAATGTGGCTTCTAAGAATTATCTTGATAGATGTTTCCAATTTCCTTATGCTGAATGAGAAAATTAACGCATGTACTTTGTGAATAGGCACTGGGCTTGGACTGGAAGGCCTCTGTCAGGTCAAAAGAAAGCCTTTAACTTCAATATGGAAACATCTCTTGGAAACTGAAGAGAATGCTACTGTTAGTATTTTACCCTAATAAATCATCGGGAAACTGTAGCAGAGTCCATTCAAATATCTGTATGTGAAAGCTCCAGGAAAAAAGTCAAGCAGTCTTACAGTTTTACAAAGTTCTATGTGAAAAATACTATAACTATCTCCTGTTCTGGGAAATTAAATTTTCTTAAAATTTTCAATAATTAAGTATAGAGAAAATGTAAGATTCTGAGAGAGAGGACTCTTCATGTGTAGAAAGCACTGTATTGGGTACTTACCAACTTCAGAAATGACAGCTGAAACATTTTGTCAAAATTCATTCCACAAATAAATCTACCACAAATAAACATTACCATGAGTTAGATGTGTCTGAAAAGAAATAATTAAGATGTTCCTATCAACTCAATTTTAAAAATCCAATTTCTATTTCATTGAATTATTATTTCTCATAATAATATATTTCAACTTAGTGAAAATTAGCTCTGCTCCCCTCCCCCCAGTAACAAAGTGAGTATGACAGGTATCACTAGGAAAAATAAATCAAATTTAATCCAACAGAAACCATTTTGTGGAGTAGATGCTAACAGCATTTAGCATATTTTTCAGCATGGTTATTCATTTAAACACTTTACTCAATTTTTACTTTATGTCACATACTTGGGACTGTTTGAGGGAATGTTTTTCTAAGGTAGAAGGGGGTAATACTTTATATGTACTTCAATATAATCCTGAAGATTGGCTTTAGGAGAATCTTTAGAATAAAAATATCTTTATTTTTCTTTAACACTTTGATAAATGAATCATTGAAGAAATAAAGTATATGTGATCATAAAGATGCATAAAGAGTAAAATTCTAGAGACAGGCTTCTTTCTGTGTTCTCAGCAGTTAAAAAAATTAAGCAAAATACGTAGCACTTTTCTTTTTTCACTACCGTTCTAAGACAGATTGAACTCATTTTATAGTATTATTAAAACTGAAATAAGTAATAATTTGGGCACAGTATTTATGAATATGCTAAACATACAAAATTCTAGACAGGGATCACAGAACTTACTAAAAGATCATCTATGTTGTTTGACCACAAAAGGCCACATAATAAAATAACAAAATAATTAAATTTCAAGGAAAATTATAAGCATTGGGATTATTATGTTTTAATATTGAAACCAAAGTAATTTCTCACTTGCTTGCAATCTTTAAATGTGATGGAATAGAAAAAAACTCAGGAAAGGCACCTCTAAATATGTTACAATATGAATTTTTTGCACTCTAAATATTACTGATTATTATCACATATGGAGAGTACTGAACACAATTTTGATAATTTTCTCACTGTAATGATTTACTATTAAGTACAATTATTTCTGTATAATTTTCCCAGATAGATTAAAGAAGAGTTAAAACTACAGCATGTAAAAAAAACGGGAAACAGAAAAAGGTACTTTAAGGACATTTAAAAAATACTATTATTGAAACTTAGGTGGCCAGTTATTTTACATTCTGGCGATTTTCCTTAGATAGAGGGCAATCTAAAATTGCCAGTTGATGACTGAGTTAAAAATTTATTATACATTAAGAGAATAATTCTCAGGTTCCTTTTAGGAAATACAGATCAGCAAAGGAACTGAACTAATCAGTATGAAACTAACAGATAATACTCACTTGAAAAAAATCAAATCTAAGGAAAGCAATATTAACAACAGATTTTGTCATTTGATTATCTATACCAGGTACCGTATGAAAACTTAAAGCTTTTAAAATGGCTTGCAGCATTTATAAAAATGTATAGACACCATTATCCTTAAAAAGATACTGTCATCCAATACATAGTTTGGCAACTTTTTTGTTTGTTAACTGTCTTTTTAAAAAAATGCTTTTAAATACTAATTAGATATATTGATTTAAAGGTGTTATGTATACTTAATACTTTAAAATGTTATATTTGAAGTATAGTATTAGGAAGGTGCAGAAATAAAAATAGAGAAATAAAATTTATGAATTATAATATTTGATGCCAAGTGTTGAAGAATGTTAAAAGAATATAATGCCTAATTTTAAAGTTGAAGCTAACTAATCTAGGAGACTCCAGAAATGGAAAATATTGATTAGCAATATGATAAAGTTTTGAGTAAATTTTATATCATCCAATAATAAAATTTAATTTATAAATGCAATTTAAAACTTGGAACATTGAGTGAAAATTGTGAGAAAAGAAATAAAAATTTCCCCCAACAAAAAGTAATTTCATGCTGTTCTCATTTTTTATGTTTATTGTATCCAAGTTAAAATTTGTGTTTCCTGTATTTACTTTGGTGATCCATAAATCAGAGATGATTCTAACAAAATAAAAACATTTACATTAATTCCTAAGTTTTATTTTTTAAGGAAATATTATTAGTGCTTCAATTCAAATAGTTACTATTGTTTTTACCTACCAACTGGAAAAGAAGTCACCAAAATAAATTTGTTTTTATTCTGCACAAGCCTTGGTTTCTTTAGTGTTCCAAGACAATGATAGTGGCTAGAAATTTTTTTTTTTTCAAATGTCATTTTCATGGCATATAATGCTGTTTCTACAAATAATTATTTCTCTTGAATAGGAAATTATTCATCTTTGGTAGCAAATTACTAATTTCAGTAGCTAGCCCTTTTAACTATGATTTTCAAGAGCAATACTAGCTGCCTTTTTAAAACCATGTAACTACTATTTCTAGCACAAAAACGTTGCCTTTACACCTACATATTTTCTTTTTCTCCTTCTTTCCTTCCCCTCACCCTTCTCATCTCCTCTCTTCTCCCCTCCTCTCCTCTCTTCTTCTTTTCTTCTCCTTTTCTTTTTTCCTTTTGGTGAAGTTATTGAATCAAGTAGATGTCTAGAGGGAGGAGCCAATGTTATTACCCATAGTCAACTGGCAAGAAAAATGAAAATCTTTATCACATGAGAAGTAATTAAAGCAAACAGATTTACTTAGAGGAAGGCCTGAGAACAAGGAGAAGTCGTAGTCGAGCCCATAAACTGAATTCTTGTTTAGGAGTTTTTGGTGAAATGTCTTTCCTTTACTTTCTGAAATGCACTCTGCTGATTTAAAAAAAAAAAAAAGCTGACAGTTAATTAGCACAGAGTCTTATTACAGAAGTCTCCTCTAAAGCAGACATATTCAACTTATACTGAGGTGATTGTCATAAAGGGGTTGCTTGCTGTGGCGCTCACAGATGGCAGAAAAGACAGCCCAGGAACGCAAACAGCCTGATAATCAAGATAGCCTTAAAATATGGGTGAGTTTTCAACTCTGATTCTGGCAGCAGGCTCTTTTCAAATATCTTGGGTTGTTATGTCCAAGTGGTTTACTTTAAAGCAGCCTTGTCATCAAAGGGGTCCCAGAGTCAAGAATAATTATGATAATTACCCAGAATTGCACCCCCCCCCAATAATCATAATAATAATCCTGAATCTTAACCAAGTATAATATTGTTTGTGCAATATACTGCTACATTAAAAAAGATGAAGGGCTAGACAACTACGGTCTATTCTTGACTGACAAAGCTGCTATAATTGTATGACTTTCTGGGATAATGGTTTAAACAAAAGTAAATAGTAAAAAAAAAAAAAAAAAAAGCCCCCTCCTCCCCCCCACCCCCCAAAAGGATTGGAAAGCTTAGCTGTGTTTAGTGCCCATTGATGAAAGCAGTGTTCTCTGATCCATGCTGCTATTGTTGGTTTTAGTTTAGCTCCCTCTCAATCAATATCTAACAGGGCATGATTTAATAAGGTTTTATAATCTCCAAAAATGGTGGGGGAGGGTGGTTGTGGTATTGTCATTCATCAAAGGGGGCCTTTCAGGTTTCTTTGCTTTCACCTGCTGGGACCCATTTGGTCTCTTTCAAAGAGAATGCAATGACAAAATGAATGAGAAATGCTAGAATAAGAGTCCCTTATTCTACCCAATAGTATAATCAATGGGTACTTGTAATCCCTATTGTACCTCACAGAGGTAGTTGTAAGACAATTAAATCTCGCTTCTCAGGCAAATGATTTTGGTAGTTAACCTGAAACAGCCAACAATATTGAAGAGAATGAATGCATTTGAAGCAATGATGTAATGGGATACTGCCTGGCCTGGCCAGAAAGCATGCATGTGTGTTGCCGTGTGTACGTACGTGCACGTTTATCTCAGGACTCTATGAACACAGCTTTCATGGTTCATGGTCCCTTCAGTAGTACATGGGTAAGTGGGAAAGACTGTAAACAATTTCACACTCTCTTTTTCATTTTTATTTTACAACAACATGAAACCGTTCTTTTTTTTGCCGCATTATACTCTCTAAACTGTAGTTTCATAAACAGAAAACATTTATGTAGTTAACATCAGTCTGATGTGACAACCAATTTAGTTTTAATTTCATTTGCATCAGCTAAAGTCCATTTCTTTTCCCCTCCTTACCGAGTTGCATATATGTCAGAAAGAGGCTTGTAGTCTTTGGAAGACATAGGCAGTCATTCGTCTAACTTAGTTGTGTGGACTTCATATTCTATTTCAAGTATTGTCTGTCAAGAAATCTTACAGTTTTACTCTTTTTAAGAAGGAATAAAAATGTGATCAGCGATAAAAGTTATAGCACACACAAATCTTTTAGGATTTGTGAAGAAAAATTATACTTTTGTTGAGAAGTCTTGCACTTATGGTGAATATTAAATATGAAATAAAGAGAGCAAAGGGATTGTTTTATCAGATACATAAAGTTGCAATTTAGGAGTTAAAGGTCCCTTCCTTTAATGTATATCTTAAATAGGCTCTTTTGATTTCTCTTACATTTCAGTTATGTTGGAAATGCCCATATTCCTTTGTCAAATTCCTGGAGAACCTCTGTGTTCTTATTTACAGGAACTCCCTACTTCGTTCTTGAGACAAATGCTACCTTTAGTTGATACACAAACATGCAATAAACATACTTTTATCTCTAGAATACACATTTTCTTCTTTCTTCTACATCTAAGGAGGTTTTTTTGTTTTTTTTTTTTTTTAAATAAAGAGCTATTGATTTGGGAGTTATATACCCCCCAAATATATTGACCCAGATATTCAGATGTGTGCTTGGCACACAAGTGCATATGTATTTTTACTGAGTTGTGCAGAATTGTAGCTACCTTATATGCAAATAAAATAGCTTTTCATTGATGGTTTTACACACAATTCTTTCAATTATCTTTGAATATTGAAAAACAACTCTCAGAGAACTAGAAATGTTGTCCTGTATGACTTCCAAGGCAGAAATATTTACTGTCAGAATTCTATATACTTGCACATTATTTTTTAAACCTGTTATTTTGCTATGTTTAGATCATAGAAGAATAAAGAAATGCACTAGAAGTAGAAATTGACCTAAATAAAACAATGTATTCTCTCGTAATGCTGAGTTTAGCCAAGAGTGAGACACCTGACTCCTCTGGATACTTCCAAATGAGCCAAGCTAATTGGGGTAACCCAAGCCCATGGCCATTTGAAAGACTTGAGGTCAGGTGTTTTATTACTGGGATAGTATTCAAAAAAATGACTGTCAGGGGTGAACGAAGAATTATGTCAAGAGCATTCAGCGTTACTGCCACTAAAGAGAGAGGAGGGGAAAACATTGTGAAGAAAAACATGTCATTTTCTAAATGAGCTAGGGGAGGAGGATGGGGCAATAATGTGGCCTTCAGCTGTTGGTTTATTAGGTTTCCATTCCCATGATCCACATCTGTGTTAGGCAAAAATAGTTTTAATACAGTTGCCCTCTACCACTTTGCTTTCTTGCAGAGTAAAAAATAGCTGTGAGAAACATTCAGATAAGGTTTGTTCTTTGTGGTTGTAAAGTGGTTGTTTGTTTCCCCACCTCCTATACTCTTTTCCTGGTTCTATAGCCTATCTTAGCATTGTTGTCTGATTTGCCATGGAACAGTGAACATTGCTTTTCCTAGCCAAATCATCCAGTGTTAAATGGTATGTGATACAGATCAATCGGGCATCTACAGCTGTACAAAAAGGGCAATGTTGTTGCTATTAACAATTTTGAAAGAGAGTGTGGACTCGTGGTTAAAGGATTAAATTGGGTATTGAGGTTTTTGATGTCTTGAATTCTAATTCTACCCTAAGCCATTGGATGCCTGATGAAGTTGTTAACAACTTCAAGAAGTATTTTCATTTCCCACTCTCTCTCTCTCTCTGGAAAGAGTGAAAGTGATTGCAACAATATATCCGCATGTTATATATTTGGCCTCCCATGTGATCATTCAATGAACAATGGGAATTTGGAGAACTGATGAAATTGGACATCTTGGTGACTTAAAAATGTATGATATCTCAAATTTCTATCAGATTCATCGCTCATATTCTTTTTCACATGATGCTCTATGCTTCAGGCTGTTTTTCTATCTCGTCTGGAACCCATCTAGCCACAACTTCACATTTATATATTTGGAGTTTCAGTCAGACTGGGGCAAAGGCTTGTGTGGGTCTGGTTACCTGCTTGCTCCTTCCAGAACAGGAGGAATTCTTACTCTGTGTGAGCCCTTTCTCCGTGGCATTTTAACGTGGAAAATAATTTTGGAAAAGCAGTTGGCTTTTGTTGCTATTGCCAATGCCAGGTGCAAGCGGTCTTTGATAAAGATTAGCGATGCTCATTCACCCTTTATTTCAGTTTGGGGTAGAGGCCTGTTTGTGTGTATGTGTGGACACGTGTCCACATGTGAGAGAGAAAGAGAGCCAAGGCAGAAAAAGTGTTTTATAAAGTTGTACATTGTTAACTCAAGCGAACCTTTGAAAGAATGATAGGCCTTCATATTGTATTTCCAGCTCAGATTTCTCCATTCCAGTTGAACTGAACGCTTTTTTCCTTCCTCCTTCTCCCCTTCACCACACCCCTCCTTTCTCTTTCTCATTCTGTTCCCTCCCCAGTTCATTTCAGAAGAATGTTACATGTTTTGTAAACAATTCATTCAAGCAGCAAATCAGAGAAGGAGCAAAGTGACATACTAGTCTTGGTGTAATCAAATAATAGGGGTCCAACATTAATTTCATTCAAATGTCTGTGGTTTCATTTTGTGTTGTTTCACAACACTGTATTTTATTTGTTGAGTACTGTACTCAGTGGAAGTAGAAATGTAGTGGAACACTGATGAAAGACAAAGTTCTCACGCTGATGGAGGCTGTGCTCTTACTTTGGGCTTGGACTACTGGATCTCAGTCCCAGATTAAGTGCGTAGAGCAGTGCATTGTGGGAAGACACTGTGTAAAAACACGTGGGAAACTAGAATAAATATATTGATAAGATAGTTGTCTTGATTTTTAGGATAGCTGACTTAATCACTTGAGTTTCTGTGAAGGAAGTAAATGAAATAGCCAGCAAATAAATAACATTCTTGAGTTTCTGTGAAGGAAGTAAATGAAATAGCCAGCAAATAAGTAACACTCTTGGGATGCCTGGGTGACTCTGTTGGTTAATCCTCTGCCTTTGGCTCAGGTCTTGATCCCAGGGTCCTGGGATCCAGCCCCGCATTAGGCTTCTTGCTCAGTCGGGAGTCTGCTTCTCCCTCTCCCTCTGCCACTTCCCCTGCTTGTGCTCTCTCTCTCTGACAAATAAACAAAATTCTTAAAAAAAATAGCATTCTTTTTCCAACTTCATGGTGAATTCTTAAATATTTCTTCAGTATTTTGCATATTAAAGAGATTAGAATTTTAGTCACTTCAAAATACTGTTTTGTTTTTCTGTGTTTTCTATGGCCTATATGCATTCTATGGCCTTCTTGAAATTTTTTCCGCTAATTTGTTCTAACTTAAGATTTTATTTTTAAAATGCAATTCAAATTTAAGATATTTCAAACCAACAAAAGTGTAATTTTTGTATGTTTTTCCCTAAAGAAGGATATTTATTTTATTAACAGTTTCCAAATTATTAGTGGGTCCCTGTTTATTTTTCTTAAAGATATAGAAGGACTTTGTAGAATCTTGACCACAAGATGAAATACAGAAATACTAGAGTAGAGAGGCTTAGGAGCTTATTTCTGTGTAATCACTAATCTGTTATTAATATGTGCTATTTATTGTCAAAAAGTGAATGTATATTTAATTATTTGGTTGGCTAAATAAGCCAAGCAATACTAAAGGGAAAAAGCCTGTCTTCAAACAAAACAAGACAAAAACCTACCAAGAAATGAAAAAAAAAAAGTTTTGTTTTTTAAGTAAGCTTCTGATCAATACATTTTCTTCTATATTTTATAAATACAAAGATTACTGAAAATTGATTGACAACTGGGAATAGAATGCATTACTAATCATTTCAAATACTGGTTAAGTCTGCTTGGTGTAACTCCAAATAACAATCTGAATGTGGGTTTTTCTGCTTGACCTAGCACATCTACAAAATCATTTACAAAAACTTTGTTTTCTTAAGTTTGTTTTTGCAGAAAATGATATCGCAAGTTTTATCAAACCCTTTGAATATATGAAAGCAAAAAGAACAAAACATTAATCCGTATTGCCTCCACCTACCACCCCTCTACCAAACTTGGAAGTGTCTATGTTTTCCATTTTATGGAGATAGTTTATTCATTTATCCAAAAGGAGTCCAAATTTTTAAAAAGATTTTTAAAAAAGGCTTTCCTTGAAATAATTAATTGCAATAATTATGGAGGCAACATCCCTCTCAAAACCGGTGAAAAGCTATTATTTTTCAGCAAGTAATCAAACAGAACTGAGCAGGCAGTTTCTACAGCACATGTATATACTCCCAGGTGGATTTTCAAGTATAAAGTGACTTAATGCTTCACTGGTGTTAAATAGTCAGATGCCTCAAGAAAACTTAGTGGTCATTCACAGTCAGTTGAAATCATAATACTAGAAATTGTTTTAGATTGTTATGTAAAATCACCCACTTTAAAAGTATTAACCCATTAGCCCATAGTATATCCCTTATGACCAACTGTGAATTCCACAGAATGTCTAAGGATAGCAAATCAGTTGTGCAAACACGGTTCCTATTTCAAGATATATCTATCATCTATCTATCTATCTATCATCTATTATCTGTTTTATAGCAACTCATTGTATAATAATAAAGATTTTAAATGATACCAAAGATTAGAGCCAATTAAAACATGACTCACAGGTCTTATTTCATGGATCTATTAATATGACAAATTAACTTATGTTTCCATAAACCAGAACTACACAGGGTAAAAACAAGATGTAACATTGCCTATGAAGCAAGTTTGCCAAGTTGTCCATTTGGTCTCCAATATTTGTGTTTTAAAGAGATATGATTGCATTTTAATGACTTCTTATTTTTCTAAACATTTCAATTGAATGTCCTTATAAAATCTGTTTGTATTTTTTTTTGTAAATTCATTTAAATCAGGGCTAAGAAGATACTCGAAAAATGATAATCTTGCTCTGAGACATGATACAAAGGGAAAAAAAAAAAAAACTTTCCGAGGGTGGAAAACAAAACAAAACCCCAACACTTATAGAAATCTTTGACTTTGAATTTATATAATATGTAAGAACTATGAAAGCCACTATATGTATAAACATAGCTATATCAGTAGCATATGAAATAAATTATGCGGTTCAGTTTGCCAATGTGTAAAATAATTTCTGATCACATGTAAATTTGCTATAAGAGGTTTTAGAAGGAATCTTTTAAAATATGCCCCAACTACCACAGATTTGTCATTCATGCACTGCTGAGCATAGAGGCCTAATTTTACCTTTTTGCTATTGTTTGAAATTAAAGCACTTATCTAGAAGATCAAAACAGCTTTTACAATGGACATTTGTGAAGAGAGATGGTGATAATATCCAGAGGAATATGGTAATTGTTCCCGTCTTGGAGGCACACGGAGGTATATGCCTTCTATATATACTGGGAAGCTGGAAATACACCCAGTATGAAAGTATATCTCAAAGTTTGGAGGGTGCCTAGTGATCAGACAGAAACATTAAATGAAGCAAAAACATTGCATTTGAAAAGCAAGAACAAAGACATTTCCTTTTGCTTTGCTGGTAAAGCATATTAAAAGAGGACAACCGCCATTCTGACAGCAGTTTTAAATCCAGCTTTTCATATCACGGTCCTTAATGAGAGACCCCACAATATCAGATGAAGAAAGACAAAGAGAATTTTTGATGAAAAAAAAAAAAATCAGGGGAAAGAGAGAGATGACTGAGAATATGCAAACTTTGTCTGCAGTTGTTTGAGCTCAGACATAATGCTGAGGGGACTTCTCTTCCCCTCTAACCACCTATTAAGGAAGACTGCATAACAAATAGCAGACTATCCCCTAAAGAACTGAAAGGTAAAGTTCTCAGGAAGCCCCAGTAAATACTGAAATGATTTTTACTATTCCAAATTTAATTCGACATTTTCTGAGTGTATGTGTGTGTGTGGGGGGGTGTAGAATACCCCCTTTGTGTCCTGATGTCCTGAAAAGTGTCATGCGACACAGAAAGATTTCTCTGAAAGAAAATGCATCTTACTTGACTGAACACTGGGCTCTCAGCAGGAGAATAAACGCCTCAATGTGGAAAGCGGCGGCTTGGCCGCGTGGGCCCAATGCGGTGCTTTCATGCCATCTAGTGGCCGAGGAGAAGTCTCCCCAAGACCTGCTGATCTCAGGGAACCAATTCCTGTCTGTATTTAGATTGTGTCTACAAGGCAAATGAGAGAGAGGAATTATCATAATTATTCAGAGAATTCAGGCGAAAAGGAGTTAGTGTGCTTGAAAAATATAAGGGTTTTGGGTTAAAGAATCCCAGCCGTTGAAGTAATCTGGCTTTCAGTTTTGGGTGCTATTTTGGCTTGGGTGGATCTAGTCCGAGAATTAGGGTTCTTTTTCCTTTCCTTTTCCTTTCCATTCTATTCCACTCCATTCTTTCTCCACATCTTCACTTTAAAATTCTTGTTTTGGTTTTCAGTTTTTCAAAGACTTGAAGATTCTGTGTGTGCGTGTGCACACGTGCGCTCCCACTTCTATCAGCCCCCTCCACCCCTAAAATCTCCTCTTCAGCACTCTACTATTGAAATGATAAAGTCAAAGAACCACTTTCTTGGAAACACCTAAAATAGTTATATTCTCGGACACTCTTCTCTTACCTCCCCTCTGATGTGCTTCCCCACAGGGAGTGCTTGGAACATCAAACTGTAAAGGTGTAAGTTTACCACCTAAGGTATTTTTGTCACTCACAGAAACAGGACTTTCCATTGTTATCCTTGCAAAATGTCATTAAAATGTCCTTATTCACACTATTTATATGTATAGCGAGTGTCCTTGAACTTTCTTTAACAAGTCAATCTTCAACTGGTATCAAGTACACTTAACCAAAATTACACATTTCTATCTTTCCTGTTTGAGATTTATTCCATTGGCATTCAATCAAAAGGATTCTCCCTTTTGATTCCACTGAATCATACATTTTAATATTACATTTAGTGTACCTGAGGCAGAAACCATTCCACTCTGGGAATATAGGTGCCTTTTGGTATAGTGTGAAAAGGTTAGGTTTATAATATTGTCACTGATGAGGTGTAGATGCCTTTTAATGACGCAAAGAAGCAGATTTCCATATTTATGTAACAAGCACCTGCATAGCTTTAGACATGGATCAAGGATTAAGGTTTGTAAATAATTTAAAAAGGGGGCTTTAGTGAAAAAAGCTGTGGCATTATATCTGCAAAACAGGAATTTTGAAGACTGTGGCCTAAGAATTGTATTGTTTTATTGTGGTTGGAGAGCAATAAGAAATACAAGTTGGAACTTTATATACATGGTGATCAATGGCTGATAAATATTTTCTATAAAATATCCCTGCTTGAAAGAATTTACTAAATGAATTTCTTGTTGAAGAGGTGTGGAAATTTAACTTTCATATATTTTACATAATATCATAGTGGGAAAATAATTTTATTTTTGCCATGTTTATTAAATATTTAGTTTTGAAGATTCAATTTATGAACATAGAAATTCATAAAATATGAATTTAATATTTTCTGATTGATATGATGGATTTGCCTTAGTTGTATTCTTTTTGAATGTTTGTGTTTTCAACATTTAATTAATTTTTTAAAAAATTTATTTATTTATTTGACAGAGAGAGAGAGATCACAAGTAGGCAGAGTGACAGGCAGAGGGAAAGGGAGAAGCAGGCTCCCTGCTGGGCAGAGAGCCCGATGCAGGACTCGATCCCAGGATGCTGAGATCATGACCTGAGCCAAAGGCAGAGGCTTAACCCACTGAGCCACCCAGGTGCCCCTTCACCATTTAATTTAGATGATGAACAGATATTTTAAAAAGTAAGGATATTCTTTTTAAGTGTTGCCCCAAACAAAATGTTCTTTAATTTCTCAACTTTGTACTAAATTTTAGTATAAGTTTGCTTAAAGAGGTCAGACTTGCATTTTCACTTTTCTCCCATTTATAGATTTTTAAACAACTGTGGTGGAAAATTTAAGTCGCACAAAATACCGAATATTCCCACCCATTTTTTTTTTTTTTTTTTTTTGCCTTAAGTGGCAATACTAGATCCTAAACAAACATTTAGTGATATTTTTTATATCTGTATGTAGATATAGATCCATATATAACCATTTAACTGTTAGTGATTTTTCCAAAGTGATTTTATTATATAATTTCTCACCTGATCTGATACTTTAAAAATTATATTCAGGTTTTTATATTTTTTAAAATACTTATTGCATATGGTCTTCAAAGAAACAACTTACAGAGTTCTGAGAAGTATTGGTTCTGTTTTTAATATTCTGTAATATTCTGTAATAATTCTGTAATAATTTAATGCATACATATGTAATATTCTGTAATAATTTAATGCATACATATTTCAAATCCAGCAGCTTGTCTACACTTTTCAATTTCAATAATATTGTGAACCATAGAGAGTAGTGTCCCTTAAAACAACATTCAGAAAAACTCCCCAAAACTGGAAACTTTTTTGTTTGGTGGCATACTGGTGCTTTTCTTCATTTCTTTTATGTAGATTCACATAATCAGAAAGGAAAAATAGGCTTTCGAAGAGTTTTGAACATGTGTCTCAATAAAAGGCCAGTTTTCTGATAAAGATAAATTAGTGAAACTACACATATTCATTGTTTTAAAGAAGTGGAAAATTTCTCAGGGAGGTTTCATTTCAAAGAAAAAGGCATATGGGCATCACACACGTTGCTGTCTGAGGACAGTTCTGAATTTTGATGAGAACAAGAAGCTGTAATTTGGAGTGATAATCTTTTACACTGTTTTTAATTGTAATCAGTGCAGATGTTTGTAGCTTTATGATAAGAAAAATGGTGCTTTCAAATTTGTATGGTTGATAAGTTTTTAGGCCACAGGCTGCTCAACTTGGCTCATCCTAAAAGATGGATTTGATATTTAGAATTACTGAAAAGCAAGAAGTCCATAAGTATTTTAAAAAAATCAACTGTTTATGATAAATTAAAATGTCCATGTTTTAATCTTGCTAAACTTACGTAGGTAATTTTCTTTTTTTGGTATTTTTTCTGCATAAATAAAGTGAAATAAACAAAGAAGCTCCATCTATAAAACCAGAGAAAGAGAAAATTTGAATTATGATTAAAATGTTTTTGATACAGAAAGTACCAGGAAGGATCTTCATAATTTAACCTTGGTCTCCCCAAGAGCAAAATAATTGGCTCGTTCTTTAGGTGTTATACTTGAATCCTGATGAATGTGTATTTTGCATCTCTTTCTTTTAGCCTATTTTTATCTTAGGATGAATTTACCTGATATATGTATCACCAGGTAAATTCAGATTTAGATCAATACAGATGTCTGAAATTTTAGTTTTTTGTTCAGATGCTTTCATGGAATTAATTGACTTTGGCATTTATGTTATATACCTGAGGGAGAGTCTTTCTATATTTTCTGGAGGAATGATTTGTAATCTCATAAACACAAATCAAGGGGGCTCTTTCCTCCCTTTCACATGTAGGAGTGTATCTGGTGTACAGAAATCTAATGAGTGTCCTTGCTCAGGTATTCTTTACCTAAGGCTGCACTTAGAAGCAGATATTCTGAATAGTGATCCTTCTTGCACTTTTTCTGGGCTGTGTTTTTCTTTTGGGTTACACAGCTAGGCTGCAACACTACCCCATTCTATCTGTCTTATAAGTGAAGCAGAGGGTGGAAAACCATGCCCCACACAGAAGCATCTGTTATATTTAAAACAATACATGTGTTCAAGACTCAACAAGGCATTGTGAATCACAGTGAGGTTTAGAAATTAGCAGATTAATTTTCCACAAGAATCCCAGAGGAAATTTCCCTCTTTCTCTCCTTTCTTTTTTCCTTCCTTTCTTCCCTCCATCCCTCTCTCCCTCTCCCCTCCCTTCCTTCCTCCCTCCCTCCTTTCCTTCTTTTTTCTTTCCCCTTCCCTCCTTCCCCTTTCCACCAGCCCTTCCTTCTTTTCTTTTTTCTTTTCTTCTTTCTTCTTGTGAAGCACAGTAATATAATCTATCACAAACATCATATTATATTTTGTGGAAAAATGAGTATGCATATGTTTTAGCTAAGATTCTGAGCTAGTTAATATTTAAATTAAGGACTACAGGTAAAGAAATTTAAATAATATATTTCTGCTTAAAAGATTCTAAAATCGTAACTTAAGAAAGATGTCCTACCTTCATTACAATAGCAATTTAGTAATTGATTCATTACCAGAGTGTTTATGAATTTTATAAGGGAACTTACAATTGTTATATGACTAATAATGATAATTTTCATAATAATAGCTATTACTTAATGCCATCTGCCATGATTCACATTTTATTTTTGCTTGTCTTTTGAACAATCTTACAAAATAGGAACTATTTATTTTATACATGAAGAAAATGAAAGTCAGAGAATTTGGTTGACTTGCCCATGATCACCAGGCTATCAAGTGACAAAATAAATTCAAATCCATGTCTGCTTTATTCCACCACACTTCATTCCTCCATGCCATGCTGATTACTAATATGAGTCAGAAATTGTGCCATGTTTTTCATATATATCACTATTTGATTATAGAGACTGTGACATTTCCTAAACACTTCTTAAATTGAACTGAATGTGAATTTGTCAATAGCAATATATTTACAATATTCACTTTTCAGCAGAAGCAGACACAGAACTCTAATAAGGTATGTCAGTTATCAAAGGACTATTCTTTGGTCAAAAGGAAGGGTAATAATGCTAACAAAGTGGATTTAATGCAATATTCAAATGAACTCTAATGGATGAATGCGGTAATTATTATTTTTCACATATCCTGTATCAGTACTCCATTTTATGGAATGGCACTGTTTTTCCTTTGTTCGTAACTGCTGCCTTTTATCTCATTTGTCTGGAGAGTCTTGCACTTGACTTATTCGTCTTACCACTTCAAACATAAAACGCAGTAGACCTATGGGGCGCCTGGGTGGCTCAGTTGGTTGAGCCGCTGCCTTCAGCTCAGGTCATGATCCCAGGGTACTGGGATCGAGCCCCGCATTGGGCTCTCTGCTCAGCAGGGAGCCTGCTCCCCCCCCGCCCGCCTGCCTCCCTGCCTACTTGTGATCTCTGTCTGTCAAATAAATAAATAAAATCTTTAAAAAAAAAAAAAAAACCACAGTAGACCTAGCAGGACTTGTTAATCTCTGCCTTACTTGGCCTCATAACTTTCTTCAAAGTCCAGTATGAGATTCACCTCCAGGAGATTGTGGTGATTGACCCACTTGATCAGATTCCTTTTTGTCTTGGCACTGCTTGGCATTAATTTCTACCATATCAGTTTGTACAATAAACTTGTTATTTCATTTCATATGTGTGTTCGATATTTTAAATCATATTCAAAGCTTTCACAGGGGAAGCAGTTTTCATTTCTTACCTTTCCATAATATCCATCCAATCTACTCAGTGGAATGCTCCAAAAAAGAGCTACCCTTTTTAAGAATTAAGACCAAACCAGATGGATGGCAGGTCATCAAGTCATTTCCCCGGTCTTAGGGTAAGGAATAACACTCATTTTATCATATACATTAAGAAGACATTAAATAAGATGAGGCTAATTCCTTTCTTTCTTTCTTTTTTTTTCCCCTTAAGATTTATTTATTTATTTTAGAGAAAGAGAGAGAGAGAGTGAGCAGGGGGAGAGGCAGAGGGAAAGTGAGAGGGAGAGAATCTCAAGCAGATTCCCCATTGAGCTTGGAGTCTGATGCAGGGCTTGATCTCAGGACCTTGAGATTATGACCTGAGTGGAAACCAAGAGTTGGATGCCTAACTGACTGAGCCACCCAGGTGCCCTTGGATTCATTCTTATAGCATATTATTTGTTAAATATTTTCTGGGATGATTCAGAGTCTAATAACCTTTCTTTGGGTACAGTTTTAGATCCATCTGAAAATTTTTACTAAATCTTAACTATAGTTTACGGGTGAGCACGTCATGAAGATCAGAATGAAAAATTTTGTTGAAGTTACGATACATTATAGCAATGTATTCCTCTGTTTACCAAATATTTTTAATAGAGTATCTGAGAGGAATTGTTTTTAATTCAGCCACACTGATTATGGTTGAATATCTTTGATTTTTAAAAGGTTTTTGAAACTATATATTGAAAAGAGCTGCATACATATGTACATATTACATGGGTCAAATAAGTAGGTAGGAATCATTCAGCCCACCATTCAGTAACAAACTAGTTGCTTCTGGGCTACATCCCATTCTCATATATGCTTTGTTTGAACTATCCAGTTTTCAAGTTTTTTTAAATAAAAAAACCAGGGCATTTCGGGAGTGCCTGGGTGGCTCAGTGGGTTAGGCCTCTGCCTTTGGCTCAGGTCATGGTAGCAGGGTCCTGGAACTGAGCCCTGCATTGGCCTCCCTGCTCAGGGGGGATGCTCCTTCTCTTCTCCCTCTGTCCCATCCCCTGCTAGTGCCTTTTCTCTCCTCAAATAAATAAAAATCTTTAAAAAACACCTAAACCCAGGACATTTTACTTTAAAAAACAAAAAATAAAAAACCTTGCTTCTCATGAAGAACTGGAAGGTTTTATCACACTGGGTCTTAAAGGGTGAAATCATCTGGGACTGAACATTAGCTATTCTCTTTGGACGGGGCATACTTTCTTCAATTTGCCCCAGTCCTCAGTACTTCTCGGAGAGATTTCCACCAACTCCACTTCAAGCATTCATTATCTGCCTTCCGTCTGTAAGCATTTAAGTGATTCCTGATTTAGTTTAAGCCCTGCATTTTAAACTATTAAAAGGAAAGCTGAGTCATTTATAGTGATGCATCTAAGCCCTGGGTGTTATCCACTGAGAGATTAGATGCTTCAGGAATGAGCTACTTTTAGAAATTTCAAAAGGATTTTTTAAATAGTAAAAGCATTCTATTATAAATTTGCAATACATGTGCACATAATATAATTAACCAGATTAGCTGTAACATGAATTATTATACAACGTATCTTCCATAATACATATTTCTAAAGATTGGACAATAAAATGGGTAATATATGTTTTCATTAGATATGAAAGACACAAGGTGTTCTATGTATATAAGAGAAGAAAACAGAAGATTTTGAATGTAGATAGTTCTGCATGAGAGAATTGAGTTCTTAAGCATATGAGTAGAGCTCTTCCTTCCCTGTTATCTTTCTATCAGTCGGTGCTAGAATGTCTGATGGTGAGAAAGCATCCAGCCCTCAAGAGATGTGTTGATGGGGCAATCTGACATTGGCCCATGAACTAGAGACTTGTCCTGTTTCACATATCCCCAAGAAGGATTAAAAGAACTGAAGGCTCTTACTGTTCCCAAGAACTGTGTATAAATTTGAATCCTTGGAATTTTCTTGCTCTTATTGAGCAGAAATTCTGACTCTGGATCAGGGAGAGATTCTTCTCTAAATAGATCCTTTTCTTGAGAAGAAGATAAACCAGTAGCACTGAATTCATTTAAAAGAAAAAAAATTGGCAATGTGATTTCTTTTATTATTCATTTCTAACAGAGCATTTCTTAGATGAAAACGAATTCTTCTCCCCAAATCACACACACAGGCACTCACCTTGGGCTATTTCTTTGTATTGCCTATCAAATTTACCTCAGGCAAACTGAGAAAATATAGAAAGCCAGTTTCAGCATGGTAGCAATAGCTGATAAGCCCATCTGCCACCATATACAGGAGCTTTCATCAAGATATAATGGAATGTTAGAGAACTAATTATAGTATAATTTTTCAAACGTGACACTCTCTAGTAGTTCAGGTTAATTTATTCCCTCAATGTGTATTTTTTTTAGTGCAAACTTGCTGAAAGGACCTGGTTGATGTGCCGAAGATGACAGAACAAAAATACCAGATCAAAGCCCTGCCCGCCAGTGGCTTACTCTCCAATTAGAGAAAAGTCACAAAGCAAAATTGTTTATGATCAACACAATGGAAGCGGACAGGGAACATTATGGTTCTAAGAAGAGCTACAAAGAGCTTATTATAGGAGAGGTGAGACTTTGGAGAACAGGGAAGATGGAGTTTGAAAAAGGCTGGAGGTCAGAAATATGCTTTGCTCAATAGATGGTAAAAACCTCCTTTGTCTAGAGAGGAAGGTTCACATTGGCAAAAAGCAAATTAGGTAGGCAGGAAGGAGCTTCATGGCTAAAAACTCATGCAGGGAAGAGCAGCTTGGGTTTGAATTCACGATCTATCTCTTAGTGTGTAAACTTGGCAGATGACCTCACCTCTTAAGCCTCAATAAAGCATCTGTAAGTGTTATGATTAGAACAGAACTGATTTTATGGAGACATTTGAGAGATTATGTGAATCCATTTATGCAAAGCGTTTAGCACTGTTTCTGGCACATTAATGCCACTCCATAAATGTTCGCTACCCTTAGTAGTGATGAGAAAGAACCCAGTATTAGATGGATTTGAATGCCAAAATGAGAGGTCTAAACCCTGTAAGTAAAGTGAAAATTATTTCTGTCTTTATTTTATTTATTTTTTTTTAATGGATTTGAGACCTGATACAGATGATGTTTTTAATAAGATTGGTTTGACGGTATTTGCTATAGATGATGAGTTAGAGAAGGGAGACAGGAGGTAAAGAATGCATGTGGGAAACACAGTCAGGGTGTGAGCATTGAAGGTCTAGATGGGAAAATTTTAAAGGGGAAAAATCATTGGGAAGTTCATGTTGATTAGCTATTGGACTCTGAGTTAACCATCTGGGGATGTGGGCTTCTGAATGTATCTGACAAAACTTATGGATCATCCTCTCACAAGTATACAAATACAGTTGCATAAAAATATCACCATGCAATTTCAGGTGGGCATGGGTGTCTGAAAGCCTTTTCTTGGATTCCAGATGTAGGGGATGAAAGAAAAGGAAGAGAAGAAGGCAGGATCATGAAGAAACACAATAACAAAAATAGCATAATGATAAAGGAAACATAATAGATCATAATGCATATTTTATATATTTTTAATATATTTTATATTACTTTGCACTTATTAATTTGTAGACTATTTTGCAATTTCAGTTTCCTCCATAGAGCATTGACGTACTTTTGGGTCTTGATTAGTAATAATCTTATTTCCTGTTTTCCTTAATTCTTTTCTCCTGAAAAATTGTATTTTTTTTTTAATTTTTTTTAATTAATTTTTTTTTAAAAGATTTTATTTATTTGACAGAGAGAGAGAAATCACAAGTAGGCAGAGAGGCAGGCAGAGAGAGAGGGGGAGGAAGCAGGCTCCCTGCAGGGCAGAGAGCCCGACTCGACTCGGGGCTCGATCCCAGGACCCTGCTGGGATCATGACCTGAGCCGAAAGCAGAGGCTTTAACCCACTGAGCCACCCAGGCGCCCCAAAATGTATTTCATTTAAGTGATGCATCAGATGCTAAATTATGCTTCAGTGGTGCAGGCAGAGAGAGAGGGGGGAAGCAGGCTCGCCACTGAGCAGAGAGCCCGATGCGGGGCTCGATCCCAGGATCCTGGGATCATGACCTGAGCCGAAGGCAGAGGCTTTAATCCCCTGAGCTACCCAGACGCCCCCTTACTGCCAGATTTCTTTGGCTTATCTGTGTCTTGTATCTTTTCTATTTAAATTTCAAAACCAGGTAGCGGACAGGGCCCAAAATTATTTTTGTAGTTTGCAAATTAAGAAGAAATCTGTATTGGAATCTTCCTTTCTCCATTTCTAACACCAATTAAACCTGAAGACTGAGAAGAGTATGAAGGGTGTGCTGTATCAGTCTTACCCTCACTTACTACTGATTACCCTTCTGTCAATTTAGTCTATGCCCCTGTTATAATTAAGCTGGCTAAATCATAGCCACTGCACCCCTCATTTCACTTTCCCACATTCTTCTGTAAAAGGAGACAAGAAAGTAGAAGCAGAGGGTACATGTTTTCTTTGGATTAGCTGTCTGATTCCCAGCAGTCACTCTAAATGCCAATCTAGGTCTTTTGTTATTTCTTTTTTGTTAAGAGCCAGCTCATCCATACATAATTTTGTGACATACCAAGAACAAACTGTGTCTTAATTACGAGTATTCCTGTATCACACAGAATGTAAACACGAGTTTTCGGTAATAATGTATCCATTTCATTTCTGTTGCATCAATTCTTTAGGAAATCTCAAATAACATTTTATGAATATTTACTGAGCTTTTGCCATCAATCCTGAGAATCAACAATCTTACACTTCCATTTAGGCTTTATCTAACACAAGACTGGATCTGCTGTTTTGAAAATTAGTTGGTCAAATTCTATCAAATAGAGTAAACTGAGGTAGGTAATACATCAAATGACCAACTGACTCATTAGTTAGGTCAAAATTTTTATATTTTTGTGGCTGTTAATTACATGAACTTTTCTTTAAAGGAGAACAAATGTAATTCTCTCCCAAATAAATGGTCATTGGCCTTGAAAAAAGGGAGTACAGAATCTGAGATCTTTAGTTCATCTACTCCAGTCACTAAAAAAAGGGTGGATAAGCGTAACTTTTGAGGAGATAATTTTATTTTATTATTATTATTTTTAAAGATTTTATTTATTTATTTAAGAGAGAGAGAGCATGAGCACGGGGGAGGGCAGAAGGAGAGGCAGAAGCAGACTTCTTGTGGGGCTCTATCCCAGGACCCTGAGACCATGACCTGAGCTGAAGGCAGACGCTTAGCTGACTGAGACACCCAGGCGCCCCCAGAGGAATTAACTTTAGATAATGCTAAAATGTGTTATAATAGAATTAGTCTCCAATTTTTTTGAATAATGGTTGATAATTTATGTGTGTATGTAGGTCTAAAGATAGCAACAAACTAAGAACAATTTAGCAAGTTTAAGTCAGAAAATTTAAAATAACAATTGAGTCGAAGTTCAAGACTAAATTAAAAAAAAAAACAAAACTAAAAAGAAACTTTCCTAGTCTCAGGGAGCTAGTCTCAGCATGGTCTGCTTGCCAAAGTGGAAGGCTCACTGAACTAGAAGTCTGAGGGATTATGTTCTGTGTTGATTATGTTCTCTGTCACTTAACACTTCTGAGGCCATTTCCTGTTGTGTAAAGTGGGAATTAAAATACCTTCCATAGCTCTTTTGCAAGGTAATTGTGAGGATCAAAAGAAATAAAAAGTGAGAACGCTTGAACAAAGAATAATTAATCTTAGGTGACACAAAGTTATGTAAAGAGGGAATTCTGCTATTCCAAATATTAACTTGTTTTTCTGCACTCGTCTTTTTTTTCCCTTTGATTTTTCTTTATGGTCTCTGACCTTCCTCTCTCTGACAGAACTTTGGAACTATTTTTCATAGTTGTATAAAATTAGTGAGAGAATCTGTATCAATTAGCAAGATGCCTTCATCATTACATGAGAAATTCCAAAGAAAATCATTTAGGCTTGCAGACCCCACACTTTTATAGGCGATGTTGGTGTGGAAGCATGTAAGTAGAACTCCATGTGTGTACTTAACATTTGCTTCTACCTGAGCACATACGTCTGCATTGAAGGAAGCCAAATGTCCACTCTTGCTTCCGTTTCTCAAGCTAACAAAGAGAACTGTATCTGTCCACTTCAGCAAAGGCAAAGGAGGAAAGAAATCCTTTTTAATAAGCTACTTTAACTGCAGGCAACCTCCTGCACTACACTAAAATCTTAACATCAGTAGAGCAGACACAGGAGAGCCCCTTACATCCTTTGCTGTCCAAGCCTCGGCAGAGAACTTGGTTTGAGCCCCCAGGAGGTGCAGAACTGCGCAGCTGGCGGGAACACGTGACTCGGGTTCTCCCAGCACTAGAAACAAAGTGTGTGTGTGTGTGTGTGTGTGTGTGTGTGTGTGTGTGAGTGGGGGGGCACCACTTAGTATCCTTTCTAAGTGATTCTTAGGTTACTCTGATTTTGTTGTAGTCGTCACGTGAGTTAATTACAATGCTAATTAGCCCAGTTTATGGGGACTGCCAAGCATTTGTACACGAGAGTTCTTTGTTTGATCTGCTACATCGTAAGCTTAGTCATCTGCTCACCAGCACGGAGGGATAGCATGTATAATTGAACGTGGAAGAACACACCTTCATCTGTTTTAACGAAGAAAACTATTGAAAACCAACAGACTAATTAAGGGTAATGATGAACAATTTTGATCAGCAATTATTTTTTAATATTGAAGTTTGCTATTGGAAAGAGTAGAGTGGGGGAAGCTCGCCTACCAGCTTTCTACCCAGAAAGGTAAAGAGAGAGAGAGAGAGAGAGAGATCCTGCTTCATTTCCTTTCCTTCTCCTATAAACTGTTTTAACATATAATTGAATTGATGCTTTTATTTCAAAAGAAAAAAAATAATTATAGAGCTTGTTGGGATCATTTTCTGAAGAGAGGACATTATGCGTGCATGAATTCCATCGGTGATCTGAAGGGGAGCAGGCTGCTTGGACCATTACCCATCATTGTTGAACAGCATAGTAATTAATTAGGCAAATACATCTAGATCTGGCAAATTCACATGCACAATAACTGGGCAGCAGCAACATACATACTCTTGTAATGTGAATAAAATTGCAATAGTTTTGTGTGCTGTGTGCTATGTCAGATGCCATTTTTTCCCTCTTGGCTTTATCCATTCCAGATTATTTTGTTCATCTTTGTGTACTTGCTTGAAAAGGGGTTGTTTATTATAAAGGAAATAAGACCACAGATGAGCTGACTTGTATATGTCTGTTTATTTTGAAAGGAATGAATTTGATTCACTATTCCCGCACTAACTAATTCGAAAAATAGTTCGCTATTTGTACTAAATGGATTAAATTGGCGTAAGTCTTTTATGTTCCAAGAGGCTTCTCAAATAACTACCAAAGCCTTCTGCTAACTGTGTAATATTATGGCAAAAGTTTAATTTTTCATTTAAAAGTGATCTATGGAGGTAGGAAATAAGGCACAGGATTTGCCCTGGATAAAATGATGAAGGTTATTTGATCACCACCTTCTTAAAATAATTCTGTATAGAAGTATAGGCAATCAAAAAAAATCTAACACTTTATTTGAACATTACAAAAAACACTTGATAAGTGTTCAGAGGAAAAAAGTATTTATTCTTGTTATTGTTTTTAATGTAAATCATCTCTGATGGTTTAATCTAACTGTAACAAGAAAGCTAGGTCTTGATTTAAGATGCTTGATTCTCTAGCATCTCCACTTCTCAAGAGGTTAAATGACAATTTTTTTTTGTTGTTGTTCTGATCACATTTTAATCCAGATAACAGAGGACTCGCACTTCTAATTCAGACTTTCTGGTAAGGCTCAGCTTGTCACAATGTATAGCTTTCTTTCCTTTGATAAGGTCAGTTTGCCAAAAAGAACAAAGTGCATATGAGTAATACATTACTCAACCACTTGTATACATACATCTATTTTTCTTACCAGGTCTCACTATTCAGAAAGGTACAGACATGGCACCATGATAAAAAGGGTCATTTAAAAGACTTCGCAGAGGCTCTGTACTGTGAAGGATTGAATTTTCACTTGAATGCCTACATTTTCACATCTTTTTCTTTGCAGAAATATTCCTTTTGAATGGCAGACTGCAATTGGGTAGGTTTTTTTTTTTTTTTTAAGTCACTGACCAGGAATATATAAAATATTAGAAGGCATTTGTCCCAGTGGAAGAACACAGTTCACTGAAAAGTACTAGGTGGTTATTAAGAAGGTTATACAACTTTGCCTCTTTAGATTGGAGGGCTCCCTTTGACAAGAGCCTCAAGTTCAGTCAAGGTGGAACACCAAGGTATGCCACTTCTAAATGATAGACAATTTAAATAACTTGTGACATCATTAGCCCCAAAGCCATCTACCCGGTAATTTTTCATAATCACACTCAATGTATATTTTGAGGAACATACAAGGCTGATTCCCGTTTATTTCATCTTTCTCCTTCAATGTTTGATCAGAATATGATGAAAAATAGTCTCATCACTAATTTTTAAAGCCTTTAATTTTTCTTAGTGGTTTGAAATATCTCAACTTCACTTACAAAGAGAGGAGGAAGAGAGTTAGAATTCTATTTAATAAAAACACCAAGACATTTAATTCTGATCGTTGGATTCTCAATGGAGTTCACGTTTTTCAGTTTGGTTGAATGCAACAAATCTTTCTTGATCTACTGTCAGTAAGGTATTTCACTTGGATCATGGGGAGATATAAAAATGAATAAGGCATCTTCTCTAGCCTTAGGAATTCTACAATATGGCAAAAAAGTCAAGTGCACAACCATAATAAAAGGTAGACTATGATGAATAAGAACAGAAAGCCACAAAATTCCATCAGAACAAATCAATGAGATTTCTTCCAGCTGAGTTAGGAAGACTTCACAGAGAAGAAACCACTTCAACACGGGCTTGAAAGATGCATTCAGCTGGAGTGATGGTATAAGAGGGACAGGAATGGTTTGACAGGATTGATACATCCCAGATAGGAAAATGGCAAGAGAAAAGGCATCAAGGTGAGCAAATGCAGAGCATTTGTGTGTGACAGGTAGTACTTGGACTGGATATAACATAAACTGCTGGAGGAGGAGTGATGGAAGTCAAGAGTGAACAACTCTGTTTATGCTCAATGACTTTGCTAAGGAGTTTGGAGTTGGCTGTGATTCCATAGGCAAGAGGGAGTTTTTGAGCAGGAGAGTGTCTATCAGAACACGATTTGTATAGCTCATAAAATATTGCTTCTTTCTTTTTATGTATAATTTATCTGTTTTTACCTATACTACTAAAATTTTTTCTTGAACTTTAATTATCTTTTCTCCCCTCTCCTGTTGGAACTAAATCAGAGGAATATTGAGGTATCAGACAATCTACGGCACACACAAGTATTCGTGTCCATTTGGGAACCAAACAAAATTGTTAAGAAACTCCATAGTAACAATAATGATTTTGTGACTCCAAGTCTAGTGGAAATTGCATATTGTTATTTTATAAAAATACTCAGAATTACTTCTGAGTTATATGGAATCAGAAACAATTTTAAATTCCTTTGAAAGCAGAACAAGGACATCTTGTTCATTTTCTATAACAATACTGGATGAGAAGATGTTTCTTAGACTTTTAAAAAATGAACTTTCAAGCCTACCTCAAGTGTGGACAATTTGACTTCTAAATGTTGACTTTTGGAACAGATAGGAGTAAAATACATTGATCAATCTGTATACAACATCATCATATTATTCAAATGCAGGGCTCAGTAAACTTTACCTACTGCCATGCAATTCTCTTCTAACATTTTTTTGTAGTTAACTAAAAAGCTACCTACAATTTACAAATTCAGGCTCTGATTAGTAAAGGAAAAAATAAATGATTCATTTCCACATTTTTTACTACTCATAGATATGGAAAATAAAATAAATTCTATTTTGAAAGAAATGAAACCACTGAAATAGGAGAGAAGAAATGGCAACGAGGGCAGATATCAGCTCAAGATAGTTTTCAGGCAAAACAGGTTATTGGTATGAGATTAATAAAATTGGAAGGTGTGTTAGAGCTAGTCTAATGGCCAGCAGATCAGTTATTTGTAGTGTACATGGGTGAATAACAGATGAGACATATTCTTTTCATTTTGGTGTCATTTTTTTAATCCAATCAATTGCTAAATAGTTAGCCATTATGACAGTCGAAGCAAACAATTGGACACTGAAATAATTGATTTAGTGGCCCCACTTCATATTCAATATTTGGAGTGGGCAGACACAATGGAAAAGTAGGAAGGCAAAGCTTGTAAGGCAATCTGATGGAATAAGAAATGTTATTCTTTCATTTATATATACAAATATTTCTATTTGTATATACAAGATTTAAAATATGGCATTGGTCTTTTGTAATTTCAAAACTAGAAACCATTTCTTAAAAAATCTGAGAATAATGGCATTAAGTTAGATATTCTATTTTGGCTGGAGTTGTTGACCTTAGTGTGTAAAATCTAATTTCTCTTTCCACTGGAAATTGCTACAACTAAAAATTACAATGTAGAAAGGGAAAAGAATTGTGATCCCTCTGAAGTTAATATATTAACAGACACTGCAACCAGCAAAAAGGCTGGGTAGCTCATATTTTCTAGTTTCATAGCCTTAATTTAACATTCTTTTTTTTTTTTTTTTAAAGATTTTTTTATTTATTCATTTGACAGATAGAGATCACAAGTAGGTAGAGAGACAGGCAGAGAGAGAGGAGGAAGCAGGCTCCCCGCTGAGCAGAGAGCCCGATGCAGGGCTCGATCCCAGGACCCTGGGATCACGACCTGAGCCGAAGGCAGAGGCTTTAACCCACTGAGCCACCCAGGCGCCCCTTTAATTTAACATTCTTAAATTCAGACACTCATGTTCAGTTCTAAACTTATTTTGCCTCCAAAGAAATATAGTTCAACTATGAATTTCTATCTCTACTTAGATCTCCAGATAAACGTTTGATGAGAATGGCAATACTTAGTCCATAGTCATTGCTCTAAAGAACACCATGATTTTTTCTATTCCTTGCTACCCCTAAGCTCCTGGAATCTCTCATTCTCCTACCCCAGAAGAACTATTTCATCCACATCATATTCTCTTGTTAGATAGATTATCAGCACATCTTATTCCTGCCATGCACAGTCTTCTCAGGAGTGGTAGATACCTTGCTCCAAATTATTTTTATAAGATTGTCACTTCCCACCCCTTCCTGGCTTATGGTATGTTTTCCCTCTGCCCCCTGGACAATCACAGCATCACCAATAATAAAATAATTCAGAGACCTCTCTGATCTCTGGAAATATTTGATTAGATATAGATTATCCTGGCAGAAGTTTGTATGTAACCTCCAAGTTCAGGAAAATGCCTTCCTGTCCTTCCAAACTAGTTCCAAAACATGGTCTGGCACATGCAAATATTATAAATAAGTCAACAAGTATTTATTGGATAGATATAATGAACAACATGCTATGTTTGACAAGGTGTGAAATACAAATCAGAACCTTCAGCTGTCATATGGGGTGAGAGGCGAAACATTTGTAGTCACACGACCATCGTTTGAGATCCAGTTAACACTTGGTAGCTCTAACATGGGGCAAAACATTTAACCACTCTACATCCCATTTCCTTCTTCTAGAAAATAAAGAAAATAATATTCTCTGTAACACAAGATTCTTGAAAGAGTTAAAGAAAATAATGTATGCAGGAGAGCTCTTTATTAATAGTAAACTATTAAACAAGTATGAGAAAGTGTAGTAGGGAACCTTTGGGAGGATGGCCTAAATTTGGGGATGAGCTGGGTGGGGATAAGGATTTGTCCTGGAGAAGCCCCAAGTCCCTATATAATAAGGAAGACAAGAAAAATACTAGTTTCCTCTAAAAGTAGCAGGAAGTTCCCACGGCTTCCTGATTTAGTGGCAAGGAGTAAGAGAAGGAGCTTGAGAAAGATGTCAGCTCCTAGTAGAAGAAGTTAGAAGTCCTACGCTTGGGAGCTAGGAAAGCAGACTCTCAGGACTGTTATGAAAAACAGAAGTAGCGAGTGCCTGGGTGGCTCAGTGGGTTAAGCCTCTGCCTTCGGCTCAGGTCATGATCCCAGGGTCCTGGGATCGAGCCCCACATCGGGTTCTCCGCTCCGCAGGGAGCCTGCTTCCTCCTCTCTCTCTCTGCCTGCCTCTCTGCCTACTTGTGATCTCTGTCTGTCAAATAAATAAATAAAATCTTAAAAAAAAAAACAACAAAAAACAAACAGAAGTAGCAATGCCATTAGTCCGGCTTCATTTTAATAGCTTCACTCTATGGCTCCACGCAAGGATAATAATATAGGAAAGCATACTACTGTGCTGGAACTTGAAAACATAGGCTGACTAAAGACACAAAAGCACTACTGAAAAAAAAAACAAAAACAAAAACACAAGTAACCAGAAGTAAAGAGAAAGAACCTAGGGAAGAATTCCAGCGGTTACTCCAGTGAGGCCTCAGAACATTAAGTCTTATTTTATTATTGCTGCTCTGACTCCTATTCCTTGATTTGACCCTCTAGCTGCAAAGCCTGGAAAGTACCTGATACTTAAACATTTAAGAACTCTGAGTTGTGATAGAACTTCCTTTATGGGATTTTAATATGACTGGGTTGAAAGAGCCTGCTAGTATATTGTCCCTATTTTCCAGAATTTTGATTAGATTAAATTTTGGTAGGATAATTTGTATTCTCTTCTGATATATAGATTTCCCCTCCCCACACATTAAAAAAATTGCCAAGCCATTGTCTTTCTGTGACCTAGGAGTTGTTAAATTTCCAAGAATCTAAAGGTAATCCTCACCCAATACTTTGGCTTGTAAAAGCACAGCCTCTTTAAAATAATGGACTATACGTGCCAATGGGGAAAAGACCTTCAAGGATTCAGAGTCCAAAATGAGCCAGTGGGAGGAGTAAGAGAGGTTTGGAGAGTTTTTGGGAGATAGAGTAAGGAAGGAGCTGGAGTCTTGCTTATTCTGCAGGTGACAGAATCAGAGTTTTGGCCCCATGCAACGTCACAAAGAGGTAGCAAGACCTCAGATAGAAGCAGATATGGCAATACCTGGAGAGAATGGAGACCAGGCTCTGAGTCTCTAATTTAGAGCACTTAAGCCATCAGTCTTCAAGGGACATTGCTCAAGCATTAAGGCTTTCAAGAGCCAATGTGAACTGAAGACCAGATGGTGCTTCATGAGAGAGTCTGCAGTGGGTAGAACTCTAGAATCCTTACATGACTTAAGGTGTAGGGACTTCCCAAATTATCACTAATATTGCCTTTCCCTCCATCTAATTAGGAAAGGACTTGAAGCATTTTTATCTGCTTTAGAAAAAATAAAAAGTGACAATTCTTAAACTCCACGAGTTATGGAAGAGAATTCATGCCTTCTGTGTCATGAAGGATTTCAATATTTTTAAGTATGTACATGATAATGGTGACTGTGTAGTAGACATGGATTTATATTTTTAAATGTCTCAGAAAGATAGGTATGAGAAGAACGACGTTATAGGTGAGGAGAAGGAAACTGAAAGATATTTATCTTGCTTCAGTTTTCATAACTCATAAATGATAAAATTATGATATAAACTCAGATCTTAAGTTGCAAAGTCAAGTTCCTGCCCCTAACTATGCTGCTTTCCTCAAGTATTGTTTTCAGAGAATGATATAGCTGATGTTAGGAGTGGGTCAAAGGAGAAGTCATTCATTCATTCATTCATTCATTCATTCATCTAATACTTATCAAGGGTCTCCTATGAGCCAAGTACTATTCTGGGGGCTAAGGAAACAGCAGACAACAAAACTGACCCCTCATGGATCTCACATTTTGGCGGTGGGAGTTGAGAGGAGTCATTAAACAAGACAAATACATAATATGTCAGATGGTAATAAGTGATAGGAAGAAAAATAAAGCAGTGGAAGTGGGATCGAGGGTGATAGGGTGCTGTTTTACAGGTGATGATCAGAGAAGACATCTTTGATCAAATGACATTTTAAGCAAAAATGTGAAGTCATTGATGGAGTGAACCATGAAGATCGAGAGGGAGAAGCTTTTCTGGGGAAAGAAAGTAACAAGTACAGTGGCCCTGACAACACAGGGGTGTTTGGTGTTGAGGAACAGGAAGGATCCAGAATCACTACAGGGGAAGCAGAGAAACATAGAGAGGGGGTTGATAAGGTGGAGTTGGGTGGCAGACCATATCAGATGGGGACTCACAGACTCTACAGATCAACATAGATAAACATAAAGACAGACATACAGATAAACTCAGAAACCATCTCCTCTGACTTGACTTGGTAAAAGTAGTTTCTAATGCTCTTAACCAATTTTGGGTTCTTATGAACTTGGTACAAAAGTCTTGATGCATTCTATGCTTACTATGTAGGCATTGTCTGTGAGTCATATGTTCCATTCAAGAGTCAGGTAGGATCACTTGCAATGATTGTTTTGGTCACCTTATGAGATCAGATTAATAACCCCTCCCATCCAGTGTTCATTCTTTGGGAGGGGCATATCTTGTAGGAGCACACTTTTCACTCATGATAACTAAGCACAAATATTCCAGGATAAATATCAGACATAGTGAAATTTGACTTTAAATAAAATAAAACCAGGAACACGTAGCTTTGCCTTTCTATTTGAAATGTGGTAATCTTGTGAGTTCCAAAAATAAATCTTACTTTGTTACTTGTTTTCTGCCAAACAATTACCCTCCGTTTTGTCTCTGCCTCAATCTACTATATTTTATGAGGACAGAGTAAATTTTCCAATAGGGTGAAAAAGATTTAAATAAAATTCCATTCTGATAGTTTGGTCACATAATATTAATTAGGAAGATGACGAATAGAAAAATTAATTTCAGTTCTAGACGACCTGCTGTGTATGTCAGCTTCTAGTTCATCCAACTTGCATCTCTCACTTCTCCAACAGATCAGTTACTCCATGTGGGAATGCCCTCTGAGTAGAAATTAAATGATCTATTCTCCCACCAGTTCCTAAGGAATTGCAGGGGTAACTTTCATTAACCTTGATGGACCTCACATGTAAAAAGCCCTTGAATGTCAGTGGGAGGCTCCAAAGAGTTTCTTCTATTTTCTTTGATATTATTCATTTAATCAAAGAATGACGATAAAGTGATTATCATCAAAGATTTATGCAAAAGTATCTTAAAACTCTGAATGGGACCAGTAAATGATTCACAAAAATTGGCAAAGATGATTGCTACAGACACCTTCAAAAATACTTCCTGGTAAACAAGACACTGAAACTGCTTCTCGTAGTTGAGAAGAGTTAAAGTAAATTTCCAAAGAGAAATGAGTCATCTGTGCCAACATTTGTCACCTGCCCCTGATCTGAGTATAGCGCTAAAACTGAGTTTACCAGTCCATCATCACTGTGTGTCTGAAACCAACCACAGTGCCCTGCACTTTGCATCATTATTGGACTCATTCTGCCTGGAAAGTGCTGCACTGGGCCTCTTAGAAGTCTCAATACTATGCCCATTTCAGTATAGATAAGGCAAATATTAAATACATTAAGAGGAAGGGCAGAGCTTTTTGCTCTCCCACTTACTCACCCCTCACCCACCCACTCATTCATCAAGCACAAGAGCTCATTGACCCTATTGATAGGAAGGGCCGCCGAGGATTGCAGAATTTTGCAAATTAGTTTGTGTCCCCTGTGAGCTATACAGTAATTTATACTTAATAGGAATTATAAAGAGGTCTTCCACCAAAATGTGTCAGAGAGGCAATGGGTTAATAAGAAATGTGAACTTAAATCCCATAGAGAGGAGGCTGAAAGGCCCACTCCAAAAATAATGGATCCATGAGGGAATGCAGGGCGTGCGTGAGGGAATTCTGGAAAGGAATGAGCGAAGAAAAAGAAACCTCTGAAATGGTCAAAGGCAGGGTGGAACCATTGCCAAGCAGGTGACTTTTGTAAAGAGCAGACAATTTGATTAAAAAGAAAAAAAACACAAATCAGTCAATTTAACTGCTGATGGGTTTGGCCTCTCTGGTGCTAGGGAGAATAATGAGACAAATTGTTAGATGTCAGAGTAGACAAAAATATTCAGGTAACTGACGCCAGTTCTTCATTTTCCAAGAGACTGTTGGAGTTTATAAATGCAGCATCAGTATGTGAGTGTGTGTGGCTGTCGTGTGCACACATTTGCTTGTGTGAGTACAGTGGGAGAGGAGGCAGGGAGGCAAAAAGCTGTCCTTACCATGAGGCAATCCTGTGATAATGACATATGGGACTTCGGTTTTCCTGAGGTTCATAGTCCTAACCTTGCGTTAGTGATCTTTGCTTAGAAAACAACAGTTAGATGTCCAAAAATGTTAGATTGTTTTGGATCATAATGTTTTAGTTCTAAATATGGCATTTTTGTGTGTGTTATGTCATTGATAGCTGGCAAGATTATCTTTTACACGTCACCCACACGCGCACACACATACAGACACACCACAGCACACCCCCACACACGCAGAGCTGCATGTATGCATGGAAAATGATTGAGCCTATGCCATCATATTGTATTTTGGCAGTGAAAAATACTTTGAGAACAAGGGTTCTCAAAAAACATGGGGAAAAGTCTCCTAAAATTATTTTTTTTCCTTTTTGTTCTTTCTTTTCTTCTCTCTCAACTCCCTCTCATTTCTTTGTAATCCTTAAACCTGACTGATTAATCCAGTGAGAAACAAAGATGGCAGCATGAAGACCTGGCTGCTGCATCATTTGTTGGGCCTTTACAAAACCAGTGGGAGATGTTAGCAATTGCTTCAAATTACAGCCATTTTTAAATAAACTGATATCAATAATGATTTTTTTATACCAACAAAGAAGATAACCATTGATAATTAATAAATGTTTGTTAAGCCAGTGCTGATTTATTCAAAATAAGATATAATTCAAAGTCACTGGTAGTCCTAAATTGATTAAATGTTAGGCATTCTTTACAAAATGCTGAATAATTTAGAAGAATTTAACCTCAAGTCACTTAATTAATGTTGTTGAATTCTGCCTTGTTGCTTGTTGAATTAATAAGCGTTTGCCATAATCAGTCCTAGCCTCACCTTTGGGTTTGAAAGGATGCAAGATATGCACTGTGGTGGCCTTGAACGGGTGACAGGCTGTTATAGATTCTCTTTTTCTGTCATCCATCTTTCCCTACTACCCAATTCCATTTTTTTCACGGAGAAGAAAACTAACACAGCTTGCTGGTGAAGCTGCATGGCGGGGTGGTTAAAAACATGGATGTTGGAGCCAAACAGTCAGGGATGGCAGTCACGGGAAAACCACTTCCTAGCTGGAAGACCAGAGGCAAGTGACTTAATTGGTCAGTGCGTCAGTTTATTCGTCTGTAAACTGGGGATGATGATAAAGCCCATGATTCATTGGGTAGCTATGAAGGTGAGATGGGCTGTCGTTTATAAGGTGATCAGAGGGGTGCCGGGAACATAGGAAGAAACTCCATGTTAGTATTCATAATAAATGTTTTCAGCAAACATAACTTGGTTGGGGAATTACGATTATTTTAAATGACCATGCCCATCTTTTCATAAAGGAACAGCAGCCATCAGAGAGGGGAAGTCCAGGCTCTGCTGTTTTGGCACTCTCCATCTCCATTCCCATCTCACTTCAGTTAAAATTCCTTGAGACTCAGTTATGAGCAGGAAGGGGAAACCTCTAGTCTTTTTTCTGTTACTGTTCTTAGAATATCGCTTCAATTAACACTGAAATTGCAGTTTCAGATGATTTTTGTAGACAGATTTCTTATACAGTCTCAATAAAAAAAAAAACCACACATGCCCAAATTTCCATATCCTCTAATATTAAATATGTCCTATGTATGTCTGCCCTGTTTTAACAAAGAATTGAGCAGTTATCTATTCCTTTGAAGTGAAGCAGCAAATTTGAAGCACAATATACTCTTTTCTTCATGAAAGAATAATTGTCTTCCTCTGAAAGTTTTTTCCTATGGAATTAACTTTACTTCCCCATACTCTGGACAGTAGCTGAGGGGGAGATCGACACTTTTTTTTATGATGACCCCTTTTCTACAGAAAATCCACGTTCAATCGTATTTTTTAGTCTGTTTAAATTCAATATAGAAAAATTACCTTGTAATTTCTTGTTATGGATAAGAGTAAATGTGAGATATGAATGATTTAATATCTTACAAGTCAAATATGATATAAATAGGGCTGCAGGGAAAAATGGATCCATGGAAACATATCAACACAATTGTACGAATTGCTAAAAACATATTCTCAATGAAAAACAATTTATAGGGTATTATAACTAATTTTTCACACTTTAAGGAACTATAGTAAGAACATTGCCCCAAATATTCCATCATTTCAAAGAGAAAATTAAAAACAAAATCATGCTGGAATTCATGATGGAATGAAAGCTCATTAAACAAAGGTATTTTCCTAGAAGTTTTTAGGAGAAAAATGTGTATTTATAAAGATAATATTTCAGTTAAGTTGTAAATTTTAATATTTCAAAACTTCCTATTTATTAAAAGTGGTTGGTTTGCTTTATTATTTTTTTTTTTTATGAAAACAGTTTAATTATCTGGCTCTCACTGACTACTAATGATATAGTGTAAATCTGGGGAAAAATCAAGAAGGAGAAGCAGCAACATAGAATACTTACCATCTGGCTTACTTTCTCAGCTTCTCTGAGTATCAGTGGACAGGAGCCCTTGCTCTTTGGTAGGGGAAAAAGAAACAATCTCCCTCCTAAGTGGGATCAAAGAATGCTTCCTGTGTCTTTCCACATAGGAGAAGGGAGATTTGGGTTATACTAAGAATGCGTCTCTACCTTTTACTGAGTCATTTCTTTGTGCCAGGATACTGCCAAATGTTTGATACACAACGTCTCAGTGAATTCCTCTAACCATTATTCCCATTTTTTTTAGGAAAAGAAGCTGAACCTCTGTGCAGTTAAATAATTTGCTCAAGATCATACATGGTAGAACTGGGTAGAACATAGAAACCAGGTCTGCACAACTCCAAAGACACCAGAGTCACTAAGCTGCTTCTCTTTAAAACAGATCATATAAAGGGCACACATTCATGGAAGGGCAAGAAGATCAAATTGAACCTTCAAATTCTGTTTCTCCTCTCCATCCCTAAACTAAGCATTTTATTGACATATATTGAAAATGATTAAAATACGAAAATGGCATTGCGCTTTTTATAATACCAGTGATTTCTGGGCTATAAAAGACAATAAATGATAATAATCACAATTCTATCACTACTTTCAAGAATAATTTCTATTGCCATTTACTTAGCATTTACTTGAGGTATTTTGCTAAGCACTTAACATATATTATTTCATTAAAAAAAAAAGAACTAGCCACAAATTTTACAATCTAAATCTCAAACTAGATTGAAACATGCATATATATTTTTTCAGAAGTGGAAAATATAAACACAATTTTCCATTTCCCTGCTTCTACTTTCACTTCAAGTAGACAGATTTTTTATTGTCCCAAGTCTGGTTTCTACAAGTCTGAATGCTTAAATCCATACGGTGGCCCCAAAGAACATGCAAAAGGAAATGGAATCCTCAAGGACATAGCAAGGTAAGAAAGACTTATTAGATGCAAGACCCAACTTAGAGCTAACTAAAATCATTTTTACTTTTCTAATTTTTTGTTTGTTTGTTTGTTTTTACCTCTTCATGCCAGGCAGTAGAAGCTAGATACAGTAGGACTTGCGCGCATCTCTCCACATTCACGTAGGTTAGCAGGCCAACATACTGTCACTCTGAGCTAACAGGGGGAGTAACTCTGCCGTTCCCACCAGTGCCACATTAAGGGAAATGAATCTCATTCTGTTCTTTTTTGGGGAGTAATTTATCAGATGATTTATTTACAGTGCAATCTGCGTGACAAGTAAACAAATATGTTATTTTTGCCCACTGTGGTTGGATCTTAAACATAAGAAAGAGACAGAGTAAGTGTCGTTCTAGGATATGTGAGTAGCTCTGACAACAGCTTTGAAAAATAAAGGAACTCCATTACGAGGCGTTTAGCAAGAACTGATTTACATACTAGAGTAGATCTTTCATGAATTCTGCCAACGTAGAGAGGAAAGGGGAGGGAAGAAAAAGGTTCCAATTGCACGCTACCACTGTGCATGTTGATGAATCCCCCAGCACATGTTAATTAATGCCCTATTGTGTTTGGCAGGCTACCAGGGACTGTGATTGTACACGGGCTGATCCTTTAAATGGAGAGTGGCTTACTCTATATTGAAAAGAAAAAGATTTGTATTTGTATAAGCCACAACTATGCCTTAGGAGTGAGTGTTTTGCTTTTAGTGCAATTAAGAGAGAAGAACTGCCATCTATCACAATATTTTATCATTACATGTAAAAAAAAAAAAATCCCCAACCCAAGTAAGTAAAAAAAAAAAAAAAAAAATCACAGAAATGTCATTGTTTTTAAGGAAAAATAACATTGCTCCCATTACCCTATCCAAATCAGTGTCCAATTTTCACCCACAAATGATGATAATGAATACTGATATCTGCCATCTTATGCTCTGGCTGAAGCAGAAGATTGTATTCAAGCAATTAAAAGGAAATCCTCATAACAAACACATGGCAATCTTGAAAAATTTAAATGCATAATGCCATCCTGGCAACAGAGGTGAATTAAATAGGGAAAAGGCCTGGAAGATGCAAATTCCTTGGGCTTAAAGCTACGGAAACCTTATGTCCTGTTAGACTTTTAATTTTAATCATGGAGAAAAAAAGATCGACTAATCACTCAGCTCTTATTTCTTATTTGTTTTAATTTGCTTTTTACTACTTGCACCGTAAAGAGCTGATAAATATTGGATGTCTTAAAGCTTGAGTGGCCTAGGAAAATAAATTGCCTTATATTATTGTTCCTTATGAATAAAATTGACATATCTAAGAAGCTGTTGCAGTAGAGTCCAGAAAGATATTACAGTCAAATCAATTAATTAAGTGTCTTTCACCGTTCTAAGTAATAAAGTTCAGCAGCGGCTTACTAAAGAACCTACCTTTTTCCTAAATCTACACTGCTCTAGCTGAAATAGGCTGAAGTCTCTTTTATTTTTATTTTTTCCTTGAAGACTTTAGTCCTTTGGGCTTCCTTGCACATAAAACTCCCTCCACATTTCCCCCAGTATATTTAAGCTTGATTTAAACAAGTGATTTTCAAAGTGGGGCACAGAGGCCACCTAAACCAGAAACACATTGTTAAAATATACGTTCTGGGGTCACCTGGGTGGCTCAGTAGGTTGAGGCCTCTGCCTTCGGCTCGGGTCATGATCCCAGGGTCCTGGGATCGAGCCCCACATCGGGCTCTCTGCTCAGCGGGGATCCTGCTTTCCCCCCACTCTCTCTCTGACTGCCTCTCTGCCTACTTGTGATCTCTCTCTGTCAAATAAAAAAAAAAAAAAATACGTTCTGGGAGCATGTGGGTGGCTCAGAGGGTTAAAGCCTCTGCCTTCGGCTCAGGTCATGATCCCAGGGTCTTGGGATGGAGCCCCACATCGGGCTCTCTGCTCAGCGGGGATCCTGCTTCCCCCTCCCTCTCTGCCTGCCTCTCTGCCTACTTGTGATCTCTGTCTGTCAAATAAATAAATAAAATCTTAAAAAAAAATAAATAAAATATACATTCTGGAAATCTATTCTTCCACAGGCCCTGATTCAGTAGTGTAGGATAGAAGCCCAGGAAACTTCATTTTTAATATGTACCCAAGTGATTCTGATCATTTAAACTACTTCATATGCTCTTCTTTTGTTCAGTGACCTTTGAAAAATTCACTCCTTTTTGCAGCAATGTGTGATTTCACTGGACAATAACTATCCCTTAGAGCATGGTGTCATGAACTTTGCTCTAGATAGCCAGGTCTGTTTTCCTTCTGGCTTAAGGAGGTTGAAACTCAACAACCACAATGACCTTAACCTCAAAGTGCCAGTATTGTTGGCCCTCTTTGCCAGGGGAGAAGTACCACCAGGTTTCGGGGACAGGAAAGTTGAAGACCAGAGTAGACATAATGACAGAAAGGACAGAGACCTTCAATGGGCCCTCCAACCCATTGGAAACCTCTTTCTGTGACATTGTTAGTCTCATTAACTCTTAATTCATGTTTACATCAACCGGGGTTCAAAACAAACTGAACTCTAGTCTTAGAAAATAGATATATACCTTTGATTCTGTTTGTGTAGGATTCTTGGACCTATTATTGAATAACAGCAATAGTCTGTTGAGTATTTGCCATGTGCCCAGCAGGAGCTAAATATATATGACATCATATATATAACAATAAATATGTATGACATCATACAACTTTTCAGCACTAACCCTGTGAGACACTTATTACAATTTTCCATTTTACAGGTGAGGAGCTAAGGATCTGCAAGGATAACTGGTTTACCTGAGATCTCTGTCGGTAGACTCAGCAATTTTTTCCAGGCCCTGACTCCAGGCCCTGCTCTCTTATGCAGTAGGCAGCCCGGTCTCTGATCTTAAGTGGGTCTCTCTCTCCTTTTTAATCAGCTTGTCTTGGTGCCTCAGCTCTTTGAAATAAAGCGTAGGTTCTATATGCGCATCTGCTTCCTTTGGGAGTGCCTCTAGCTACTATTACTATATTATAAGTTCTTTGAGATGAGAACAAACAGATTGAGCCCCACCTCTGGGTTTCCTTGCCAGTGCTGTCAGAACCACAGTACAATGGTGACGTGCTCCGGCTAAGTAAGTGAGGTCCTGCCGCTCTATTTTAGGACTCAGAGCTCTGACAGAGAGCTTACTGTTACATTATCGCACAACATGCTTACAATAGATGAAGTCACTTTCAAGGGAAGCCGGGGCCTATACCCTGCCAGCACTTTGTTTAATGAGCTCAAGACAAAAATAACAGCATCTAATGGGCAGGGAAGCTGAGAGAATGACACAAAACAGTCTTTATAGAGTGCGACTCTGAAATACAAAATAAGGCAAAGGCAAACTGTGAATTGATTTTTTAAATCTCGCTTTGTCCCCCAAATCATTGCTTTCCACAGAGGATTTATTCCTGGAGTGTATCCTAGAGTTCTGCAAAGTAGGATGACCATTCTGTCATTAGGCTCTCCCACCTTTGCACCACAGTTCATGCCATCGCTCGCGTTTGGAAGCCTCCCTTACCATAGACCTCTCCTTTACCAAACTATGTAAACTCTGGCCGAGGATTTCTTTTAAGAGGAGGGACAAGAGGGCTGTAGAGGTGTGCTCTTCCTCTTTTAAAAAGCAATCTATGCAAGGAGATTTAGTGTTGAAAATAGGTTCTGGCATCTGAGTCTTTAAGTCCTTAGCAAATTTCGATGCTTTATTTGCTTCTGCATGCTCTTGACCTGGCTTTTGTCAAAACTCTGATTCCAAAATTCATTCCATTTAGTTCTTATAACCGCCCATCCTCATAAGAAAATATTGGCTTCTGGTTCTGTCCCTGGAAGTCACAATTCTTCCCTGGACTGGCTTTGGTGTCTGGCTACTGTCAGTTTAGTATCATCCCTCAAATCTCTAGATACACTTTCATTTTCCCTCAGCCTGTGACTAATGTTTGATTCAAAGACTATGAACTAATGGTCAACCTCAACCAAAATCTTCCTGCTTATTTAGGCAATAAGTGATTTATTACTCCCCTGAACTTGATTAAGATCATTTGATGGCATTTGTATGGCCTGCTATAGTGATTATTTGTATACGTCTAGTTTTCTCTGCTGAATTACCAACTACTTGGTGTTAGGAACCAGGTCTTACTCACTTGTATATATAGTGCTTTGAGTTAATAATAATGATGGGAATAGTGTTAGTTAGCATTTAGTGAACCTCTAATATGTTCCAGGCACTGTGCTACAAGGTTTTCACTCATTATCTCTTTTAATTCTTACAGGAATACTGTGGGTAAGGCATTATTGTCATTAACATTTAATGAAGGAAGACTAAACTAAAGTTTAGAGAATTTTAGAAGCTTGCCCAAATTTACACAGCTAGGTTGTGTGAAGCCACGATTCCAAATCAGGTCTGCTTAACTTCAAAATGAGAACTCTTAATCATAGCACTAGAGTTTTTAGTGAAGGGGTTGGATGAATAAACCCATTTACAGAATTAAAGGAGAATAAATTGTTAAAATGAGAACTGTTTTCAATGTTTCAAGTAAATACCTTATAGACCTATTTTTTATTTTATTTTTTTTAATTTTTTAAAAAATATTTTATCTATTTATTTGACAGAGATCACAAACAGGCAGAGAGGCAAGCAGAGAGAGAGAGAGAGAGAGAGAGAGGAGGAAGCAGGCTCCCTGCCAAGCAGAGAGCCCGATATGGGGCTCAATCCCAGGACCCTGGTGTCATGACCTGAGCAGAAGGCAGAGGCTTTAACCCACTGAGCTACCCAGACACCCTAACCCATTTTTTAAAGGTTTATTTATTTGAGAGAGAGAAAGATAGAGTGAGCAAACACCAGCAGGAGTGGGCAGAGAGGGAGAGAGAATCTCAAGCAGACTCCCTGCTGAGCACAGAGATTACCACGGGGCTCAGTCTCAGGACACTGAGATCATGACCTGAGCCAAAATCAAGAATTGGAAGCTTAACAGACTGAGCCACTCAGGAGCCCCTATAGACTCAATATTTTTAAATATCAAGAAGGGTCTTTTTCTCTGGCTCTATAATATTTAAAGACTTTATGGCACTTACAATTGTCCTGTTAAAAAAAATTTATGTTAAAGATGAAAATAAGGTGAGATTCAGTCAATTGGTTGGACAGTGAATGTAAAGTGTAATGGAAGGACTTTATGCTTCTTTATACACAGGAAACACCCATGTTTGTTGAATAATAATAAAAAATTGAATTAATGAACTCTTTAGTCAATGAGCAAACATACTGAAAATCAGCCTTATACCAACTACTTTAGAATAATTCATGAAAAGGCATAGCAACACCTACAAGACATTTGGAACTAGACATACTATCAATAGTATATATCAGCACAAAAATGGAAATACATTTGGAAGTTGATCCCAACAAAATCTCCATAGTGTAATCACATTGATATCATATCCTAGGGTCAGCAGCTCAAGCATGTCATTTGTTTAGAGTGAAGATGGTTAATATTACTTAACTATGACATTATAGACTAAATGAAATGTAAACATGTATGTATAGCAACTGGGCACATAATAAGCACCCAATGAATGTCAGTTCTGTTCTTCCATCCCATACTTTCCTGTCCTATTCATTGAGTTAGACGGTTTCAGCTAATTGTATCTTCCTGAGACCATACTTCTTTTAAGTTTCAGATCACCATAAAAATGGTAGAAATCATATCTGCTTCCTCAGAAGTTCTCAATTCCATCAACAAGGAACAAAAGAGACTCAGAGAATATTTGTGGTAATTACTTTCTTCTCTCAAGAGAGGTCAAAAGGGAACCCTCAGGCAAGGACAATGTCTGTGCCTCCTCTAGGCCTTCTAACTCTCCTCAGGGGTAGAGAAGGGGATTGAATTGTAAGTTATAGCAAAACCCCCTTTCCTCAGGAGTCTCAGCTCCATCCACAAGTGTCAAGGCTGAATCCAAGGCTTTGGACTTCAGCTCTCCACAGCTTTCCCAGATCTCGTGGCTTCTCCCAATAGGGGTCTAGTGGAAGGCCTAGACACCCAAACTTGTCCATCTCCTCACACTTAACTGCTTTGCTGCCATGTTTGGCTTGACTCTACCAGGACATATTGCTCCCATTCTCCCTGTCTATGCCATTCAAAGAAGCCCAGGATCCCATCACCCCTCATATCTGTCTCTAATTTTTGCAGGGCTCTGCATAGCCTCTGTCCTGTTCCATTCTCCCAGCACTCCCCAGTTCATGAAATCCCTCCACCATGCTCTCTGGAATTCATGGTCTGCAGTCAAAAAAATCCCATAGATTCTTAACTTCCTGAGCACTCCCTTTATCTTTTTCATTCTAGTGGAAACCTGGCTCTTCTGTAGGAAGGCTGCTTTCCTTACAAGGTCTCTCAGGTACAGGCAGGAGGTTTTGTTTGTTTTTGGTGGCTGTTCTTTGTTTTTCTTCCACAATCCTCATATATATGGACCTGGAGATCAGAGGCATGTCCTTCTTATTTCTTCATTACCTCTTCAAACCATTCTTGTTTTCTAGTGACAACCATACTGGTAAATCCAATGGGCACCATTGCTTCTGATCTCACCCTTCATTAGCATTTGACAGAGTTGGTTCCTCCCCCTTGAAATTTTTCTTCATTTGGCTTTCAGTTTACCACGTTCTTCTGATTTTTCTTCTGTTGTACTAGCTATCACTTCCCAGTCCCCTCTGCTGACTTCTCACATCTTCAACAAAGTGAACACCTGAGTTTACCATGACTGTCCTTAGGTCTCTTCATTTCTCTGTTTCATGGCCTCAGTGATTTTGCTCAGTCTCATGGCTTTGCTTACCACTTATATGTTGATAGCTTCTAAATTTGTATCTCTGGACTTCTCTTCTGAGTCTAGATCCACATAGTTAACTGCCTACTCAGCACCTCCAAATGGAGGTATTGTAGTAATCTTGTACTCCTGGCACCCCATAATCTATTTTTAGTAGGCAGCAAAAATAGAGATTCTAAAAAATAACAGAGCATGTCACTCCTTTGTTCAAATCCTGCAACAACTTCTTTTTCAACTAAGAGCAAAAGCTAAAGTCTTTATAAAAACCTACAGGGCCTTACCTGTAGACCATGGTACCTGTGGACCATGGTACCTCTCTGACTCTACCTGGTGCCACTCTTCTTCTCACTTACTCTGCTTGACCCATACACTTTATGTGCTCCTACCTTCGGTCTGTTTGCTTGAGCTGCAGAACCATCCCACAGATATCTGGAAGCCCAACTCTCTCACAATATCCAGTCTTTGCTCAAGTAACACCTTCACAAACAGACCAACCCCAACATAATATCCTTAGTTAATTCTGCAACCCTCTTTCCAGCCCCACACTCCTAAGACCCTTTCCTTGCTCTATTTCTTTTTCTTTTTTCCATTATACTTAGCCATTTTAACATTTGATGACATTTACTTTTTATTTCACTAGCATCTATTGCTTGTTTTCTCTCTCTTGTACTAGATTATGAGTTCCGTAAGAACACAAACTCAGTTCTTTTTTGTTCTCTGATTTGTCCCAGGAATTTGGAAATGTGCCTGTACATAGTATGTGAATAATAAATATTTGATAAATAAATGCTAGGTTTGTATAGCATTTTGCAGTGTAAGGCATGCTGTCATATGTTACAAAATTATACCATTTAAACTACCTCTTGCTGTTGGCTGTGCAGTTATCATTATTTCCATGGGTCAAATTAGAAAGCTGAGGTCAGAGACAATTTTTCCTGATTCTAAATTTGTTGTTTTTGCAACTTAATTCTGGTTACCAGGGCATTGTTCTTTAGAGTTGGTTGTACTTGATTCATGGCATAGAACAATGGTGCTGACTGCCCGGTGGCTGCTGATTAAGTACAAACACAAAATATCGCCCAGGTGCTGGCAAACAATGTTTTGGGGCAAGAAGGATATGACTCGGTCACAACTCCTAAAAGGCAGAGTGATTTTCCTTTACCAGCAGAGCTGCATGGACCCTCATGTCACTCGTTTCTCTCCAACTCACAAGCCACCTGGTATCCTGCAATTGGTTTGACATGTTCAAATCAGGGTTTTGATCTCAGCATTACTCTGAGATGACACCTTGGAAGGTGACTAATACAATTTTATTAAATTTAGATTTTGGTAATTTGTCAGCACTTACTCACTTGACTAGGGGAGCAAGGGTCCTTGGGTACTTCTGATCATGAAATTTAAATAATAAGGCTCTTGCTGATTGCTCTTGAATACATTAAGCATATTTTAGGCACAGCTTTATGATTGGTGACCAGAAGCAATCCCAGCTGAATAGAAATTCTTTCACTGGGTGTTTCTTATTTCTCTGAGCTGTGATCACAACCTTCCCATTGGCTTCCTTGCAGAAAGCATTACAGCTCCTTTAGAAGCTTCTGGCCTGAATACCAAGACATACTGGCCCTTAGGATCTTCATGTTTTTAAGAGCTGTTACCCTTGTTCCTAGCCAGCTATTGAATTCTCAAATTCTACCCAGGCATTGATCTAAATTTTCTTTGTTTAAGGGTTTTTATTTCTGACCAGAGAGAGCAGCTGAATTGATCCTAGTAATCAGTGAGGTTGTTTTGAAAGTCTTGAAGTTGATTTGCTGTAATTATCAGTTCTTGTTGAGTGTGAAAAGGAGCATGTTTACTGAGGGCTCACCTCCTGTGTGTCACAGCTGTTTTAGACACTTCACACACATTAGTTAGGGCAGTTAGCCTTGCCATTGCTCTAAGAGAAAATTATGCTCAAGGCCTTTTCATAGATGAAGATAGGGAGACTCAGGGAGATTAGGGAACTTTCTTAGGGGCTACTCAAGGAATGAGGCAGAGCCAGGATTTGAAACCACTTCTTTAGACTGCCTCAAATGCACTGATTAACGTTTTTCAGTGCTGCACACACCTAAAATATAGCCACACAAAACCCAAAGAAATTGGGAAATAACTGATCAGACAGCCTCATATTTGAAAACTATGTCTGTAAAGCGCCAGTAAGTAAAAGGCCTAGCCAATCAAGACACCGCCATAGGGGTCAGACTGAGAGGCCATGGAGACACACTTCTTATCAGTCATCGTATGAGTGATTAAGGATCAACCAGAATATAATATAAGAAAATAAGAATATAATATAAGAAAAAAAGAAAAATCACAGTTTTAATACCTCTCAATTGTTTAGTTTCTGACTTTATCCTACATTTATGATACTTATAAGGAAATAATTCAATCTGAAGTTAAAATTAACTGATAAATTGGATGTGTCCATTCAGGCAGGAGAAAATTTTGGATATATGCTTCCTGGGGTGTCTCAATGTACAGAATGCTGAGCAAGTTTGATCTGGTGTGTTTGTCTCAAACTTCATGAACTCATGTTCCAGAAGAGAAAAAAAATTCTAGTCTTCCTTCTCCTTCCTCTTTTCTTTATTTTCCACCTTCTCCTTCTTTTTTCTTTTTTACTTACAAATCCCTACTACAAAGAAGTTTAAAGATGCTGAAATTGATAATGCTGTCTCGGGGTCATTGGTTTCTAAATTTTCTGCTATGATTATGGAATTTTCATTATTAGAATCAAAGATTAGAATGATATCTCTACCAGTGCTCCAATTTTATTTTCCTTTCTGGAAAACTGAGGAATTGCCTTGGATCTATTCTTCAGACTATAAAGTATACTTTTCATGAATTCTAAGTGCCTGAATTTAATTAATTTTCCACTTAATCCTAGTCCATTTTCAACTTCTCAGTATCCATTGTTTAAAACAGAAATGCAGCTCCAAGGCCCTTACGTGAATTTGATTTTCTCATTGGTTTAAAAGAATCCCGCCCCTAGCTGTATTTAATTCAGTTATCCCGATTTTTATTTTGCTTTTAATGTAATTTGAATGCTTTGGGATGAGGCATATGCTGTCCTGTAAATCACAGTCTTAACACCTCTCAATTGTTTAGTTTCTGACCTTGTCCTACATTTATGATACTTCCTTAGGCCCTGAAGGCATTTCAGTTTGCAACCTTTACTTAAATGAAAATCAACAGCAAGATGGTTCAAGATGTCTTTAAGAATATGAATATAGGGGGCGCCTGGGTGGCTCAGTGGGTTTAAGCCTCTGCCTTCGGCTCAGGTCATGATCCCAGGGTCCTGGGATCGAGCCCCGCATTGGGCTCTCTGCTCAGCGGGGAGCCTGCTTCCCTCTCTCTCTCTGCCTGCCTCTCTGCCTGCTTGTGATCTCTGTCTGTCAAAAAAAAAAAAAAAAAAAAAGAATATGAATATAGGTTCATCACACAATATATTTCATTTCACATTTTATGTCTTTATGATCAGGTTCTGCACCAACAACATTCTTAACCATATCCATTTGAAAAATTCATTGTCATCTTAGCAGCATTTCTTTTTTATGTAAAATGGATATGAATTTCACAGAGTCATTTTGGGAAGAGAAATTTGTCTTAGCAAATATATTTGGACCTTTATCTGCCATTGATAGTTTGGTGGTTTCAAGTACAGAAGTAACTGCAACCTTCCAAATATTTTTTAAGCCAAGATACTTTTTGTGACTATAAAATCCAGCTATAGCAATATAGATATTTCTGAATAACTGTCAGTATTTAGGAGATACATACACAGTATAAAAGTTGTGAAGGAGATTTGTTTTGTTCAAACCAGGGAACTTAATGATCAATGACTAATACACAACAAATTGTAAGTTGGGTTCTCATTTTATGGAAGCTATCTGACCACCAAATGACAATCTGACCCCAGTGGATACCTAAGAATGTAAAATAGATTGGATTTAAAAATATAAATTGCAATTCATTTGCAATATAGAAAAAATGCCAGTTATTTTTTTAATCATATTTTATTATAGGTTCATTTTGAAAAGAAAAGGAACATACTGTATTACCAACCCAAGGGAAATGTTTGCGTGTTTAAATAATTATTACTGTTGAAGTCTTTTTATATTCTTTTCTTTCTATTTTCCTAAGTCAAATTACTAAGGAGTTGATTCAAATACTAAAAAACAAAATACTTATATTTTAATATTTTAAATGCCTTTTGTTATAAAATTCAAGGACCTAGATTCTAAATGTGGATCAATTTGTTTGTCCTTGAAAAAAAAATCAACATTAATTCTAAATGGCACTAATGCAGATACCAGAGAAAAAAGGTTGAATATTTACAAAGAAAGTCAGACTTGAGTAGCAACTATTGAAATAAACTGTTAAAAACAATCAGGGTTATTTAAAATTTGTAGAAAAGAATATCTGTATTTTGAATGACAAAAAGCCTCAGTGCAGTCTTCACACATTAAAACTGTGAAAAGTTAAGCCTAGAAGGAGACCTAAAAATTCTTCTGTGGAATAGTTCATTTAACAAATGAGAAAACTATGATTTGGCTAGGCATGGGAGAACTGGAACTAGAATCCATAAGTTCTAATGCCTAAACCAATGTTTTGTTTTGTTTTTTTTTTTCACTACTACCCACAGCCATATAGGGAATAATATGTAATCAGAACAGCTACCATTTGTTGGGCTGTTATGTATCTGGCATGGAAAGTCTTTATTCTCTTAACAATCCTCTAAGCTAGGTTTTAATATCCCAATTTTACTGATAAGTCAATTACAAATTTCTATTTTGAGATTAACTAACTTGCCCAAAGTCACCTTATAGTGCCGGCAACCTAATAAAAGTCTGTCTGAATTCAGCCTCCCTTCTCGCTGCAGAACTATTTAATTAAAAAAAAAAAAAATCACAAACAGATCTGTAGAGTTGTATAGGAAATGGAAAGTACAATATACTGATTGGCTTTTCTCTTTTCAGCTTCCCCATTATGTAGATAAAGTTAAATATTTATGTAAAATTTATAACCTGTACTCATGATGGGATATTTGATCCAGAGAAACCTGAGAATAGCTAATCCACCCCACTCATTTATAAATGAGGTAATTAAGACCAGAAAGGTCAAGCACTTTCCACTAGAGGGATAGTTGTAAAACTAGACTAGAGCAAAAGTTCTGGCTTGAAGTTCTCTGACTCAACCACCATTCCACCATCACATTTTTGTAGGTGAAGCGTGGGAGGAAAGACAAGGGGGAGGGGCTGAGAAGACGCATTAGTGCCACCACAGCGTGAGCTGGGTGCTGACAAACCCAACGCTAGTCCATTTCTTGGAAAGACAGTGCTGTTTGAATGACTGACCTTCAAAAAGCCTTGTAAATTTTTAGCTTTTCTACGAACTTTATGAGGGACAGATGATCAGAATATTCATTCCATGTGTGGCTAAGAAAAGAGAGCCACTAACTTTTATACTTCACATGTCCTCCGGTGAAATGTATATTTTATCATGAAAAGTGAAAAAGAAGGTGATTGTTAGTTGAAACACTAGTCACCAATTAATATTAATTTTCTTTTTAAGTCTTTTCATTGATTTATCTTAGAAGAAATTGCTCGAGTGAAAAAAAAATATCTATAGCACATTTAGTCATTTTTCCCCGTATCTGGTTTAACTTATTTTCTTAGGGAAAGTGAGGTGGTTATAAATACCTTTACCACTTGATCTTGTAACCTTAAACAAGGGCGAAACTCCCCTTGGCACTAACAAGAATTTTGTCTGCGGGTAGTTACAGAATTGGGTCCATGACGATTATGAAGCAATTTTGTTCTTTCCCAAGAGATAGAAACTCCAGCATGATTTTCAGATGGAATACACATACTAGCACCTTGTCCATATTCCTGATAAAATAACAAGAATGAAGGAGGAAAAAAGCCAGGAATTCTTGCAGGCTTTAGCAGGCTTGCTTCAAAATCCTGTCAGCTAAACAAATAAAGTGAAGTAGTGGGAGGGAAAGGCAGGAAATTAACTGCTGTGGGCTATTAGTTAATGAGTAGTCCAACGAAAGGAAGTTATGGCCATGGAAGTGCACACTTAGAATGAAAAAAAAATTAACATTACCAAAAAGAGTTAGCGTACACAAATTAGATTTTTCTTCAATTCTGAAGTTTATTGCTTTCTTGTGGGATCTGCCTCCAACCAGCTACAGAAGATTTCCCCTCTCCCCTCATCCCCAAACAAGATGAGTGAGATCAATCAAAAAATTGAAACTTTGAAGCATGGTTAGGCTGCTGGGTAAAAGCATGCAAAATATGTCTGAGACTTCATTAAAAAATGCCTACACAACACCTTGGGTAAAATCCATAGCAGCTTGGCATTGCCGCCTCATTAGGAGTAAAATGAAGTGGTCATTCCCTGAAGACTGCTCTTGCTACATCCTGACCAGTCCCAGGGGCATCCTGCTTACAGTCAGTGATTTTCAGCCTAAATGGCCACAAGTCTTTTCTCAAGTACGGCTGGGCAAGGATCTGTTGGCTTTAGGCAACATAGCCCAGGCAAGGGCAGGTCATCTGTCCAGGCTCACTTTTAAAAGAGGAGACTGATGGAAGATAGTCTACAAAAAACTTTTTGCTTTCCTTCAAATATTTGAAAAAACAAATGAATTATCAAGAGCTTATATTTATCCAGAACTAATGAAACAAACACTGCTCTGGAAGTAACAATGATTGGAATTTTTAGGTAAGGACAACACATAGAGAGAAGAACATTCTCGAAACAAAGCTCTACTACATTTTATCCCTCTGCCAGGTGCTTTTGGAAATGAAAAAACCAATAAGCTCCCAGGACAGGAGAGGAGTCAGCCTTTTTGTTATGTGTACGTTCTCTGTGATCATGCTCTTTAGAGAGTGGTTTGGGGGACATATCACCTGAGAGCTCATTAGAAATGCAGAATTTGGGGCACTTGGGTGGCTCAGTCCCTTAGTGACTGATTCTTAATTTCCATTCTGGTCATGATCTCAGGGTCCTGAGATTGAGCCCTGGGTGAGGATCGATACTCAGGAGGCAGTCTGCTTGAAGGATTTTTTTTCTCTCTCTCTCCTTCTCCCTCTGCCCCTCCTTCCACATTCTTTCTCTCTCTTTCAAATAAAAAAACAAAACAAAACAAAACAAAAGAAAGAAAGAAAGAAAAAGAGAAAGAAAGAAAGAAAGAAAGAAAGGCAGAATTTGAGGCAGGTCCCAAGCCTCCTGAATCAGAATATGCATTTTAACAAAATCCACAGAATCATCTTTTTGTACATGCAAATTTGGTTGGCACTGCTCCAAGTCAAGAGTTTACAATGGAAAATATCAGTGGATAGTAATAGGAATCCTTATTGATGCCATTCTACCAGGACAACTTATTTTTAAACCTCTTTTCTGTCAGTGTGTTTTCATGTAGCCTAATGACACAAGAGGCTTCAGAATTATGTTACTACAGGATACCAACAGTTTGAGACCCTGTAGTTGGTTGGGTTTGACATAAAATGATGTGGGCCAATTATTTTAGTTAAAATATTGATAGCACCGTTACTAACTTTTATACCGAGTTGGAGAAAATGCTATAAATAAAGTATTTGTTTTCCAAGATTAAATCTTGAAATAAATAACTATCCTGAAAACGACATAGAGGAGCTTAGACCAAACCTCTTTGCTTAGTCCGTTTACAGTAGTAATTTCCAAATCAAAACTTCTTACAATCAAAACTAAATTCCTATTGTCAATGGCAAACCTGTCATCACCTACCCCTGTGCCAGCACGTACATGGAGGAGTCAAACGGAGTGCTGCTGAGATATCGTCAGTAAACTCTATGGCTATCACCTATGGTTCTATTTTTATAATAATTTTTTTCTTGTATGGGTGTCTTTGTTGTGATTCTATAAAAAAACACAACAGAAACATCAGCTTGGCTATTAGACTGATTCCTGAGAGCATAATAATTGCCACGAAGAGTCATGTTAGATGGATCATGGTCCATCAGCCAAATTTTATTATCTATCAAGATCCTGACTGTCATCCTGAAATTCATCTTTACAAAAATAGACATAGTCCTGGTTTTCTTATGTTCTGTTACTGCTATATCATGCTTTTGTGATTTATGGATTTATTTTCTAAAGTGTGTTTGGGGAAATATAAGTGTTAAGAGACATTAAGGGTCCCATGGTTAATTAAATTTGGAAAATACTGGATTAAATGGAACTATAAGGATAACTTTTCTGCATGACTTCTTAGAGCCTTTCTTATGCTAAGATACCTTATTAACACCCAAAGCAGGGATATAATATACAGTGTTTTTGACCTCAAAAGCCAGTATTAAGGAGTATTCCCTATGATTAGTGTCTTCAGTTACACACTTTGGGACACCCTAATCTAATCTAATTCTTAATCCTGTTTGGATTTTCATACTTAGAGGACCATATTATATACCACTTACAGTAAAAACAATAAACCAGTACATTTGTGGTCTGTATTAGGAAATTTGGCACATGCACATAAACTGTTGGAGCTCCAACTAGATTGTACCTACTTAGGCACATGAATTATGCCTTACACTTCCATATCCGCTGCAGAATTTAGTATGTGCTGGACATGTAAGTAATAAAATCATTACTGCTATACTGACCAGTGCTAAAATTAGTTTTTGAGTTTCCATGGGTATCTATTTGCTCTAGCATTTCACGATTTGATAGGATAATCTATTTACTTTAAATAGAATTTACTTTTAATTTTGTAAACTTTGATCATACATCCAATAAGCCTTTGTCTTTCTGAGCTGATAAATATAAATATTTCTTACACATGAGTATCAAAGTTCTACCAGGATCTGGATCTTTTTCCAGATTAAATCTTTAGAATAGATTCCACCTGTGTTGTATGTGCAGATATACTTTCTTCAATTGCAGGAAGTAGACATGCCAGGAAAATTCCAGTGCAGATGCACCATCAATTTGAATCTGTTTTCTTACTTTTCCATCATCAATGAGGTCTTAAGGAGACCGAACAATTGTTCAAATTTGACACTGCAGGATAATATCGAAATTGAAGTCTAAAAGCTACACAAACCTTTATTTGTGTATAAGGCACTGAGGCCCAGGGAAGAGAGGTCAATGTCCTTTAGGGATATTTGCAAAGCTACCTCTATTTGATCTTGTTGACACATCATTCTTAGAAGTATGGCTGCCATTATTTGTCACTAATAGAATAACAATATCATATACTTGTTTACTACGAAGTCTGTTTCTTGCTTTTCTCCATCTTCACCCACACTAGGATCTCCTTCTTGAATTTAATAATTTTCTGTGGACATTTCAAAATTAAGGGAAGAAAAGTACTTTTTAAAGCTTGGAAATTCCACTGAACACTCCATTCCCTGGGGTGGGCGTGGGGTGTGATGGTGTGGTGGTGAGTAAGGAAGCGTTTAGATATTCTTACTCCCACCATTTCAGGCCATTGAAAAATGCTCTTGATGGTCAGTTCCTTTTTATTTTAGGCAGTAGATCCTACAAATACTCACACAGGTCTTTGGGATGATATCGAGAGCTTGTATTGAGTTTGAATGAATGAATAACAACCATTCACACTGATAACTATTCAAAAGTATGTTGGCTTATAATAGGCTAGATTGTACTTGTTATCCTGGAATTTACTACCATCCAGTTACAAAATTCAGATTACCTTACCAGACACACATTTGGGTAATATTTGGAATTGCCTTAGTCCTTTAAATTGGCATCTCGGTGAGTAGGGAGAACAAATTGCTTCTTTCTGCACTTAGAAGATAAATATCTGATTTTTTTTAACTATCTGTCTTAGGTGGTTTGGCTAATTACCTGCCTAAAGGCAGAAAACTGTGCCAAACTATTTATCAATATTCTCTCTAATGTCAGTTTATTTATCCTTCAAGCGAGTACATTTTTTTTTTTTTAAGTTGGTATTCCAAACAGTGAAAAACAATTGCCCTCCCCTTAAGGATTGTGTCCACAGAGATAATTTTATACTCAGGGCATAAAGGTTAAAAAAGTAAGAAAGTAAGATTTCAAAGTCAAGGAGATGCCTCAGAACACCTATCAACACTTCCACTCCCACCCTGTTCTCATCTGGACACCATTAGGAGAACCACTAAAATTGAATTCAACGGCTATGTATATGCATGACTGCATTGTTTACTGTATTGTTTTATGCCATTCAGTTCACCTGAGATGAAATCAGGCAAAGGAGGTAAATTAAGTCTACCTTCAAAACCCTAGACTGCTGACTCTTATAAAAATTGATTTACTAGTTTATCTAATGTTTTAAAAACTCATTTTGTTAAGTTGTAAATCATATCATTCCGTACTACTACATCAGAAGGTAAAATTAATGATAGAGATAAGGACATTAGAAAAAGCCACAGCATGGCTACATGACAACATGAAAAAATTGATGAATAGCAGCTTAGGAGCAGTGACACAGGGTTCAGATTTAATTTGAATGGTGAAGGGCATCATCCTATTGAGCTGACTGGATAAGGGTAAGTTCATATTGGCACATGGTTTGATGTCATCATGGGTGACATGAAATAGTGGTACAGTGAGAAAATGACATGTGGCATTTTGAAGACCAGAAAAATAAAAATTTGAGGTTAGCCCTGAATGAAAGTGCTTTTTCTTTTCCAGATAAAGAAACACTATCTAGTAATTCTGAGATCTAAAAGGTTTTTTTCCCCCCCTATTAACTCTTTAGAAGTCTAAAAGGAAAACAAGATTGATAGCAGGTTTGTAGGGTCATGTTACGTGTAGGTGGCAGATAGACAAATTTGTGAGCGAAAATTTAATATCTGTAGAATTTTATCAGAATGAAGGAAATGTCATCAAGATGAGATGCATACTACATCATGAATTTTAGTACATTTCACATAACAAATAGACTTTCTACACTTTATTATACCAATGCTCATGCCATCCCAAGGAAGGGGATGGATTTAAATAGAAGATAAAAGGATCTTTAATTTCACTGAGAGATGAAGAAGACGAGCTATAAAGCACATGTCAGTATAGGTAACACTTTCTCCAAGAACTTCTAAGACATCAATAATCAGTCAGTTATTCTGAAGATTGATCATAATGCATCATTAGCTGTCAAAAGCTAATTAACTAAATTTAGTTAAATTAACAAATTTAGTTAAACTAAATTAACATTTAGTTCAAGTCAGCAACTTGTGTCATCAGATCTGGCCACCAACCTGTCCTCTCCTCACCTGTGTCAGAAACTAGGTCTGTCATGGCCAACTGAGCACATACCCCACCTGAGGCTGCAGTTAAAAGAACACAAGGAAACCAGTCACTGCTCCTCATCACACTGAATTTGGAAATCATGACTTACTCATTTTACTGTGTCAAATGTGGTTATGAAGATCAAAGGGCGTCACTTTAAATGAGGAAAGTAAGACAAGAAAAAGAAACCCTCCCCCTTTTAACCACCAAACCACAGATCTAGGAAGTGAATTTTGGTTTTCTGTCTCTGTTTTAATACGCTTGATCACAATAAGTAAACAATTTGCTGCCTTTTTTTCTTTCCTGGAAGAAATACTGCCTATATTTTGAGTGAGTCTGAGAAACAAGGAAAATGTTTATTTTCAGCGGGGAAGAAAGCGAATCCATGATACAAAATGTAAAACTTACATTTTTCTCATATGGAAGTGACTAAAACTAAGTATAGCTGAATGTTGTAACAACAGAAAAGTCAGAAAATAAAGTATTCAACAAAAGCTTTGAAATGATTTAACATTAAACTAGTTACCAAAGTCTGAAAATGAATCAATCTACATATATAAGGATAAAGATTTGGAGATGCTAATATTGAAAATTTAGTATGTGTGTCAGGCCTCCTGCCTGGTTTGAAATGAACACAGTTAAGCCCCAGTGCATGTGACTGTTTCCTGGTTTATGAGTGAGATCGAGGCATGTGTAAACTTGCCCAAGAAAAGTAGACCTCTCCAGAACTCCCCTTCTGACCATTGAGGAATCACATACACAGCATGAGATAATCAGGTCTTCGCTCATAAAATAACCACATTCGTATTTCTTTATTCCTGCAAGACTAAAAATTGATTTTTAATGATGAGCAAGCAATTTCGTGTCTTTGAAATAGAAACAGGGTTTTAAAAACTTTTATTTCGGTGCATGCTACATATCAGCTGACTCGTTCATCTCTACAGTGACGTGTGAAGGGCTCCGTGCTGTAGCATCTAAATATTTTATATAAATAAAGAAACATGCCAGGATCTCGCAAGGGTCTCCACAATACGGGGGCAGTGGTGAACATGCCCTAGCATCACTTGACTTCTCTTCAGGATAGTACCTTTCATATCAGTTACAAATGGAGGAGTAGTGCACAGATGTGAAGCAAAGGAGTGGGAAAGAACACAGGGTGTTATAGAAAATAAAGCAAAACACATAAGACAGTAAAGTATAGGTAAGAGGAGTGCCTGCGTGGGAGTGTTACATGTGATGACATGGTATATAGCCACGCTGACCCTGTGCATTATGTTAATATACTGTATTAAAAGGGGTACTCATTCACTTTTTAATCATTTGAACCTCATTTTTATATGATAAACTTATTATCCGGATAGAATTTTGAGGTCCTATTTCATTTCTTTGAAACTTAGGGAACAATAAAATGAAGAGATTAAAGCAATTACTAACTTTTATTTTTTGGGCAACAAATATTTATTCATGTCCACATGCACTAGAAACAAATAGATTTAGGGAATAAATAAGAGCTCATCATTCTAAGAAGCACAGGTAAAAATCAACTAATAAAGATAATGAAACTAAATACAATATAAGATTACAGCTGATTTTCAGCTTGAGAAAGGGGTCACTGACTAGTTTATCATAGAAGGGATACTAGCAATTGTTGAGTGATTTCTAGGGAAAGCTGAGAACAAGGATGGCTGGCGTGGAGTGAGGGTTCTTATAGGAACTGACCCACTAGTAGACTTCATTTAAAAAAATAAAAGAGCAAAAATAACCAATGCCTTTCATATGCTTTATCAATAAATAACAGATCTTCACCAGAATGTTAAGTGAAGACAAAATTATGTAGTATCAATGCAGATGTTCTTTATTGGCCCATTTTAAAAGACCTTTTTTATAAGGTGAGAGAAAAACATTTTAATTGCTCTCTCAATTATACATTCTTTTAAATCTTAATCTAAATGCAGATCGGTTCACTGGTAATTATCCATCAAGTTTTGGCTGTATGGATCAATTATTATAATATTGAGTCAATTATTAAAGGCAAATGATCTGGTCATGTTTCAAGAGTGATCCTAATACTTTGATTGTACAATAAATCCCATTTCCAACTCTTTTCTCGGTTTCCAATGTTTGGGTAGACAGACGTTTTAGGAGACGCTGTGTCACTCGACATTTCTCCCCAGTCTGGGAGGAGGATTGAGAAAACCCACGAGTCCGTAAGAACTTGTTGACCAGCATTCAGATCTCAGGAGTATGGCTACTGTGCAAAGCTAGTGCAAAGCTAAATTCACGGAGACAGAAGTTCTTACCCTGCAGGGTAAGAGACTTTACTCCTTCAGGCCTTCTTATCACATGGACTGTTAGTGGATAAATTCTGAAAGACAAAAGGCATTCCTGTAATCCTTTCAATAAAAACAAGGTTCTGGACTAACCGTATAGAAACAAGATGGGTGAGCCTTTAGAAATAAAAAGTAAATGCCTAACTGTTCTAAAAAAAAAATCATAAATAGCTTATTTGGGTTTGTATGATGCTCAGTGGTTTGCTAGAACCTATAAAGAAAATAGAAACTATCTTGTTTTTCATGGACAAATATCATTTGTGTAGTTATATTACAGCAATGTGGTGACTGTAGGGGTCAAATAATCAGAGACTAGGCCATTGCGATGAGACACTCCTCCTTCCTTTCATTGTTTGCCTTATCCATGAAACAAACTGTGCAATTCTCCTTTCCTAAGTTAGATGATAATTCAGATAATTCAGTATATTTATACATTGTTTGTTTTATTTAATAAATCTTTATATCTAAGAATTTCCTAAATTAATGCTAAAAAGAAAAGAGTAGCAAAGAGGTAAATATTTTCCTCCTGAATCTAATCTTTTATTAATCTGCATACATGTTATTCCAAATATATACATGTAGATTGCCACATATATATGTGCATAGAATGTATAAATGCATATATATTATACATGAATGATTTATTACAGAAATATCAGTGTTTCTAGATTACACTGCATAGTTGATGAGCTGTCATTAGTGCAGAAAGGATACATAGCTTTTCAACAAAAGAAAAGAATGAGGCTGCCAGAGTGTTGCAGTGGTTTGGGCTTTTTTTTTTTTTTTTTTTTCCAGCATCCATCCCTGCCAATCTCTGCACTGCCAGTAGGGAAAACCATATCCATGGCAACCAACCGTACCATTCCAACCCACATCAATGACGCCTCCAATCTAAACTGTCAAATATTCTATGCACATCATGTAAAATAGGTCTCTTTCCCCTTATACCTCTGTGCATCTCGTTTCCGTGGCTACATGTTTATGCAAATGAGAATTGTCCTTTCTCTCTCAGGTTGATTGAACACTGAATTTGTTTTGCACCTTGGCAATGCAAAGCCATGCTGTCTTGCCACCTGGTCTACCACATAATTGCAAAAAATTACATTATAATGATAACTGTCCCCAAATTAGCCTGATAACACCATCTACCTGCCTTGTGAGCGAAAGAAACAGTGTGCAATAAAGAAGGATGTTAAAACAGAGTCGAGATAGGGGAATAATGTTTAATTGGCTCTCCAGAGTCTACTAATTTTCAGAATTGGAAACCTAGTGTTTGATTTGTTCTTTTTAGTCAGTGAGAAGAAAAAATATCCTTCATAAATTCTGAATGACAAATTTGCCCATCCTTTTTTGCATGTGGTTCCAGCAACCCAGGGAATCTAAAGTGTCATTTCCTCTCTGGAAGAAAGGAAGCAGAAAACATGCTAGGTATGTACTCTAAATTTTCACTCAGTATCAGCTCCAGCTATAAATTTCTCCCAATCCCCTGTATCTTCCCCTTTCTCTTTCCCCGAAACCCCCTCGAAATATCTTGGATCAATACCTTTCTTTCAGAGTTAAGAGGCAGGATTTTTTTATAAGATGACACATATTAAAATTAGAATAAATAGAATAAAATTAAGGTAAAGCTGGGACTCTTAACAGAATTGCCCTTTCTCTTTTCCCATCTCCTTTAATCTATTGCCCCCCACATTATTAGATCCTGTAAATAATTTTGTTGTGGTAGTGGTTAGTTTCTTCTTCAGAAGAATTGCAATTAAACATTTTGCAAATAATAAAAATGATCAATTGCTTTATATTTCATTCATTTTTAGTTATAACTTACGTTGATATGATGACTTAACTAAGGATATTTTTAATGCTAATTTTTCTGCAAAAAAGAAGGACTGGAGATGTAAAAATGGAGTTTGTAGTATATTTCCCCAGGGTTTAAGTGACAAAATAAAGGATACTAGATTCTATTATGATAAATGTTGGGGATATACTTTACTTTTCCCCCTGCTTAATGCCTCCCTCTCTCTGCAAAAATTATCCTTCAGTATTTAAAAAAAGAAAAAAAAAGGAACAATTTTATACAATTTTACAAGATTTTTGTCTTAGACTATAAACTTTGTTTATGTAGACTCTGAGTCACGTATGAGCAGATTCAGGAGATACAAAGATTATAAAGGTGGACAAGATCTTTTTTACAATTCAATAGATCATCTGTAAATGTGTCCTGGCCAATGATAAAAAAAATTATGAAGGTTCCAAAGTCAGAACTGTAACCATCTTTTCTCCCATCTCCTTCTCCAAACTCTATACACCATTTAGGTTTTAGCTGGGGCCCCACTTTCTCCCTGACTAAGAAGATCACAAAGTGATGACTTCCTTCTCTGATCTCTTGGCTCTATGAGTGCTGTTGGTTCAGGATTCCATTAGATGCCATTTCCCACTGGTATGACTTGTGTCTGCCCCAGGATTGTAAACCCTGGGGCAGAATTGGGGGAAAATAATTTCATGTAATTCTTTTATATTTTCAATCCTTAAAGTGAATATTTTGCTCAGTTAAGTTGAATATCAAGTCTGGGTTGTTCCTGGATTTTCGGCTGAGACATTTAGGCAGTGAACAACTAATAAACATGCCTCGGGTCATAGCAGAAGAAAAATCAACTTGTAGGTATGTTCACTATTGTTAAAAAATCATGTCAAATGTTTTACATATGCAACAGTGGTCTTTTCCTTGTTAAAATTTACTTTTAAATAATAGATTATATTTTTCAAAAGCAATAACATTTGAAAGAGAGGACATGATGTCCTTCAAAATTCTGTTTGATTGTTAGATCTCCAGCAATAATATTATTTCCTGAGTGCTGATCTTGCCTCTTCGGGGAATTACTAAAGAAATGAAAGACTAATTTAATAAAGATTACAGCCAAATAAGATGATGGATACATATAAACACAAGTGATGCAAAATTTAAAAACCGTGGTTCAATATCAATTATGACTGTTAATATCATCATTCCAATAGATTTACCAAATGTAATATATGAAATTTCTAGGTATTTTGGAAGGCTAAAGAAAATGATCATTGAAGTTAGATTCTGGAAGCAAAAGTATGGATGATTAGTTTAAGTCATATTTGCCTGAGGAAGACAAATATTTAAGGACCCAAATTTTTTATGGGGCCAATTTTTTAAAACCTACGTTGTGTGTGATTTTGGACTTTCCCCATTCAGTCTCAAGGTTGGAGCTCCATACTCTTCTAAATAGCCTTTTCTGGGAGCAAGAAAACTTGCTTTTAGAGTTTCATTCTGTTAGGGAATCCATTGCTGAATCCACCTTATTTCATCCTTGACTTTACCCATGCAAGTAAGGCAGAAATCCATTTTCAAAATGTAAGGGCCAGAAAAGTTTGTTTGAATCCCACCAGTGAAAAAAAGGAGAGCTTATGCAAACAACTAGAAATTGCCTTAATTCTCTTATCCACTTTTTGTACCTACACAATTAACACTGTCTAGATTTTTCCTATAAAAGAGATTTTTTCATGGAATCATTACGGAGAAAAATAAACAAAATCCAAAAAAGTCTGCTAACTAAAAACAGCCATTTACTTGTGAAATGATAATACTATTATCAAATAAATAGTAACAGCAAATTATTATGAAGCACTGTGTTCAAAGCACTTTTTAATTCCTTTACATAATCTAAATAATTTAATCCTCACGACAGCATCACAATATTGACCTTGTTTAACAGATGAGAAAACTGAAGGATAGAGAGGTATCAAAGTTACACAGCTGGGAAATAGATCTCCCAAGACCAGATTCATCTTGCTGTAAAGTCCTAAAGTGTTAAATTTTTCATTTTTATGCCATATGACCTTTTAAGAAATATTTTTATTCTCAATTATCACAATAAAGTTGTATCAGTTAAAAAAATCTCTTGAAATTATGATATTCCAAAATTCTGTCATCATAACTCAAATTCCCTTTCATTTAATATTTCAAAGCATGAAATTGAATCTTCTCTTGGGGAGAAGAAAGCCTTTCTGAAAGACTTCAAAATTGGAAACATTACTTTTAATGCCAGCAATGATTTAGAAGACTTATGGTGATTTTTAAAAATATCTGGATATATGTTCATTCATTCAGGCAGATAGTTACTAAATGCTGGCACTGTTCTTGGCTCTCAGGATTCAGCAGGAAACCGAAGAAAGATTGTGCCTTCATGGGACTCACTTTCTAGTGAGAGGAGAGATTAGAGAATAGATAGAATAGAATAGAATAGAATAGAATAGAATAGAATAGAATAGAATGCAATGCAATATAATACAAAAGATGACAGATGGTGAGAAGTGCTATAGAGAAAAAAATGAAACAGAATAAGGGTATATAGAACAAGGAAAAGGAGGCTGCTCCTTTAACAGGCCAGAAAAGTTTTTCTTGGTACTGTGATATTTGACCAGAAATTTGAATGAAGTGAAGGGGGGAGCCCAGACATTCAAAACTGGCTTGCTAGGTTCAAGGATTGTTAGGATGGCCGATGGGGTAAGGGAGAAATTGCTGTAGGAGATGCCATCTGTGAGGCAGCAGATGGTCAGATCATGGAGACTTGCAGGAGAATTTTACATACTCTTCCTTCTACTCCGAGAGAGATGGGATGCCATCCAAGGGTTTTCAGCGGAGGAGTGATTAAGAACTGACTTATTTTGTAAAAGGATCACACCGACTCAGAGAAATATGGACTGGAGGGTTGGGTGAAATCCTGGGGCCCAGTTCCAGAGGCTGTTATATCATCCCAAGCAGTAGGTGATGGTGGCTTGGATCAGGATGGCAGGAGATGACTTGTGAGGAGAGATTTCAAAGTTGTAAACTACAAGATTTTATAATATATTAGACATGGAATGTGGAAAAATCAAGGTGTAAAGGATAACTCTGTTCTATTACAAATGAAATAAGAAGTTTCATGCTTAGCTAAAAAAACTGTAGGTAAAGACTAAATATTTGAAATTAGTTAAAATTATAAAACAGTTAAAGTTCTTCTTAGACTTTGAATTTGTTAGATACTCAATTTAAAACAATTATTGATCATTACTTCTTTAGCGCCAGTGTTTTTTTGGTGTTTTCCAGCTTTTCCTTGAAGACATAACTTGATAAGTTAGGAAAATTCTCTAACTTAGAAACAACAGCCCTTCTCAAAACTCATTTTTCTTGTTGTTGTTGTTGTTGTTGTTTATTTGTTTTGGTCTTCCAAATCTTGGATGTTCTCCCGTTTTGTCCTACTTCTTAAGCCATCTTTGTTAGTCTTTTTTGCTGGCTCCCCTTTCTTGGCATTTCTTAATTCCCAGTTTTTTCTTTGTATTTGTTACAAGCCATCTTTTTATATCCATCTGTATATAGGTAACTCTACTTGGACCAGGTGCACACACTAGAAAAGCTTTAATTATTGTCCAAGTCCTGATGTAGAATTTTCTAGTCCTGCACTGTTCACTGTAGTAGTTAAATCTGCTAGTGGTTGCATGCTAATAGTGGTTCCATAGCTAAGAATGAAAATGTAGCGAATAGTGCTAAAGGTGATAGGATTATGGGTAATCCTACTGAACACCGTAGATGCTATGTGTAACCCTCTGTGTAACATATCTAAATATATTGTATATACTGTGTAATAACTATTATGTTTTTTTCCTATACATGCCTATGATAAAGATTAATTTAGAAATTAGGTATAGGGGATGCCTGGGTGGCTCAGTTGGTTAAGCAGCTGCCTTCGGCTCAGGTCACAATCCCAGCGTCCTGGGATCGAGTCCCGCATCGGGCTCCTTGCTCGGCAGGGAGCCTGCTTCTCCCTCTGCCTCTGCCTGCCACTCTGTCTGCCTGTGCTTGCTCTCTCTCTCTGACAAATAAATAAACAAAATCTTTAGAAAAAAAAAAGAAATTAGGTATAGTAGGAGATTAACAACAATAACAAATAATAAAATAGAACAATTATAATAATATGCTATAATAAGAGTTATGTGAATGTGATCTCTCTCTCTTTCAAAATATCTTATTGTATGGTAGTCACACTTCCTGTGATGGTGTGAGATGATGGAATGCCTACATGATGAAATGAAGTGAGGTGAGTGACATAGGCACTGGAACATAGCATTAGGCTACTATTGACCTTCTGACGATAGGTCAGAAGGAGGATCATCTACTTCTGGACTGCAGTTGACTATGGGTAACAAACTGGAAGTGAAACTTTGGATAAGGGGGATGACTGTATAATAAAGGTGATTTGGTAAGATAACTAAGTACAATTTGATAAAAATTATTGTGGCAACCAGTTAACCACTTGGCAAGGATAAATTTAAAACCCTAATCCAAACCCTAAAATAAAATTAATTCTCCAAATGAGTTGAATATAAGTGCATAATAAAGTTTAAAACTACTAGAAGAAAATACAAATGCGTATGTACAGGTGAAGAGAGCCCTTTCAGTGAAGACTCAAAGCAAAAATTGAAAGATAAATACTTTAAGATATCTCTGTGGGGGAAAGTACCACAATCCAAGTGAGAAAGCAAATGACAGACAAGAAAAAATATAACTATGTGTGACAAAAAGTTGTTAATGTCTAAGATGTAGAAATCTTACAAACGTGTAACAAAAATAACATATAACAGGCAAGGTACAAAAAAATCAGAAATAGAAATGATAATATATGATGAAAAACATTTCATCTTACTAGTAATCATAACTATGAACAAAAAATTAGGGATCCTCTCTCTTCTCATCAATCATCAGGCTGTCAAAGAGTTAGAGAAGGAAAGTGCCCAGTATGGTTCACTGAAAAGAGATGGGCTCTCAGATTGTTGGCAGGAGTAAAATTAGTAGAAACTTTCTACAGTGTAACTGGAAGTAATGTATTTAATTCAGAAATTCCACTTCCAAGAATTTTTTCAATAATCAGATTCATAAAGATAGAAATGTTAAGATATGTATCAAAAACATTATTTATAATGTGGGAAAGCTGAAAATAGCTTAAATGTACAGCTATAGATTATTGCTTGAGTAACTCATACATCCATCAAATGGAAATCTTCTCAATTATTACAAATAATGGTGTCAATCTACATCAATCAATATGTAGCATGTTGATGATATGTTGCTAAATGCTAAGGGTAGTTTTCCAACGAATATGTCCCACTTTGATCCCACTTTAAAGATATATATTATTTCAGCCATACATATTGAAAATAACATATAAAAATATTGTCCGAAATGCTCTAGTGATTCTATGCTATTGGTGGAAATGTACTTAATAGCAGTTATGGTGGTAGGATTATGGGTAATTTTTTTCTGCTTGGTTTTATTTTTGGCATCTATCTTTCTGCATAAACATGAATAATTTAAATCATTTTAAAATGCAACAAATACATATATTGAAATGTCATGATTCATAGCAATGCTAGAAGCTTAGACCAGATGCTATGTTTATATGGCAAGAGCTCACTTGTGCCACACTTCTCTACTTTCTGACAGTGACACGTCTTGTCCAGAATCTCCACAGCACATCTGTGCAGGTACTTACATTGGAGCCCACAGACTGAATTCAGTTCAACTGCAGAGAGCGGGCGCTGCCATGCTCCTTCTCGGGAAAACACGGCATTGTCTCATATCGGGTAGCTGAGCTCCAAAAAGACTGCCCTTAATCCATTACAAAAGGGCTCACTGGGATTTCCACATGCTCTTGTTACAGACTGGTCCTCCTTGCCCCTCACCCAGAGGAGAGTTTGGTTTCAAGTTCTTTGTTCTAAAACAGTTATTTTGTCTATTTTTAGAAATTCATTCTCAAACAATTATTAAAAAACATCAGAGTTTTGCTTATTGGAATAAAAACTCCCATTTATTTTTCAAGGAGCCGTGTAAGCTACGTTGGGCTGCTTTCAACTTCTCACATATTAGGAAGATAAGATTCAGAGATTTTATGTGATTTTTTTTTTCAAGGTGGCAGTGTGAGAATTCAAACTCAGCTATTTTCTTTCAAATCTGAAGCTCCATTTAATTTTATCACATAGCCTTCTACACCTGTCATTGAAAACCATAGACTTTGACTAACTAGCAAGAAGAGAAAACCCAAACACTCTTGATTGTAAAATACGATTGATAAGAAATGATAAATAATTACTTCATAAAATACTTTCCAACTTTTGTGTTTATTTTACAATTAAAAACAGCACAAAAGAGAAGAGAAAGGGAAAATATTTTTTAAGTTCCCTAAACAGACTCTTTTCTGAAAGCTACTTGCCCAAGATTTTTTTTTCTTTTAATTACTTGGAAATAAAACTGGAATAAACACACTGTGAAATCTACTGATTTATATGTGTTACAGATGGTGTACTAGAAAGAAAATACTAAATTCAAGGAAAATTTATACAACACAATGCTGCAAAGTATGCCACTCACCTAATTCATCTCGTATTCTTCAAATACAATGGAAATTATCCTTATATTTTTAAAACAATAATGTGGCTTATATCTCAAAAGCTGACAGTAAGGAAAATATTTGTAAATCAAAGGTTTTCAGCTAACTCTTTGCAAAATTGTAATTTGGTGTCATATTTTTCTCGTGCTGAATGAGCCTTCTAGTGCATTAACATCCAACCAGCAACGATGTCATACTCTAGGAGCATCATTGTCAAAGTGTCCAATCAATTTGTTTGTATTCTGAATCATCCCCTATTCCTATTGGTTTTCGGCACATCAGCATTCAGCTAATGGTCTCAAAGTCCATGTTATGTGTGTTAATCTAAAACTCCTCTGTATACAACCTCTCCGGAAAAAACTGAAAAGGAGAGCATATCGGTCATACTACTTTCGTGTTTGTGAGACCCAAGAGTTATACTCTCTGGGTCAGTACCAAATGGAGATATTTTCTAGTAGGTAATATAACTTTTCATTACAAATTGGATCTGGTATGTGCTCTTGCAAATAGTCACATTTCTTTTTTCGTGATTGGTTCTTAAATTAGTTATCCATGCAAGGTCAATAGTGCCTCCTTCAAGTCCTCCAGCTATGGGGATTGGTCTACAGCCTGCTGAAATCCTGATCAGTTTTATATTATTTCATTTGTCTTCTTCATGTTTAACAAAAGTTCACTGGCATAGAGATCCATGGGTCTGCATGCTGTTTTTTAATGAGTTATAAACAGTTGTTCTCATTAAAATAATACATTTTAGAAAATTTGAAAAAGAAAAAACTCACAGTTATCACATTAACATAACCATTATTTGTGTTTATTATCTTCTAGTCTTTTTTATTAATGAATCTGTAAAAAGTATATATTTTTTAAAAAGGTGCTTTTTCTTTTTCCCCCTCTGACTTGTAGATATACATAATTGCAGGAATCGTAATCCTTGCTTCATGATAACATTCTAATTAGTGGCTCAAGCAGTACTTCTTTGTAATACTATAAAATCCCTCAGAAATTCACCACCATTCCCCCAAAAGCTATGAGCTTGACAATAACTTACTATAACACACACTGTATCTCCTATCCCTCTACCTGCCTTCCCCCACAGAAGTGGCATTCAGAATTCTGTTGTTATTGTCCCCTTACTTCATATATATGAAATATATATATTATATATGTTGTAAGTATATAAATTATTGTGTGTATACACATATATAAATTATACTTACATGTGACCCTAAAAATACATATTTTATTTCTGATTTTGTAAAAGATTTAATATACTACATATAATCTTTTGGAATCTACTTTTTTCATTTAATAATTTCATTACTAAGACTTACTCATAATGCTGTCTATCATTCTATGACATTCATTATGGAATACTGTGACTCTATCATACTTCTTTCATCTATTCTCACTTGGATGGGCATTTGGGATGCCATTGTTATAGTCTTCGTAACTATCAGTTTTAGTAGTTTCATGGTATTCCATCAATTTCCCCAATCAATTCTCTATTTTTTTTAGTTTGGTTGCATTGATCAATGTTGAAGTAAGCACCTTCGTACAAGTAGTTTTTCTACACTAAATATTATACTTTAGATAAATAGAAATGGAATTATTAAGTTGAAAGATATGAACATAATAGAGATTTCTAATTTCCATTCTGAAGAATAACTCCAGCAATTGTATAATTATTGGGTTGCCATAAGAACTAACTTATTCATTTTTGGTTGTTAATTTAAGAGATAGTTATGTTTTGTTTTTAGGCTTCACTGACTTCAATAAATCAATGTTGACATATTATAGAACTTAAGATTTGGAATCTTATCTTCTGACCTGATAATTTTCCATTTGATGAGGAAAGGCATTAAGGTAAGACATAACAAAGGTAAGACATTAAGAATGAAATAATGGCTTATAGCCTGGGTCGAAAGTCTAGTTTCAAAATTTGAATGCAATATATTGTCAGTGAACATTATTTATTCTTACTAAAGTGTCCCAACTTGGAAATGATGAAGCTAAAGCTCAAAGAAAAGGACAGACTTTCCTACCACTTAGGTAGCTCATTTTCTGTCACACTGTATTGCTTTCCAACTGATCAAATATAAAATAGACCATCAAAACTTTCATTTCATTTTCATTTTGAATTATCTCTTTTCCACATTCCTGTAGGATTTATAATCCTGGCCTTGCCATGTACTACTTGAATATGCTCCTATTATTGTTGTTGCTCTTTTTGATGAAGAACACTTTGCTTGCTGATTCCTCTCCCATGAATTCATCCCTCATAATAGGTTGAACCGTGCTACGCCTAGCATAGTGTGTTAATCCAGACTTGCGGAGCTGACCTGTCAGAAGTTACAGTCTTTCTACATTGGAGAAACTTCCCTGCCTTTCTTCTAAATCAAAGAATTATTAATTACATAGTTTTGATATCTCATTTTCAATACACTCTTTTTTAACATTCTCTATGTTCAATAATATTAATACTAACTACAGTTTGCATGACATTGTGGCATAATGGGTATTGCAATGCTTGTATAATTTATATAAATTTCTGCCACGATTTTTATGCCCTAGAAATGATCACATGACTTGGCCAATGGAAATAGTGATAGGAACCTTTTTTCCCCCCCCCCAGGCTCACACAGGGTGAGAACACTTGCCAGGCGCTCATATAACACATTGCCCCTCTCTTCTCACTAACCACAACCACAGACAATTGTCATTCAGCCTGATTCATCCCTAACAAAGCAAACACATATTTAACACTTGGTCTTGATGACTAAAGTCAGCGATTTTACTCATCATAACTGCAAGTTCCCACCCTTTTCCTCCATGCTGGCAATCTGCATCTGAATTGCCTGATGATTACTCTTCTTGGTTCATTTTGCCCACTCTCATAAACAATCGCCAATCCTTGTGGCCCCATGCAAAAATAGACCCCTGGGTGCGTCATTCATTGTGTGTCCAAATACTGGACAAGTTTGTAAAGCAAATTCATATTTCCACGTCTGTCATATTTCTCCTAACCTCAACCTGGAACACATAGCTTTCCCTAAGGTTTTATTAAAAAGGAGTATGCCCATATAGAACGTGTTCTCTTTTTTTCTCCTTCATCTGATAGAGCAATTTCTTTGACTATAGAAGATGAATTTCATACATTTATCACATAAAAGATTCTCAGCCTCTCTTCCTCAGTAACCTAACTAAGCGCACAACATTTAGTTAGTAAAACCCTTTGCTGTATTAAATACATCTTTTCTTTGCAGCCCAGACAGTCTGTGCATTTCCCAGAACATGGGCTGATTTTATGTGCACAAAAAGTGGACGGTGAGCCCTTCAACACACTCTTCTCTCTGGTAAGCCTATTCTGCATTATAACACAACATACATTTTCTCAAGGACTTCTCTGTATTTTGCAAACAAGAACTGAGGGTATTTGGTTGATGTGGAACCTGATTCACGGAAAGCTGACGTAACAAACTTGAGCCTAAACAGGCAGTCCCTGGACAAGTTTGTTCAGAACCTTGACCTTTTAACCGTGTCTTTTGCTTTAACATTATGTAGGATCAATTTTTTTCACTCAGCCAGAAGAAAAAAAGAAAAAGCTTTAACAGACATTTGAGAATGAATTGTTACCTCTTACTCATCTTGATATATAAACCCTTGACTGTCAATGCTAAGCACGGAAATACCAAGGGGAGAAATTCAATTATATTGAAACACCAAACACAAACACCACACAACAAGAAATGCAGACCACTTTAAACTGCTAATTCTGGTAGCTATGAACTTTTGAATGAATTATGTGAGATGAAAGTTCATTTTGATATTGGTTGGATCTTAAGACACATCTTCCCATTGAAATTATGTGTATCTGCTGATTATGTTCTTGGTGAAGAATGAAAAAAAAAAGTCTATTTAATGCAAAATAGACTTACACGATGGTAATAATAGTACTATTTCAACTACACCTCACTTGTCTCAGTGGGAGAAAACCTTTCCAACTCCAGACTTTCACACCAGGACCACTTCAAAAGCAGATGTGACTGATTATCTTGGTAGCAGGAGATGCATAAGGGACAGGCCACATGACAAAAAAGCTAGAGATGCAAGCAGGTTTCAAAACCAGTGTCTTAATTCTGCATTTCTATAGGATGAATGTCATTTTTCTATCTGCATAAAGGATGTCAGACAGTCCTCAGGTTCCCTGAGTTGAAAAAGAAGGAGCAGTTACTCTCTGGCAAGTGGGAATCTGAATGCAGACCCTCATTCCTTCATTACAACATGTAGACCTGCATTGTGTGCAAGAGAGCAGTCTCTCTGCAGGTGGCACAAGACCCAAGATAACACACAGAAAGGAAGGGTCAATGAGGAGGAAGGAAACATATGGCAGGTTAGGTCTGGGTAAGGAATATCTTGATTTGTAGAAGATGCACCCCGCATAATCATAGTGAAGAATGAGGAGTCATACTCAAGCCATGTCTTTAGCATTTAAGTGGGAAAATCTGCTTTAATTCCTGGCTTCCACATCTCTGAAAGGAGGATATTAGATTCAATGATTTCTGAAGGCCATCTCAGCTTCAACATGCTGTCTTGTGCTGCCAGAATGCATACACAATACAGTTGTAGGGAGGGGTCAAACAGGAACCTGGCAGAGATCTATATATGGAAAATGAAGACTTGAGTAGAAAGTGACTGGGTACCAGCCAGAGCCCAGTGAAAAGCAGAACCCAAGATGGAGAGTGGGACTTGGAACTGAGATAGAGGCCATGCTCGAAGATCATGCTTTTGGCATGCTTTTGAAACTCCTTCCAGGGTAGCTTCATGGGTGAGCTGGCACCGAGTATCTGAGTATTGACCAAGACCCCTTTAAACACCTTCTTGTGTCTGGTCAGGACTTAGCCTGGAGAATATGGTAGAAAGAAGGCATCCTCAACCATTGCATCATGTTGGTGGTATGGATTTCCAAACCATTCATACTCTTTCATTTTGACTTGGATTGATACCTTTTTGGATTTGACTTTCCTCTTTCCTACCACCTCACTGAAATTTCCTACCACAGTAAGTCATTATTTCTGATGAAAATAAGCCACAGCCCTTGGCCATGATGGGGAGAGGATAGGGTTGAGAGTTATGGTCATGTTGGGAGACGAAGAGAGAGTATACAGTGACTGAGACTGGGCAGAACCTAAAATATATATTGACCATCTGATTGTTTTAGCCCAAATACAGTATTAGAGTATATGGTCTTTCTTGCATGGAGTTAGCTTTAAATTTATTTAACTGTTAAATGAAAATGTATAGTATATCCAAAAATATTAGAAGTACCTATTATAATACCATTGGTAAAATTTTCCCTTTTTTATCCATGGCCTTGAAACATATAAATACATTGGTATATTATGTCATGAAGTCTTCTGATATTTCCCCTCAGTTCATGTTTCCTTTGCACACATGACTTTAGAAAACATTTTGTACACTGCTAAGATAAGCAAGACAATTATTTACAAGAATTTGCTGCATTGTTCTACCTGTAATATTCTTCAGTAGGTAGATGATTGTCTACTAATTCAAATCAAGATTTTAGAGATTTAAAGAAAAAAAAAGACCTAATTTGTTGCTAAGCAATTCTTAAGAATAATCATATTACAAAGAAGCAGAAGAGATAAATCAATATGGAAAATCATTTAAGCTTAGAAACACATTTTCCTTTAGAATCTGTATAATTGATAAGTTTTCTGTTTCCTATTAAGTGGTTGAAAAGCCTCCATGGCATCTTTACAGAGAATGATGCTTATGCTCTAGGTGGCTGAGCCTCATATTTAAAAGAAAAAAAACAAGTTTTAGTATCAAATCAAAGTTTCACTAATACCTGGAACATAACCGTAGACTTTCATGAGACAATCACTTCTACCATAAATGAGTAGGAAAGATATTTAATAGGAACAAAAGTAATTTTTCTCCTAAATTAGTTGTTAGAAATTTCAACTCCTATGGAATCTCATAGGAGCTATGATATTAAAGAGAGATTTACATCAACTATTACATCATAAGAAAAAAGGGAGAGATTTGGCATACAAGATAGAAATATGAAGCTAAATTATAAAATGGGGTTCAATTATAAAATGGGTTATTTAAGCATGACAAATGTAAGAGCAAGGATTCTTAAATAAAAAGTTGTAATGAGTTATATGTGAGTTTTCAGTGCAGTGTGAGAATCAAATTATCATAAATTTGGATATTGAGTCTTCAGGAAAGAGAAAATTCAACTAATATTTATTAAGAACCTAAAATAAGCCTGGTGCTCCTAGGTCCTTACATATTTATTACTTCATTTTAATTCTCACAGATCATATTGATATTGACAATATTGCAAACAAAGAAACTGAGGGTCTAAGAAATCAAACAAATTTGTTTAAAATCAGATACTTAGTCCTTCTGATTGCAAGAAACAGTGCTCCAAATCTGTCATATGCATAGAACAATCCTACATTGCTCAAATGTTCTTTTAAGCATCTCACCACTTGAAATATTTGAAGATGTTTATCATTTGCAAAGATGAAATTTCCGTGTATTAAATAAGCTGTAGTCAAAACAAGTGCCATGTTTTGCCATTTGACCCTGGGCAAGTTGCATTATGACTGTGGAGGACACTGTGCCCCATTTTCCTCATCTATAAAGAATTATTTATTTATTTGAGAAAGTGAGTGACAGTATGAGTGGGAGGCACAGAGGAAGAGGGAGAGAGAATTTCGAGCAGACTCTGGGGCTCAGCATGGTGCCTGACCTGAGGCTCCATCTCATGACCCAGAGATCATGTCCTGAGCTGAAACCAAGGGTCAGAAACTTAACTGACTGCACCTCCCACGCACCCCTTCCTCATCCATAAAATGGACGCAAGAGTAGAACCTACCCACAGGCTGCTATGAGAGTGGAATGACATAAGGTGTGTTAGAGGCCGTGAAAGAGATTGAAAAATAAGAAACAATTAATAAATTATTATTTACTCTTATCATTATCTTTCAGACATTTCACTGGCTTAAATAACCCTTTTTAGAAAACAGGAAATCTGCTTAAATAAAACACACAACTTGGTCCTGTAAACATTAAACCTTTCAAGAGAAAATTTAGGTATATTACTCAAAGCACCCGAGTAGTGTTGTTGAGAGTGATGGATAAAGGGAAGCCAATCGTTGTACTGTAGGTCCTCACTACCCCAGAGAATCAAGTCTTTGGAAGATTTCAAGTAGACTAGACAGCAAATTATAAAGTACTAAGTGAACACACTGCATATATTAAAGACTGAAAAGATTGATCCAATAATTATGTCATGTTTACCTTAAACTGTTAAATAGGTTTTGAACACTTGAAAATTATTTCTACTTTAACTTCCTTAGTGCCTAAACTGGATACAAATGGTGACGTTACACTCCCAGGGAAACAGTTTCTTTTCACTTTTTTGTGAAAGCATTTTGAAAAGTTGAAGAGCATTTTTGAGAAGCTGGAGGTAATGTATTGTCATAAAGCATTAAACCAGGAAGCAAGGAGCTTTTCTATATGGTAAATTCTGAACACTATAAACCTGTAAAAAAAATGACAGTAAATATGTAATGTAAATGGATTTCTGGAGACTGATTGAAAAGTAGAAAGTTTCACATACGATTATACATGTGTTCTAGAATAACTTTACAAGCAAGGTTATTTTAGGCTACCTGAGAAAAACGAGACAGCGGTTTCCTGATCGGCTTGTTCAGAGGATAGATGTACTTAGGGAGAGCCCATTGGCTCTTGTTTGTTTTTTCTCTTGATTTCAACTACATATTTCCAGTCCTATGCATTAAAGGGAAGGGAAGATAAAAGACTTGAAGCAGCTTGGTCAAAATATCCATGAGGTATTGTGTGTGTGTGTTTTCTTTAAATGCAGCAAAAATTGTAATATATGCTAACTTTTAAACAGCTAAACTCATGTGTTTTGAACTTCAACAAAAAAACTAGGAGTCTCACATTATGAGGATAATTTAATAGAAACAATGGCTTGGAAGAGGGAGGAATTTCAAATAAAGGAAATGAATCCTCTTCTGCTGTTGTGGAATGAGGTAGATGAGACATGTGAACGGGAGACAACTGTTCAGACTTGATGAACTTCAGACAATCCATGTTATTAAAAACAACATTTGGAAATACTGAAGTTGTAGTTCTTAGATATGGCTACAAAGACAGTGTTTGGTGTAATTAATGATTTAAACATTTCTGAAAAACACTTGGCATTTCATAAGAACCTTAGTGAGGAAACTTAGATGAGTAGCTAGATATTTTTAGCGATCACCTCCATGAAAAAAAAAATAATCAACATGAAAACAATAACAAAAGCAACAAACTGTGTCTCTGTGTTCATAGTCCTGTGTTGGGAACAAAAAGCTTTGCTTTCTTAGAAATGTCAGAAGCGCTGCCCTGCCCTTGCTCCAGAGAACTCCTCGCTTGCTTTTCACATGAAATGGCTCCATAATCCCAGAAATTAATAGAGGAAAGATGAAGAATTTATCAATAATCTTAATATGATCCTTTCCAAATGTCTTCATTGATTACTAAAGATAAGCCATCTCCTTTGTTTCATGGAAGAAATTTTCAAGTGCTCATTATAGCTCAACTAAGGGAACAGAGTCTGTCTTGTCATTAGGCTTTTATTCCATTTGTAAGACGTGTGGCATCCCTAACAACATCCCTAACAACAAATGGAGTGAATTCTACTCCACCTTTCCTCTACCCACAGTGCTGTCTGCGTCAATTATCAGGGTTGAAAGATGATGTCTGGGTGTCATTCTCAAAGTAAAAAAGGGCTTGACCTTGTCAATCTGGTCACAATTAAAGGGTGCAGTATGACCTTGGAGTAGAGTTTAGAAAAGTTGGGCAGATGGAAGACAAATAAAAATATTGCTAGTTGAATTGCAAAACTGTAATAGTGGCAGTTTTGTTGGATATACAACTGGAAACATTGAAATAATAGTCATAAAATTTCATTTGGAAATTCATTCTGAATAATTCAGTTTAACAACCAAGAGGAACATAGCATCAGTATACGTTTTATTTGTAGTTTAGAATATGTCTTGTCTTTTAGTTTCACATTATTTCATTTTGGTATAGAAGTCCTCAATTATGTACTTCTTTCAGTAATTTCTCATAGGATGAATTAGGGAGTTGTTCCATTGGATTTGAAGATATCCTCCCGTGCCCCGAGGCTCTTTCTCCCCTATCCAGCATTTACTTCCTCAGAATTTTCATTCCTTCTGGTTGTATAGAATAATGTAGGGATGTCCTCTTAAATAAATTGTGTTCCTGGAGTTGTTCCTTGTTCTTGGATTGAAAGTAGACATTAAATATTTAGCCATTAGTGTCTCATAGGAGTACATGTGCATTTTTTTTCATGTTAGATGTCACCAGTTAAAACTTTTACTTTTGAAGGAAGAAAGTGTTCATTTAATCAAAATTTAGTAAGTGTCTATTATATGCCTGGAATGATGTATATAATAGACACTGGAGATAGACCTGTGAACCAAACTGAAATCTCTGCTATCATACCACTTACATTTTGTTGCAAAGAAAATGAAGAATAAAGAAAGTAAAGTCAAATAAGAAGAAAAATAGAGGAAAGTAAAATAAGAAGTATTAAAGATAGTTGATAGAGGTTATAGAGAAAAATTAAACAGGGAGGGGAGACGGTGGTCACTGGACAAAGTGGGGTTTGGTTCTGAGGAGAGTTTGGGTAGATCTTGCCACAAAGAACACATCAGAGTAAATTTCCAAATGAGGTGAGTCAGGGAGCCATCAGGATATCTTGGGAGAGTGTTTCAGGCACAGGAAAAAGAAGATGCACCTGGGAGCCTGATGTTTGGTGGTAGAATCAGTGTGGCTAGAACTTAGAACTTGGAGGAGGAATCAAGGTCTTAGAGGGAAAGGTGTGAGTGTTGGGGTGAAGAATTTGGGGGAGGCAGATTGTTTAGTACTTTGTGGGCCATTCCGAGGACATTAGTCTTTTCTCAAGTGAGTAGGAAGCCACTGGAGTAGAATCTGAGGGAATTTCAGTCTTCTCTTTAACAATTATAATGCTCTGAGGATTTTTTAATTGGAGATATTAAGGAACTATATTTCAATCATTTTATAAGTAGATTAAAACCTCTTAGCTGCTCACTTTATGTAGTATGATGTGTAAATTTTAAAATAGATCCCTTTATGTTAAATTTGTCAGGCTACAAATAATTATTTTTGTTTCTGGAAGCAGGAAGTTGAATTAGCCAATTTTACTGAGCCCACAGCATTTCGCTAACTATTCCGAAACGTAAAATGAAGCAGAGCCAGAGTGCTATCTAGTTGAGACGCTATGCACGTTAAAGAGATTCAATTAGTAATCTGGCTCAGTGAAAAATTTCTAAGTTACAGCAGGAACTAAATAAATTCCAGAAAAGAGATAAAGAAAAAATATCTTGGAAAACACAATTTAATATGAAAGTTTTCTTTTTACCACTAAAAGTTTTGGAGTCTTCATAATACTTATGAACAATTATTTATTGCTAAGTTTAGATATTGAATAAACTCTTTATGTTTATTATCTTGGTCACACAACTACTATTATTTCCTAATATTATTATGATGTATTAACATCACCATTCCTATTAGTAGTAGTATCGATTACTATTAGCAGAAATGAAAAATCAAGCTTAAATTTAGGGAGGTCAAGTAATTTTTATAGTGAAGAAGAGCCAGAATTGGTTTCCAAACCCAGTTTTGCTGACCCTAGAGTCTACACACTATGGAAAACTGCCTCTGCTTTATAAAGTTAACATTAGCAAACTTAGAAATCAACTTGCAAAGCTGTTATGCATGAAAACATTTAATGCTATGATTATAACATACTGTTTGTATGTGGGTGACACATGGTAGGAGTCCATAAAATGCTAGTTCCCTCACCATTTCCCCTCATAATTGGTAAAAACATTTCTTATTTTAAAAAGAGCAATAGAGGACAGCACGTGGAGTCTGTTTAAAGAATGTACTTCCTTTTTTATAAACAGTTTTACAGTATTGGGCATCATTTCATAGGGAAATGCACTCCTCCTATTGATGCTTATGGTAATTCTCTACAGCAACAGTGTGGACTGTACACACATAATGGTAATTTTAGAGTGGAAACATATCAATCACAATTTGTACATATAATTTTGGAAGACATAGTGTGCTATACAGTGTCTCCAAGGAATGTGTTTGTTCTGCGAGGAAATTAAATGCTGCTCCACAATAAATGTTGCTGAATGTAGCACCACTGTGTTCTACCTTGCACTCAAACTCCTTGCAAAACTCGGCTTTGACAGGTATACATTTGACAACTCTGAACCATCTAGAATCTTGACCCCTATTCGAAAATATTTTTCTTTTGTACAACTAAAACCAGGCTCTCATCTTTTTTTGGGGGGGATAAATTATTTTCAGCTTCTATCCCCATATTTTACCTTTGTGTCAAGTCAAGTCATTGTTAATTTTTCCCCTCAATTATCCCATTCAAACACTGGAAGGCACATAAATTGTAACCTGTGTCTAATAGCATCCTGAGAGTCCATGTCATGGGACTAACTTATAATGAGATCTTTTTTGGCTTCTCCAGCAAAACTAAATCTTCTTGGATAATATCCAAGACATATCTGTCTTATATCAAATTCTGCTCTAGAGAATGAGGTAATACAAATGTGGACCACAGTAAATACAACTCCAGGTCCAGTAAAACAGTAACTTTAATTAAATATTAATTTGTTGCCTATAATACTTTACAGTTTTTAAAAAGATTTCAAATATATGATCTCATTCTTCATGGCAGTCCTGAATAATAGGTAGAATTGAAGTTATACTCACATTTTACCCATGAGGAAACTAAGACTCTAAGACAATAAGCCACTTGTCTCAAGTTAGACACCTGGAAAGAATTAAAGATGGTTTCAGGTTGAGGTTTTCTGACTCTTATTCCAGAACTCTTCTCACCACACCATTAAGTCTATGTGAAAAAGTTGAAGTGAGGCCACTCATAAATTTGTGGGTAAAATATAAGTACAATATTTTCTTTGGGACAAAATATACCAAGAAATCTTGGAGTCATTCTTTACTTGGCAATATAGATTTTGCCTGCAACTGTCAAATTTCATTCTGCTGAGAGTACATTCTGCAATTTTTTCTGGGACATTTTTTCAAAGTATCAAAAACTTAAAAATTATGAGTAACAAAGGTAAACTAGCCCAATCAGCTATGAGACAATGAAATAAAATTAACAATAATTTTTAAGATATAGTACTGGCACAAGATTAGCATGGAACCATTCAAAAATAGACCCATATATATTTTAAAAATTTAATATATTCCAAAGGAAATGGCAGTGGAAAAGTCAAATTATTGGAAAATTGGTATTGTAAAAATTATCCATCTTCTTTACCCATCTCACAACAGAGAAATACATTACAGATGGATTAAATACTTGTTGCTGACTATAGTTGCCCATGTTGGAGGCTACACAACCCAGGAGTTATACTCACATGGACTGGTCCACCCTCTTGGGTGAGGAATGTTAGTACCCGTGACTGGCTTTTGATTGGGGAAGAATATTTTTAAAAAGGAAGATATATATAGGGGCCCCTGGGTGGCTCAGTTGTTAAGCAGCTGACTTCAGCTCAGGTCATGATCCCAGGATCCTGGGATCGAGCCCCACGTCAGGCTCCCTACTTGGCGGGAAGCCTGCTTCTCCCTTTCCCACTCCCTCTGCTTGTGTTCCTTCTCTCGCTGTGTCTCTGTCAAATAAATAAATTTTTAAAAAAAGAAAGATATATAAAAATCACATAAGAAGTGAATGATTGATTTGACCACATAAACACATTTGAATGCTATACATCAAATACCATAAAATTAAAAGACAAGAACTGGTAAGAACATTTGCCACAAATACAATAATCTCATAAGACTGATGTATGAAATACACATATGTATGTAATGACATTAAATTTAGCTTTACAATACCCAAACCCTACAGACACTATTCATTACTTATATAAGTTAGGGCAGTGCTAAAAGATGTAACAAAAAGACTCAACAATGTAAAATGGCTCAAACATAACATAAGCAAACATTCTTAAGTTTTTTTTTGTACCGGGGGCTATCTTAGCAGTCTGATGAAGTTTAGGACCTCTTTTCTGAATAACTTTTTAAAATTTTATTTATTTACTTGAAAGAGAGAGAGAGAGCATGAGTGGGGGGAGGGGTAAAAGGAGAGGGTGAAGCAGACTCCCACTGAGCAGGGAGCCCAAAGCAGGGCACCATCCCAGGACCTAGACAACATGACCTGAACTGAAAGTAGATGCTATCCGAGCAACTGAGCTATCCAGGCACCCCATCAGAAAATGTTTTTAAATACATAAAATAGAATTTAAAAGATTTCAAAAGAAGCCAATTAAATTGAAGTGTAACAATAAAATATTACAGGAACATGTGAATAATAATAAAGGTGCTTCTTTATTAAAACATTAAGTAACAAAATATAACAGCTAGAAAAGCTGTGCAGACAGGAAGAAGAGGAAAATGTGGGCTTTGATGAGTAGGTAGTAGTCTTTGCTAAATCAAGTTAGCAATTTGATTTTTGATGACTATACCCAGTGAGGTAAAGTTTAGAGTGAGGAGGTGAGAACTGTTGTGGAAACAAATTATGAAAAGAAATATTTTGGAGAGCAAACTGCCAAGATGGATCCAGTGTTTGGAAATTGTTCAAACTCTTGGATCCACTAATTAAGTTTCTGTGAATTTTTCTCAAGAATAAAAACTAAAAGAAAAATTATGCACAAATTGTTCATAACAGCACTTAACAATAATATATTTATTATCAATTAGAACAGATACATTTACAATAGCCAAAATAAATTAGCATTGTCAATGAAATTGAGGTACATCATCATATCATAGACTATTATGCTTTTGAGTTCTAATAAATAATAGCTGAAACTTCTCGAATACTTATAGATTTTAGGCATTTTGCTAATCATTTTATACCCTTTAAGTCTTCCCAGTCACTTGGTGAGATACTTTCTTGATCTCATTTCAAAGGTGGAAAAACTGAACCTCAGCAAGGCTAAGTGTTTTGCTGAGGATTTTACATCTAAAATCCATTCTCTTTTCTTGCTTACTAACAGGTCTCCAATTTTGTTTGAGTTTGCAATGAGCTCAGCTGAAAATACTGAGCCGCTAGCCTAACACAATTGAGGCTGGCCACATGACCAGTTATGGCCAATTCAGTTGAAGCAGAGATTGCTATTCTAAAGGAAGACTCAACAGAACAGGACTTTTCAGCCTTTTGACCCTCATCTTTCCTCTTTTCTTCTCCCAAATGAGCAGGTGAAGCCTGTGTGGGTAGTAGTCATCTTATAACCATGGCTGAAAACCACAAGCTAAGAATGGCAGGACAGGAGGCTAGGAGAAGCCTGGACCTGAGGAAATTCTTGAAGACTGCACAAGCCCATGTTTACGTAAGTCCCTGAATGATGTTTGATTAAGTCACACAAGTTACATTGTTAGGTAAGTACAGACGAAGATCTGTTTGATGCAGCTGGTCAGTGGAAAAATCAAGACTTAAGCTCAGATCTATCAGACCCAAAGATCTTTTAAGTACTAGTATATACTGATTATGTGTTTATTCGCTAATGTTAACTTTAAAAAGTAAGATATTAAAATTGTGTATGTATGTATGGTATCCACTATACTAATAACCCTGGAAAGAATACAGGAAGAGACCAAAATTTTAATAATGGTTATCTCTGGGGGGCAGGATTATGAGGGTTAATTTTAAAACTAACTTTATAAGGAGATTTTGTCATTATAAATGTAATTCTTTCTTATTGTGGATAATTTGCAATTTGAAGAACAGAACAAAGGAAAATGTAAAATGTGCTACCTTACAATTTCCCCTACATTTATATTTTTAAATTGTATACACTATTTTGTATCCTGCTGTTTTTACTTACTATTATAGGCATTTCTCATTGTTATCAAATATTTTAGAAATGCCATGTTAATGGCTACCTATTATTCCAGCATGTGGATGAGTACAAATTGTTTAAACATTCTTCAGTTGAAAATTTTAAACTCATTAGATTTTTCGATAATAGAAATAATGCTCTGGGAACACCTAAGTTTATAAATCTTTGTCTGTTTCACTGACAGTTTTCTTAACATAAATTCTCCAAAGTAACACTTCTGAGAATTTTGTTGTTGTTGCTACTAGGAACTTTTTAATATGTGCTTCAGAAATGTTGCAAAAGTATTGGTACAAGGTGTGTATGAGTGTTCCATCATCTGGAGGCCTTGAGAGTGTCCCCCTGCCTTTATTCACCTCCAGCTGATTGATTAAATGGATTTCCAGAGTCTGTTATTTTATGTTAATTAAAATATGCCTTGGTAAACGGTGACAGAATTACTGATTGAATCAAAAATACTTATAATTTGTACATAAGGGAATCAAAGGAAAGTGACAGAGCTGAAATTTCTCCTACTTCTGGTAGGAGTTTTCAGCCATATTATAAGGTAATTCAAAGATGCTGTAATAACATAGAGTAAGACGATGTTAAGAATAGAAGATTTTCATCCATCATTAACAGTTAGCCTTTACTGGGTGCCTGGGTGGCTCAGTGGGTTAAGCCTCAGGCTCAGGTCATGCTCTCAGGGTCCTGGGATTGAGGCCCATATCGGGCTCTCTGTTCAGCAGGGAGCCTGCTTCCCCTCTCTCTCTTTCTGCCTGCCTCTCTGCCTGCTTGTGCCCTCTCTCTCTGTCAAATAAATAAATAAAATCTTAAAAAAAAAACAGTTAACCTTTCCCTAAATGTATATTTTTCCTTAAAATAGCCAGTGAAAGTGAAAGATATATATGGATATAAATAAATGAATATGTTTACATTGAGCTTGTATTTTTAAAAAAATTTTCATTAATGGGTCTCCTGGGTGGCTCAGTCCGTTAAGCAGCTGCCTTCAGCTCAGGTCATGATCCCAGGATCCTGGGATCAAGTCCTGCATCAGGCTCCTTGCTCAGTGCGGAGCCTGCTTCTCTCTCTCCCTCTGCCTGCCACTCTGCCTGCTTCTGCTCTCTCTCTGTCAAATAAATAAATAAAATCTTCAAAAAATTTTTTCGTTAATGAGGTACATGATCAAAAGTCAGGGAAGCAGTTTTTAAAATTAACTAATTAATATTATTGGTTCTAATTTTTAAGATAATAATTTCTTTTAAAAAGTAGTTTCCAATGACCTAAAAATAATTACTTACTCAAAAGCCAAATTATAAGTGTCCAATATATGTTCAGTATATATGTGTTAAAGTGAGCCGATATTTAATATCAATGGCTAATATAGGCAATATATATTTCCATGTATCTACATTATTGACATTTCCCCATTTTTTAAAAATTGTACTTCAGTTGCACAGAATTAGAGTAAATGTAACCTATAGTCCATTGTGTTCTCTCATTAGCAGTCTATGTATGGCCTAAGTTTTAATTATTATTTGTTAATTATTTTAAATAGTAAAATAAACACTTACTAACCCACCACCCAAAACAAAAGGTAGAAACTGGACAATAATCTTGTATATTATTTTCTCCAATATCCCATTCCCTTGCCATCCCATGGTTTTATTTTCATATTTTGTTTTATTTATTTATTTTAAATATTTTATTCATTTATTTATTTGAGAAAGAAAGCACGCTTAGGGGGGTGGGGCAGAGGCAGAGAGGGAGGGAGACGGAGACTCCCCACTGACCAGGGAGCCCCATGCGAGACTCAATCCCAATTCCCTGGGATTATGACCAGAGTCAAAGGCAGCTGCTTAACTGACTGGACCACACAGGCACCCCATATTTTGTTTCATAAACAGTGTCTCCATGTTTTCAAATTTTGAAAACCACTTCTAATCTTCATATTAGTTTTCAAGTGAATACTTTGGCTGTTTCAAATTGAAATGGTAAATTTTTTTTTCTGCTTTAGAATCTAATCTGATGTCATATTTGAAGTCCAATCCAAGTAAATAGTCCGAAATATGTTGAACGGGTTTTTGAAGCTTTGTAATGCAAATCTTCCAATGATGTCCTTTCAGCTCTAGCGCATTTAAAATTTCCATGAATCTTCCCTTTGATCTAAGGCAGTAAAAGTCGAAAAGGGCTTATAACAATAATAGGCTTGTTTTAATTAAGTTCAGTAAATATTTGTTAAGCACCTACCAAGTAGGATGCATAGAGTTTGGCATTGAGGGAGGGTGGTGGTAGTGACTCAAAATGACTAGGATAATGGCTTCTTACTAAGCTGTTTGAAGCTTAGTAACAGAGAACCTAGAAACAGGACCTAGCACATATGGAAACTAAACGTATGAGAGATTAGGTCAATGGGAAAACATGGGTTATTGAATATATGGTATTGAGATAATTAATATCCGCATAATTATTAAATGAAATTATTATTAATAGTAGAAATTATAGGAATGATATGGAAAATGTGACATCTAAGATGGACCTCCAAGGCTGAGTGGGATTAAAATAGGTCTAAGAGATGCAGGTGGAAATTCGGGAGGAGTTTTTCCAGAAGGTTATTTTCGAGCAGGATGACTAGTTCATCCTGGGGGTTCTGTGCTTTCTGCTTCTAGTGCTGAAAGTCCCATGTCATGGGAAAAGGACAAATCAGGACATATGTTCACCTACAAAGGGAGAAGTGGTAGCCATACTTTCCTTACCACTCCTCCCAGTTTCCTAAACCAAGAAGCAAACACATAGTCCCATAAACCGAGTCCCATAGGTGTCGGGTTTAGGAAACTGAACTCAGCCTTTCCTGGCTCTACCACTTTCTCTGATAAGGGAGATTTAAGATTTCCAAGTTCGTTGTCCTTCTCTGTTGCCTCCAGCAACACTTCTTTTGAAGCTTACACAGGCTTCAAACTCTTCCACTGCTAAGACGTCAAATTTGGGCCTTTCTGTGATGGCTACCTCCCATTCGCCTTGGGGTCAGTCATCCATCTCTGCCTGTTACTATCCATATGAACTTAAGCCATGGAGTAAACTTCTCTGAACTTTTTTTCTTTGCTGGAAAATGGGAAATAATATTGCCTCCTATTTCATAGGTCCTTGTGGAAGAAAATGAGATCACTCATAAAATAGTGTTTTAAAAAAGGAGCAAGTTTCAGAATTGTATGTTCAGTATGATCATACTTTTGTTTAAAAAAAATATATCGAGGATGTTTTTGCGTATTAGTTTATAAGTGCAGTGAAAAGAAGAAAACCAAACTGTAAACAACAGTTGCATTTCAGAAAGGGTATGACAAAGGGGAAACATGTTAAGGAAATGATCTCCACATTCTGTCTTTGAATTTTGTGAATATTCTACAATAAATTTAGATTATATTTTAATTATAATATAAATGAAATCAGTACAAAAATGAACAAACGTAAAGACTTCACAGGGGAGTTGGCATTTGAGTGAGTCTTAACGACTACCTGCGCCTTATATGGAGGATAGGGAAAGTTTTCCTAGCACGCAGGGTAGGGGATGCCTGCAAACAGAAATGCAGGTGGGTGGTCCCAAGACAGGAGGCTGGAGAGTTGGCCAGGGCTGGATCTGGGTGTCCTTTGAATGCCATCCTCAGGAATCTGAACTTCATCCTCAGAGTAATGGGAAAGCATCTGGGGTAATACAAATGGGAAAACTAATAGAAGTTGCATTTTAGGATACTTCTGTGTTGAGGGGTAAGGGCATGGTCAAGACTGTAGATTTAAAAAGGAAATCAGAAACATCCAGTAGTCACAACAAAAGATGACAAAGGCTTGGTTTATCACCTTAGACCAAATAATATCTGTCACTTTGATGCCATAACTAATATTAATAGCTAGCATTTATTGAAATATTTGTTTATAGATAGTATTTATTAGCCAACCTTAGATTGGCTAAGAGTTATAAATGGCCATCTCATTTATTTCACACCAAATCTCTGTAAGACAATGTTAATATTATGAATATGTAATTGAGGAAACCAGGATTCAGAGGGGTTAAGATACATACCCAAGTACACCGTAGATAATAAATGGTGTGACTAGGATCTGAATCCACACAGCTTGCTTTCTGGGACACACTTTGAGGTAGTCATAAACCCTTAAAAGGGTCCTCAGTGTCAGAAAAATTACGCTAGATAGACTTAAACAGGCATGGACGATTCCTTTAAGACTATCTCAGTATGAGAGAAATACTGACCTTATCTCCACTGAAAAAAAAGAGGATTTTTAAGTGCTGGGTAAGCCAGTGAAAAAAATTGCTGAGGGATGGTAGGGCGAATGTCGGTCAAAGTGATTAGGTAATCTGTGTTTGTTAATTGCTGCTTATTTAAGTTAGACTCCCACATTCTCACCAAGACTGGGATAAAGAGGTGCTGAAAGGACAGTTACTGGGTTGGAAAACTGGCCAAAGTCTGGGAGGAGAATTACATCTCATAGGGGCAAAGAAAGAACTAAGAATTTCAAGTTTGCTAAACTAAATGCTCTAAGAGAAGGGAGGTCAAGAGCCTAGAGTCAAGAAGAAGGCTGTCTCAAGTTTAGCCAAGCTGAGGGGAACATTAACCTCTTCTTTATCATCAGTTGTTCGGAAGCATGGGATGCAGTAAAATTCAGTGTGTTAGTCCTCATTCTCCTGAGGAAATCCAAGAGAACGTCATGTAAGGCATTCATACACATAATCCATTTTAAATTGTATATATGTGTATGTTTTAAAAGTTAACACACCAATCTATGCCTACTGAACAACGTAATACACAACTTCAAACAGAAGACCATAGTGAACCAAATGACTTTAGAGCAACAAAGAGAATAGTCAACGTTTATTCAGTATTTATTATGTGCCAGACATGAAACTTAAGTATTTCTCATATCCTCCTAAGAACAATCCTGGAGGGTACGTGTGATAATTACCTTCATTTTATGGAGGAGGAAACAGGTTCTTAGAAGGGCATACAACTTGTAAATGGTCCGTCTGAGCTCTTAGTAGGAATGGCTACCCAGTCTGTGAGAACCCAATGGAAGATGAAAATGTGGGGCCCCTTGTTCAAAAATTATTGCCCTTCAAGAGGCAAAAGAAGAATATTAAACCAAACATAGGCCTCTCTAAGCACAGTGTGACTGTGCAGGTCATCAGTGCCCATGAAGCTGGCCTTGCCCTTAAGTTCATGCTTTCAGTGTACCTTTAGGTAGGCTATGTTCCACCTCTCCTGAATAAGTTAGTAAGTGGGGAGGTCCCTGGGGGTAGCCAGAGTTCTTAGCTGGTTATCAGTTGACCTTTTTTTAATGCCTGGAAAAAAGAAACTTTCTCACAGACAGGCTTTGGATATTTAATCCTTCCTGTATCACACAGCTTCTCAGTGGGATGTCAAAGTATTAGAAGACTTGAAACTCCCTACTGAGTTTCCATCTGAGAATAGTAAATGCTGGGAACAAAGGAGGTTCTTACACACAAAGGGGAACTACAGCTAAATACTGGCCTATGTACTGTGGCTTCCTTCACAACATATTCTAACAGCAAGTCTTACTGTATCAGATGAGAATGAGCTTGGATGACAGAGTGCAATACTTAGATGGCTAAGAACATTAGCAATACAAACTAATAAAAGAGGTTTTTTTTTTTTTTCCATCATTATAGAGAAAGATATAGGAGAGAACTGAGGCTCCTATCAGGAAACGGGTATATTAATACTGAATAAAAAAGTGTCTTTACTCCGACGCACACCATGGCTGAGGAGCATTAAATGAAGAGGTTTTCTAGACTATAATTCCATTATTCCTGGAGGTGAATACTGTCCCAAGTGAGTATTATTATTAGTACATGATGCATGACTGGGGCTTAGGTAACATTTCGGTCTAAACAGCGATGACAGAGAATAACAGATTCCAGTTGCGTTAAAAAGGAGGTTAGTTTTCATTGTAAAAGTCCACTTTGCTTTTTAATAGACATGAAGCTAAAATGAGGCTGACTGTGGGCCAAATATAATATCCAATGTGAACAGAGGTAAAAATTTTGCATATGAGTTTTTTCCAGTTGTAGGTTTCTAACACCAGCTCCTTGAAACAATTAGGTGAATTCTATAATTAAAAATAGGCACTGGGGGGACACCTGGGTGGCTCAGTGGGTTAAGCCTCTGCCTTCGGCTCAGGTCATGATCTCAGGGTCCTGGGATTGAGCCCCGCATCGGGCTCTCTGTTCAGTGGGGAGACTGCTTCCTCCTCTCTCTCTCTGCCTGCCTCTCTGCCTACTTGTGATCTCTCTGTCAAATAAATAAATAAAATCTTAAAAAAAAAATAGGCACTGGGGATAGACAAGAGGGTATTTTCAGAGTAACACATGTTCACTGTTGTTTGGCATTTTGCATCATTCTAAAAAAGTGGTCTTCTGAATGTATTAACTAAATACTCAGAAGACTTCTTGAGTAGCACGATGAGCCTTGGCTTAACTATAAATATTTTTCTTCCAAAACAAGCAACTCTATTATATATGTAGTCTTTTTGTGTGACTTTTTGAAGATATAATTGACACGTAATAAACTGCCCATATCAGAAGTGTAGAATATACGTTTTTGAAATATGTGTTCATCCATTCAAATACCAACAAAGCCAAGGTCGTGAACATATTTCTTGCACCTCAAAATTTCCTTTTCTCACAAAAGAGGAAATAACTGGGGTGGTTCTAGTGCATCAGCTGAATGAGAAGTATCTATTTGTTAAGGACATTTGTCTTTAGATTAGGATAGCATTTTTTTCTCTTAAATATATTTGTATTGGACTCAAAACAATTGAGAGTAGTTTGTGTCACTAGGCAGACCAATAATTTTGGTTTAGTTTCTATCAGAAGATAGAGTGTGCCTTGGTGAAGATGTAAAGTAAATATCTTATTTCAAAACTTGTAAAAGATAAGAGTAGGAGAAGAGTAAATGAAACAAGATGGGATTGGGAGGGAGACAAACCATAAGTGACTCTTAATCTCACAAAACAAACTGAGGGTTGATGGGGGCAGGGGGGTTGGGAGAGAGCAGGTGGGGTTATGGACATTGGGGAGGG
>NW_019154103.1:12554371-12725624 GCF_002288905.1 Enhydra lutris kenyoni | reverse complement strand
TATGTGCTATGGTGAGTGCTGTGAAGTGTGTAAACCTGGCGATTCACAGACCTGTACCCCTGGGGATAAAAATATATTATATGTTTAAAAAAATATAAATTTTAAAAAATGCAGTCTTGCCTTTTGTGACTACGTGGATGGAACTAGAGGGTATTATGCTTAGTGAAATAAGTCATTCAGAGAAAGACAATTATCATATGATCTCCCTGATATGAGGAAGTTGAGAGGCAACAGGGGGGGGTTTGGGTGTAGGAAAAGAATAAATGAAAGAAGATGGGATCAGGAGGGAGACAAACATAAGTGCCTCTTAATCTCACAAAACAAACCGAGGGTTGCTGGGGGGGAGGGGGTGGGGTTATGGACATTGGGGAGGATATGTGCTATGGTGAGTGCTGTGAAGTGTGTAAACCTGGCGATTCACAGACCTGTACCCCTGGGGATAAAAATATATGTTTATAAAAAATAAAATTAAAAAAAAAAAAGAGTAGCCCTTGTGGAATCAGAAACTCTCTGGTGCATTTTCTTTGCTAGTTGTTCTGAACAACACATCAGTCAACACATGTGTAACTCCATGTGGGTGTATTCGCAATCTAACTCCGGTATCATCCCTTACTGCTAGTCTGCAAGGCAACGAAAGCTGAGCAGTTTCAGTCTGGTGTCTGCACAGTGGTAAAGGGGGTATAAGCCATCTTTCTTTAGCTTCCCTGGGTGCTGTTAGCAGTTCCTAGGTGATCCATACCCCCCTGACTCCCTTTTTGTAATAAATTGAATTGCATGATAAAATCCCATTCCTGATTTATTTCATCATGATTATAGAATATAGTAATAGATTCCTGTGATGTGACAGTTGGCAGAGATCTCAATACCTCCTGAGAAAGTTTGTTTTGCTTGAAGAGTAGTTAATAGATAGAAGGTGCTTCCTTTTTATGAGCGGAAATCTACCTTCTAACCATTTCTTTCAATCTAATGAAGATTCCCTACTGCTGAAGAGGAGACTTACTGAAAGAAGGTTGTGGGAATACCATGAAAAGAGTGAGTTTGAGTCAGAGTTTCACTGGTTACTTTACTTTTCTTTGCAAATCCTAGATAATACTTATCTTTTTGAACCTCTGTTTCCGTATCTTATAAAATGGAGATAAAAATCACATCTTAAAGTTGTTTGAATGCTAAATGAAATTATTATAATGCACAGTCCCTAATTGCTAACTACTGGTTCCAACTCTAAGTGCCATTTTCTCCCCAGCGAACCTGATAACCTAGCTTAAGTTAGAAAGGTCAGTCTTTATCTTGGCAAAAACTGTTAGTGCTGATATCATTGGATCGTCAATCATTTTTAGAAGTTTCCCACATTGAGACTTTTAATGAGAACTGAATGTTAAAATTTCAGTGCGTCCAAAATGATCTCCGTGAAGTTATTCTGTTCATCAGTTTCTTTTTAATTTTTAATTTCTAAAATTGCAAAGAATATCTAAGTAAGAGCTATCGTGTGAAATAACAAACAAACAAACAAACAAACCCAGGAGTGTTACATGAGAGCATATTAAATGTCTCCACCCTCTTGTGGGTACAACAGTCCAGCCACAATTGCTTCAGCGCTTGTCAACTTACCTAACTGCCTACCTACTTATCACCAGTAGATTCACTTCTCATCATGCTTGGTCACAAATGAGCCATATTCCAGACAGATATTCCCTGCGGGATTGACAATAAATAGCACTAAATCCTAGTAGTGTTGACTATATGGGAACTGGGGTAAAGTCATCAAATTCAGGGAGCAAATGAGTGGATATTTGTTTACCTGTCTGGTGCAATAGTGCCAGTGTGAGAAATGCCCGAAGTCTCGCCACATACCTACTGTCAGAATCTATTGAAAACACACTTAATCACTGAGTTCTCTACATTTGGGAAGCTTCACTCCTTTTCTCTGGTATTTTTTAAAAAATATATCTTACTCCTACCTTTTAAGCCATCCACAAAGCTGTCAATTTCCTGATATGTGCTCCTTCCTCTGAATATCTACATTTCTGATGGTACCCAATAACTCAGAAATGAAGTAGAGCTTCCTACTGAGTGCTTGAAACTTAACTGATCTGGTTTTATAAATTTTTAAGTTGTCAATTTTTAAAATTTTTCTTACTATAATTAAAATTGCCCAGTTGCCAGAGGATAGGGCGAACGTTTTGGGCAAAATAAAAGCAGCAACTTACAACATTTGTAATTTAAAAGCCAGATGATTTAAATTGTTCACAAAATAATGATTATCATAAAAATTAACGTTCTTTATTTTTCTCCCTTTTACTCTTGATTAGCCACTTTAAGAATTATTAGCCACCAATAAGAATTCTTTATAAAGTATTCTATGACTCCCTTTATCCACTACAGGTCATTCATTTGAAAGGCAAACTCTTATAAGTAAAGCTGTGTTTTTCTCTGGATGAAATGAGAACTTTTCTTTCAGTACCTCAGTGTGTTAATGTGGTCACTCTGGATTTCATCTGCTCTACATGTTGACTCTAAACAAAACATTGCCACCACATCACCTGTATCAGAAAGTCCTCTCAATTCTACCTGCTGAATATTTTCTAAATGTGGCCCCTTTTGACTTCTCAATGCTACTCTCCTAGTCTACTCCACTTTCTTTCTCACCAGGTGTGATATCTCACCTGGTCTCTCAGTTTACTCTCAGGCTCTCCAAACACTCTATCCTTTACCTTGTACCCAGAGGAACAATTTACTATGTAACTCTAATGATGCATTGCCCTAATTAAAACTTTCTAGTTACTTCCCATTACCCTTGGAGTACAATGCAAACTCTTACTTTTGCCTCCTAAATCCTGAACAATCTGTTCTCTGCCTCCCTTTGGGAGCTCTGCTCCTAGCACTATGCCTCACTTATAGCCATCCAGACACATTAGCCTTTCTGGAGTAAAGCATATCTACCTCAGGCTCTGGAATCTGGTTTTCTGGAGCTTGGTTTTGCAGGGTTTGCTACCTCCATGTGGAAAAGAAGTCTTCATCCCCATCATTCTCTCTCTTTCCATTATGCTTTAATTTTATTCTAGAACTTTTTACTCTCATTATCTAGAATTATAGATACATTATATTATAAATATATTATAGAATTATAATTATATTATACATTTGCATGCTTGTCTGTAGTCTACTTTCCCAGTTAGGACAGTTCTTTGTGGTGCAGTTTTTGTCTTAACTGCATCCCACCCATCTTGCCCTTCCCCTCCAGCTTAAATTAGCGCTTGCTAAGTAGAGGGTCCTCAAGAAAGATCTGCTGAATTAAAGAACAGTAGAACCCCATGTTGACTAGTATCACAGAATTTGTCACTGGGATCTCCTCTAAAGACATTCTTCTAAAAATGCTCTTGTAGATTGCAAAAAAGATGACATTTTATGTATTAGAAAACATGTACCTTATAAGAAGTGTTCATATAAACATCTTTTTAAAAAACAAATTTTAACTGTTCCAATAAAATCAAAATAGCATGTTTCATTCCCTAAATATGGACCCGTGGGTGATACAGTCACCTCATTAATAATTGAATATCCTGGGCATCTGGGTGGCTCAGTGGGTTAAGCCTCTGCCTTCGGCTCAGGTCATGATCTCAGGGTCCTGGGATCGAGCCCCGCATCAGGCTCTCTGCTCAGAAAGGGAGCCTGCTTCACCCTCCCCCTCTGCCTGCCTCTCTGCCTACTTGTGATCTCTCTCTCTCTCTCTCTGTCAAATAAAAAAAAAAATTGAATATCCTGTCCTAATCTGAGTCAGGTGACTGAAGTAACATGAAGAGGTAGTGTTCTTATATGCAGGGGTCATTGTACAGAAGAGCAGAAGATACTCATAAAGGTACTAAAGGTGGTTACTAAACTAAAGGTGGTTGATTAAACAATGAATTCTGTGACCTAGAAGATATGTTATAAGAATTTACAAAATGATAAAACTGAAATCAATGCACATGTAAAAGATATCAAATAGGAGCAGCTTATCTTGAACTTCACTGGGGGAGGGGCTCTTCTTGGCTAGTTTCTCCCTCCTGAATACCAAAAAACTGCTTAGAATAGCCATCCAGTTTCTCAAGTTAGGTCTCTTTCCTTAAAAACAGCTTAAAGCTGTCTTTCAACAGAAAGCTTTATAAAGCTGGAATGGTAGGGGTGTGTGGAAGTTTTAATTGAAAATAACCAAGTCCACATTTAGAATAACATTTCGGTATGCGTATAAATTCATGTTTTTGTTAGAATTTATTCTATAGATATAACACATTGTATATATATTTGGTATATATCAAGATTAGAAAGAAAGGCATATTTTTGAAAACTCAAATAATAATTTGAGATGAATACATGACTTTATTTTTCATGTGGAAGAAATTCAGAGGCAGGCTTTCCGGAACTTCTGTGGTCACTCTGAGATTTCACTAAAAATTAGACTCCTTTGATTTTTCTCCTCTACATTTTTAGAATATTGTTTCCATGTTCAAATTTTCTCATAGTTTCAAAATAACTGTTCAGCTGTGGCCATCATATTCATGTTCCATACAGGAGGAAAGAAGAAGGGAAAATGTGCGCAGGGATAAAGAGCTCAGTTAAAGAGCTCTCAGAGTTAAAGAGCTTTACTGGAAGCCTCATCCATTGACTTTGCTGACATTTGATTAGACATCTCTCTTCTATTTATTTATTTTTTCAAAGATTTTATTTATTTATTTATTTGACAGAGATCACAAGTAGGCAGAGAGGCAGGCAGAGAGGGGGGGAAGCAGAGCAGAGAAGCTCAGCAGAGAACCCGATGCGGGGCTTGATACAAGGACCCTGAGATCATGACCTGAGCTGGAGGCAGAGGCTTAACCCACTGAGCCACCCAGATGCCCCCACATTTCTCTTTTTTTTTTTTTTAAGATTTTTATTTATTTATTAGACAGACAGAGATCACAAGCAGGCAGAGAGGCAGGCAGAGAGAGTGAGGGAAGCAGGCTCCCCGCCGAGCAGAGAGCCCGATGCGGGGCTCGATCCCAGGACCCTGAGATCATGACCTGAGCTGAAGGTAGAGGCTTTAACCCACTGAGCCACCCAGGTGCCCCCCAGCATCTCTCTTTTAAAGGGAAGGTGGGAAATGCTGCTTTTTCTGAGTACAGTGGCACCTTCGATAATACAGAGATTTCTTTAAAAGGAAAAGAGGTGAATGGATATGGGATCGGCAGCAAAGAGTATCTACTACTATACAAATAATACCAAACTACGAAAACTATACATAAATAACTGAAGTGTGAGTTCTGAGGAGGAGATTCTATGTTCTTTGTTCACTGATGTATCTCTAACACCTTAGTGTCTAGATCTTTTGTTTGATTGTTTGTTTTTGTTTTTTAGGTGTTATCATTTTTTTATTAACATATACTGTATTATTTGCCTCAGGGGTACAGGTCTGTGAATCATCAGGCTAACACACCTCACAGCACTCACCACAGCACATATCCTCCCCAATGTCCATAACCCAGCCACCCTCTCCCTACCCCCCCACACCCCAGCAACCCTCAGTTTGTTTTGTGAGATTAAGAGTCTCTTACGGTTTGTCTCCCTCCCCATCCCATCTTGTTTCATTGTTTCCTCCCTACCCCCAAACGCCCCAAGCAACCCTCAATTTGTTTTGTGAGATTAAGAGTCTCTTATGGTTTGTCTCCCTCCCGATCCCATCTTGTTTCATTTTTTTCTTCACTACCCCTCACGGCCCCCCACCCTGCCTCTCAAACTCCTCGTACCAGAGAGATCAATGATAATTGTCTTTCTCTGGTTGTTACTGCTTAGATCTTAATGAGTTATTCAATCCCAATGAATAAATGAATGAAGGAAGGAGGGAATTTCTGGTGTAATAATTGTCTTTAGATAAGCTGTAATTAGGTAGAATGTCTCTGGAGTTGTTCTGGTGTAACCATTTCCTTTTGAGTCGTATGGCTCCATGTCCTTCCAAGAGCATCATCCGTATCCCTTTTCAGGCTGATCCAGCCCAATTCACACCAACCCCTTACCCATGTGAAATTTGATAAGCTAACAGCATTTTGTTCCAAGTTTTGATTTTAAAAGTTTAGAGTACTCACCAATTATAATTTTATATAATAAGCTGTTTTTATTTCTATTTTCTAATGCAAAGGGATATACAAGTGCTGCAATTTCAGACTTAGCTTTCCAATTCTGTAAGTAAGTCTACTACTAAGGACGTTTTTTAAAGGTCTTTATTTGCCGCAGTGTCTTTGGCAAAAAGAGGACAACTCTACCTCTTATGCCCAGAAGTCTTGGGATCAAAGTTTCCTTTCCATGTCGATTGCCTATTAGCAGCAAAGGTTAAATGTAGTTGGGTTTTTACCTAACAGTGGTTTTCCTATTTTCATGTTCATCTGTGTTTAGGTTAAGGAAAGAGCATGTAAATATCTTTCTTGGAAATTATCATTTTTTTGTTGTTGTTGTTTCTGAACTGTCTGATTTTGACTAGGATGGGTATAGTATTTGTACTTTGTGGAGAAATGACCCCTAATTTTCTATGTCTTTCTATCTTTGTGTGTGTGTGTGTGTGTGTGTGTGTGTGTGTTATGTTAGTCACCATACAATACATCATTAGTTTTTGATGTGTTCCAAGATTCATTGTTTACATGTAACACCCAGTGCTCCATGCAATAAGTGTCCTCCTTAATACTTACCACCAGGCTCATCCATGCCCCCATCCTCCTCTCTTCTAAAACCCTCAGTTTGTTTCTCAGAGTCCACAGTTTCTCATGGTTCATCTCCCGCTCTGATTCCCCCCCTTCACTTTTCCTTTCCTTCTCCTGACCTCCTTCATGTTATTTCTTATGTTCCACAAGTGAAAATATATGATAATTGACTATTTCTGCTTGACTTATTTCACTCAGCATAATCTCCTCCAGTACCATCCATGTTGATGCAAAAATTGGGTATTCATCCTTTCTGATGGCTGAGTAATATTCCATTGTATATATGGACCACATCTTCTTTATCCATTCATTTGTTGAAGGGCATCTCGGCTCTTTCCACAGTTTGGCTATTGTGGATGTTAGCTGGTATGAACATTGGGGTACATATGGCCCTTCTTTTCACTACATCTGTATCTTTGGGGTAAATACCCAGTAGTTCAATTGCCAGATCATAGGCTAGCTGTATTTTTAATTTTTTGAGGAATCTCCACACTGTTTTCCAAAGTGGCTATACCAACTTGCATTCCCACCAACAGTGTAAGAGGGTTCCCCTTTCTCCACATCCTCTCCAACATTTACTGTTTCTTGCCTTGTTAATTTTTGCCATTCTAACAGGTATAAGGTGGTATCTCAATGTGGTTTTGATTTGAATTTCCCTGATGTCTAATGATGAATATTTTTTCATGTGTCTGCTAGCCATTGTGTGTCTTCATTGGATAAGTGTCTATTCTTGTCCTCTGCCCATATTATCAACAACAACAACAACAACAACAAAAGGTATTCAGACTGGCAGATAAGAAGTCAAACTCTCTCTATTTGCAGGTGACATGATACTTTATGTGAAAAACTCAAAAGTCTCCACCTGCAAATTACCAGAACTCATATAGCAATTCAGTAATGTGGCAGGATACAAAGTCAATGCACAGAAGTCAGTTGCTTTCTTATATGCTAACAATGAAACTGTAGGAAGGGAAATTTGAGAATCAGTACCATTTACAATAGCACCAGCAACCATAAGATACCTTGGAATAAACCTAACTAAAGAGGTAAAGGATCTATATGCAAGGAAGTACAGAACACTCATGAAAAAAATTGAACAAGTCACAAAGAAGATGGAAAAACTTCCCATGCTCATGGATGGGAAGAATAAACATTGTTAAAATGTTTATGTTGCCCAGAGCAATCTATATTTTCAACACCCTCCCAATCAAAATACCATCAGCATTTTTCAAAGTGCTGGAACAAACAATCCTAAAATTTGCATGGAAACAAATCGCCAGAATCGCCAAGGAAATGTTGGAAAAGAAAAACAAAGCTGGGGGCATTACGTTGCCTGATTTCAAGCTATATTACAAAGCTGTGATCACCAAAACAGCATGGTACTGGCACAAAAACAGACACATAGGCCGATGGAACAGAATAGAGAGCCCATTAACTAATTAATGAGCCCTTAACTCTATGGTCAAATAATCTTTGACCAAGCAGGAAAAAATATCTAGTGGAAAAAAGACAGTCACTTCAATAAATGGTGCTAGGAAAATTGGACAGCTATATATAGAAGAATGAAACTCGACCATTCTCTTACACCATACACAAAGATAAACTCAAAATGGGTGAAAGACCTCAATGTGAGACAGGAATCCATCAAAATCCTAGAGGAGAACATGGCAGTAACCTCTTCGACATCGGCCACAGCAACTTCTTTCAAGACACATCTCCAAAGGCAAGGGAAACAAAAGAGAAAATGATCTTTTGGGACTTTATCAAGATAAAAAGCTTCTGTACAGCAAAGGAAACAGTCAACAAAACAAAGAGGCAACCCACGGAATGGGAGAAGATATTCGTAAATAACACTACAGACAAAGGGCTAATAACTAAGATCTAGAAAGAACTTCTCAAACTCAACACCCTTTCTCTCTTTTTAAACTGTTCAAGTAGTCAGAGAATGAAGACAACTGTTGTATACACATAATGATAAGTTTTAAGGACTGAATGAAATTTATAATGGCTCAACATATATGCTCAACATCACCTTATTTTATGAGAGTGTTGTAACCACAGAAACTAGATTTCTTCACACACGTAACAACTTTGAAACTTTTTATGCATGCATTCATATAGAAGAAAATGATGGAGAAACAGAAATGTCACTAGGAGTGGTAATAAAGAATGAATGTAAGAAGGTGTGAGATATAAAGTAGGTGTCTTGGGCCTTTGGCATGGGATAAGAAAGCAAAGGAATGCAAGAGAGATGACTGTAGGGGAAAAAAAATAAAAGAAGCTCGGTAATTTGCTACCTACTTGATCTCAGAATTTGCTATTGATGTTATTTGTTGATGGAAAGAAAGTTTCTTTCAGGTGAACGTGTGAGCACTTTTTCTACTCATTCTCTTGAGGTTAGAAAAAAAGGAAGAAATGGTTTTACCAACTGGCAAATTAAGATACAACTTAAGTTTGATGTTTTGATGATTCTGACCTCTTAAATTAAACCAATGGTAGATGAACATTATCAAATAGGCATATTGTCTATAACTAATATTTTTCCATGTAGTATATGAGTGAGTTCTAGAGATAAAATTCAGTAGGATGTAAGTTCTACAGTTATAGATATTTTTATCTGCAACTTGAACACCTAGAAGGCTTCTTGGCCTATTATATACACTTGGTGAATATTTGGTAAGTGAATAAATAAAATCAGCAAAAAAGTGGCTCAATCCTTGATACCTAAAAGCAAAACATGCATTATCTATAATGTTTATCTAAGGTTAAAAAATAAATTATCCGCCTAATTAAGAAAAGCATGGATTATGTTAACTAGAAATGAAGTCTAGAATTAAGAATTCCAACCATACCTATCATATTTACTATAGAAATAATCTAATTTTTATTTTAAAGATTCAGTTGAAAGTATTTGACAATATCTTGCATAATGTTTATCACATAATAAGAGCACTTAAGTTTCTCTTCCTTTTTACTTTTCTTTTGAAAAAGCAAAGTGAGTTTTTAAAAATTTTAATGTAAAAGTAACTTTATTCATGTTATGAAGAGCTATCAATATTAGCCTGGAGTCCACATGATAAACAGAAAACCTAGGTTTTTGCATTAGACTAACAGAAACTTCAACTTAAAAGTGGGTGACCCTGGATAAACTGCTTGCCCTTTCTGAATTTGAACTTCCTCAGCTATAAAATGTAGATGATATCCATTCTCATAAATCAGTGTGGGGATGAAATGAGATGATACATCTGAAAATCACAACATTATATCAGGCGCACAGTAGATCTTCAGTAGATATTTTTAATTGTATCTTGTGACATGAAGTCATTAAATCTCACATAATATTTCAGCTCATCTGTTTTTAAAACCACAGAAAACATATGTGCAGTTGCTGGAATACAAAAATGTGATGTCATGTAACATTGTTTAATTAATGGTTCTTTGTTTTAGAAAGAAGGAATTTTGAAGGCTAAAGCCCCAAATTTGACCCAGAACTCATAGTAATTCTCTGATAGGCAAATAATGAATGACTTGAGAAGTTCAGCACTGTTTTACATGGCTACAAAGTAAAAGATGATCAAACAGTGACAATAGAAAAAATGGTGTGAGGTGAATAATCTTACTGCAGAAAATTTTCTCAAGCCATTTGATTTTCAAGAGAACATATGACCTATCAGATTCATTGAACCAGTCAATGACTGCCTTATTTCAAGTCAATCAAAAGTGATGTGTTTATAGTGCCAGAAATTATGCCTAGAAAGTATTCGACATTTCATACTGAGTCACTCATGTTTTCCCTAGTATATATTCACATTGATAAACTGATTACATGAAATATACACATATACTGAACAAAACTTTCTCAGAAAATGAGTGGTTCAATGAAACATTATTGTTAATTTGACACTTCACACTTAACCCATGTTTCCCATTTTAAACCAAAAAAAAGGCGAGAGAGTAATAAAATATTCATTAACTCCACTGAAGCCCATTTATAGCAGATGGTCTCTGGAGGGTAAATTTCAAAACATTTGCTAGAGAACACTGTGCAAAGTATGCAGTTGTCCTGACATAGCAACTAGTGTGAAGAACAGCAAACACAATAGTTGTTAATAGTAAGGGAGTAAGTGAATCACAGTGCAGCTTCCTTTTGTCATTTAGTTTAAGAAAAGTTGTCGCATTTGCTGTTGTTTTTCATTTGGGGGATTTTATAGGTAGGTAATAAAAGCACAAGGTATATCCATAGTCTCGTCGATATTATGGTAATTCCTAAAAATTCTTAATAACTCTTCTTTCAGTATTCTTTAAGTTCTTAGAGAATTAAAATATTTGGGAACATATGGCTAAGGTAATCACCCACAGGTTTGTGGGGTAGAAGGAAGGAAAGGAAGGAGGTAAATTATATATATGTAGATGAATGAATGGAGAGTTGGATGGATGGGTGTGTGGATAAAGACGGATTGATAACTAGATATTAAAAATATCAGAAGTACACACACGTGCTTAGTATCCACCTCGGTCCCAGCACCTTAGTGGTCTGGAGTTCGGGCACGGATGATGTTTCTCTCATCTTTACTCAGGCCCTCCTTGAAAGCCTGTTTGTGCCTAGTGTCCTGTGCACATGCCTTGCAAACAATGGCACCGTGAGTCTGACTTCAAGGTACGGGTTGAATACATCGTGACAGTTACCATTGCTGCGGAGATAGCTACGAGTCATTATGTAGCCTACAAAAGATTTTATGTTAAAGATCATCAGGACAAATCTATGGTAAAAACCTTCACATCCAGAAAGACAGCCCCAAGATACTACCTGCTTTTGACATGGAGGACTTGGAAAGGTGTGTACTGCCGTTGTTGGAAGTCCCAAAATTTCCCATTCTGTGATGGGTTTCACACAAAACACAATGAAGAGACTGGAGACAACTTGGGATCTCTAATCATTAAGGGAAAAAGGAAACTTAAGTGGATAGTCTTCATGATCCAAACCAACGTGTCATATTACCTGATTGATTAATTAGAATGACTATTTCTTCTGTCTAATTCACCCCCTCTGGGTTCTAGATGTAGTATATTGCAAACTACAGCTTTCATATTTGTTGAGTTGTATATCCTTATAAGGTATATGATTGCAAATATTATCTCACATTCCATAGGTTGCTTTTTCAATTTGGCTGATTGTGTCCTTTGATGTGCAGGAGTTTTTAAGTTTGATGTAGTGTTGTTTATTTTTTCTATGTTAACTGTGCTTTTGGTGTCACAGCCAAGAAATCTTTGCCAAATGCAACGTCCTGAAACTTTATCCCCTTGTTTTCTTCTAGGAGTTTTATGGTTTTGGTCTTAAATGTAGGTTTTTAATCCATTTGAGTTACGTTTTGTAAGATAGGGGTCCACTTCATTCTTTGCATGTAGATACTGCAATTTTCTTTCTCTCTCTCCACCTCCATCCCCAGGCATTTACATGAAAAGGATATTTTGATTTTTTTTAAAAAATCATTGCCTTCTATGACTTCATATTTCTCATACTTGCATCTATTGCTTGACATACTACCATCAGCTTCAATGAACTTTATTGTAATACAGTAATCAAAGACTAGCATAGTGGATGGACAATAACAGAAGAAGGAGATTCTTCTCTGTTTCTGATGATATAAAGAGAAAAGGCTACAACTTCTGACATAAAGAGGAAAGTGTTCCCGAGCAAGGTTGTTGTTTTTATTGCACTGCCTTTTAACAGATTGCCTCATGTGAGGCTCAGCACTTAGAGAAAGTTACCATTTATTTCTCAAAGAAGGAGCAGAAGAAGAGAAGATGTTCAATGTTTGATTTATAAAATATAAATACTGGTAATATAATACTTCATTGTACATGTGAGAGAATGATAACTCTTTTGCAAAAGAGTCAATATAATTGCAAGATCTGTTAGGGGATTTGAATCTATTCCCAGCTTGTTCTGTTATGTCATACAAATTTACCATCAGGTAAAAATCCTATCAGGTTGCACAAAGGTATTGTAAGTTAATTAGAATTAAAAACCCTCAAAATCTTGATATTACTTCTTTTAAAACATCATTTATTGTCTCAGAGATATCAAGAAACAACCACTATTGAGACTTTATTCTCTGTTCTATGTGAAATCAAATTCTCTCCAGGGTACTTTATGTGACTTATTAAAATAGTCTGTTGGTAGGCAAAATTCTTCTCACTGTGACCAGAAGACTTCAAAATTGGTGGCAAAGGAATTTGGATAGTCTCAGAGAAAAAGAATCACTGAGTGGGGTATTTGAAGTTAGGTTTAATGGTCTAATTTAATGTGAAAATATAGGTGCAAGCTCAGACATATTTTGATACAAGTATCTGGGAACTAGATATTGAACTAAACAATTTGCAGACCTTGAAATAAGTAGAATATTGCTCTTGAAATCATGTTAAGAAGCAAATGTAAAATTGACCACATTGGAATAAAAATAATCATGACTAAAATGTAACTAGGTAATGTATGATTTGTATTTAAAAGAAAATTATTTTCTACATGTTTGATCACTTGTATATAGCACTAACATTTAAATAACTGTTTTCTTCCCAAATTTACTTATATTTTTAAAGCAGATAAATTAATCAGAGGCTTTATTAACTAAAGTAGGTCAAATCCATATGCTATGAATCAAAAAAGTACAAGGGGGCTCTAACTAATGACAAAATTCTAATATTACAGCTGTCAATCGAGGTTACTATATTCCACAAGACAGTTGATCATTCTGCTAAAATATTTTCTCCAAAAAGTTCTTGTTTTCTTTTTGGATTTTGTTTAAGTGTATTTGTATAGAATTTCAAACACTTCCAATGGGTAGCTTCAATTGGTGTTTGTTTAGGCCAAATGATTCATCATGTTACCATGCTCAGAGGGAAGAATGACAGCTGATATGCATATTCAGTTCATTCTAGGAGAATTTACAAACAGGCAACTAAACAATCACATAAGCACACAAAAACCAACTCTTCACACAGATAAGAATTCAGTCTGTGATTTTTGTGTGTGTCTATCTATTAACTTGAGAATTTAACTTGACTTAATGTTGAAATACCAAAGGCATGAATTGGATTTTCCTAAGAAAATCCTATCCAAGCAAAAGGACTAGAATACTGATGCACTTTTTCATTAATTTTGCCTTGATTTTGAGATAATTTTATATTAATGGTCCACTTGCAAAATGGAGAAAGTAAAAAAAAATCCCCAATAGATCAGCAACCTTCTATATGAGTCTAAAGCAATCATGTGTTGTGTTCTGGACTTTTCACAAACATATTTTAAGCAATTAAAGCAATTGTATTTAATCATGAGCACAATGTATGTCAAGTACTACTCCATAGACTATTTGAGCTCTGTCAAAATGACACACTTTTTAAAAAGTCACTAAAAAAATCATGTTATCATCTGGATAGCAGAATAGGAGTCTTTCCAAGTAGATTTCCTCCAAGGCTAAAGTCTACTCATAACCTTGTGAAATGGTCTGGTTGTGATTACTCAGAACAAAAGGTTTCTGCATAAAAAATAAGTTCACCAAATTAATAACTAACATCCTACTTCATTTCATGCTTATGGGAGTATTCCATTGGCTTCTGAAAACAGGATAACTTTTTATAGAATGACAGAATTTTAGAGCTAGGACAAAGCTCTGAGATCATCTCTAAGGAACTTGAGACCACAAAGCTTTAAAAAAACAGAAATGAATAAGAATAAAGAACAAGGAAACAATATAGATGACCCAAAACTGGTTCTTGAAAGTATTGATAATAGACCAAACTCTTGCAAGAATTACTAAGGGAAAAAATAGAATATCACAAATAGATAAAACACAAAATGAAAAAAGGGACATATTATACATATAGTAGACATTTTATAAATCATAAGAAAATACAATGAAAAAGTTCATGTTAATGAAGTTGAAACTTAGATGAGAAGAACCTTTTCCTAGAAAAAATATAAATGATTAAAATAGATGCAATAAGAAATAACCCAATTAATCACTACCACTTCAGAAACTGAATCAGAAAGAAAAAAATTCCCCTCAAAAGATGCGTGGCCCAGATAGATTTATAGGCAATTTATACAAAACTCAAAGAAATAGATAATTCATATAGAACCTATGTCAGAGAAAAGAGGAAATCTGCTCAACACATTTTATAAGGCTAACATAATTTTGATACTAAAACTTGACAAAAAATATAACACCCAATTTTTTAACCACTTTCACTTAAAATTAGAAGTGGAAGAACAGGGGGCACCTGGGTGGCTCAGTGGATTGAAGCCTCTGCCTTCGGCTCAGGTCGTGATCCCAGGGTCCTGGGATCGAGCCCCACATCGGGCTCTCTGCTTGGCGGGAAGCCTGCTTACCTTCCTCTCTCTGCCTGCCTCTCTGCCTACTTGTGGTCTCTGACTGTCAAAGAAATAAATAAAAATCTTAAAAAAAAAAAAAGAAGTGGAAGAACACTGCATATGATACGAACTAGTATTTGTGATTTTTTTCAAGAGTTACCATAAGAAACTTATACATGTAATGATGCTAACAAATAAAGAGAACAATGGTAATCCTAAAAAGGGCTCCCTTATTAAAATTTCTTCTTAAAGATCTTTCTATTTTAAGTACTCATCCCAGGTAGATTCTCTGTATATCATATATGTCCTCCATAAATCATATGACAGAAAGCTGAAAATGTTTTAATTCCCTCCAAAATAATTAACCTCTAAAATAAAATTTTAATTACAAATAATTTTTGCTCTCCTTATCACTGAGTTCAGAATGCTACTGGGTTGGCGGTCCTTAGAAAATTGCAAACAAGTTTTGAACTTAAAATGTAATAAAAATATATACTACCTAAGCCTATAGAATCTTTGCTGATATTGGCCAGCAGCCTAAATATGATAAGGATCATAATGTAAGAATGACTGTACAAATTCATTACCCAATAACTTTACAAAACCCACCCATTAAATTATCAATTGTATAAATTCTAATTAAGAGAATCAAGCAGCCAGAGTAGCTGAGGGGAACTCCAATCAGAAGAAGAGAACTTAAAAGTAAGCCAAACCTCCATCTCCTCTCCTCCTCCTTGTCCTCCACTATACTGAGAAACTTAATTGGCTAACTCACGCACAGTGTTACTAAAAAGACTTTGTCTATCTAGATTTCAACAGTATTAGTTCAGGAAAATGAAAATTTCAGGTATATTTTCAAATTGGAATGATTGAGTTCCTGAGAGATGAGTAACACTGGGTGGAGAGATTTGTATATGGGACATATCATGTACTTGCACCATCAATTAGATAAAGAATTTCTAAAGGATGTCCTAGCTTCATTGAGAACATTCAGTCTTTTTTAAGGATGCATGATCTTGCTAGGGGATCAGATAAGGTAATCGATATCTCTTTCCTTAAGGTGATATTCGGTTCCCAAACTTCTGTATAGACAAGTGTTCCTCAGGTCTAAGGCTTCACCTATAGATCAATCCACGTTTCATTTTATATAGGTCAAAGCACTTGTGGGTTACAATTTACCTTAACTATCAATAGATTTAGCAATGTTAAACATACAGCTTTAATTGTTTAAATCACTCACCAACAATTTTTGGACAATTTTTCCGACCATTTTAACGAGAAGATTAAAATGAGAATGTAAATATTACAGATCATAGTTTCTGAATATATGTTTTTTGTTCACCAAACACAGGGTGATTAGATGTTTAAGAAAATCTTTTTTTAAAGAAAAATATCTTTTAAAATGATAGCATAAACTTATATATTATGCTCAACTGCTTTTCTTCTTAAATGCCTAAAAATAAAATAAGCACTACATGAAATAAAACTATTTGCAAGATGCAAATTATTTTTCTTCCTTAGGAATGTAATGCATTATAATTTTAATTCTATTTATGTGATGATTTCTTTCCAAAATCTAAACAAATGCTTTGTTTTCTTTACACAAGGCAATACAAGATGACTCGATGACTCCTGCCCTTCTAGGAAGAATCTCTTACTAAAATGAAAGGTAAATTCTGTGGTCATTTACTATCTTTGTTGTTTCCAACTTCATTTAAAATATGTTTTCTTTAAAAGAGCTTCAGTGATTCTTGCAAATAATACAGATGGCAAAAGCACAAAGGAACTCATTTATCACATTAAAGTGGTTTCACAATAGCTTCATCAAAAAGAGTTAAATGAGAATTTTTCATCTTCAAAATTATGTGTACCTAAAATAGAATCATAAATATGCTATCATAGATCTAAAGAAGGACAAGATCTCTCCTGAAATTATAACTATTTATTTTTTGCTCAGAAAATAATTTGCATTATTTTGAAACAAATGAAAGGACTGTATATTAAAGAAATGTAAGTTTAGCTGATTTCATACGATAAGTATTCAATAAGATGAGCATCACCTGAGTAAGAGTCTTCGGTTAAATAGTTCCAAATCTGTAATCTCTCTATATATGGTAAAGATTGCTTGGTGTTTATTACAGCTGTAAACATTTAATGGCTGATAATTAAATAAACAGCATCCATACCGAATCCTGTAAGACTTAATTAAACATAGCATACTGCAGATGTGAGATTTATATTACTATTTATAATTAAATATAAAACACAATTGCTCATATGAGTACATGGAATTCTGAGAGAAATTTGCAATTTTATCTCATTTTAAGCAATTTTTGTTTTGAATTCCTTTTCCCATATTTTTTATAAAGTGTTTTGTCAACAGATAAAATAATAAACATGTCAAATGTGTTTATGATAGTTGGTTCTGAATGAAGAAATATTGTTTCAAAAATATTTCTTTACTATATTGATTCCAAAGATTCAGCAAATGAAAGAAAGAAAGAAAAATAGAAATAGACCCTCACCTAATTATAAATAATTCAAATAAAGGAAAATGGAAACTAGCTCAACACTATCATTAGGTATATAGAAACCTAGAAAATAAAATAAAAAGGATTTTATTTTTCTTTAATTTCAGCGTCATATGAAGCTCATATATGAATGTTTTTTTACAAAAAGTCTGAAAAATGTTACAGCATAATAGAGTAAACTTTAAAAATTTTGTATGGAAAACCTATGAAATACTGAGAAATTTTCAGCCTTTTTATTCACTGTTAAAGATGCCTTTGGTATTTTTATCCAGATAATGTATAGCAAGTATACTGAATGTGGAGTATTTTATAGTTGATTACACAGGCTGATTATATATATCATTCAGTATACCTTTCATAACAGTAATTGTTCAACATCTTATTTGTGATATATTCCTCTGTGGAGTAGGAAAACAAAAATGGAATGTGCCAAAGACTAAATTCAATTTACACCATTCTCCAATCCCATGTTTCCGTAATGTTTCAAGATCACAAATATTTACAATGAGAATCTTGTCAGTGAGGACTCTGAGACCAGAAATGCAAATGGCTAATGTTCAAGTGACTAACAAAGGATGGTGTAAACCTCCATATTACTCATCTCCACAAGCATAAAGAAAGGTATAATCTATTTTTAGTAAATTGTGGGAGTGAATTACACCCTAATATCTAAATTAATTAGCTGGTCATTCTTGAGGAACACTTTTCCTGTCGCTATGTACTGCAAAGAACTACCAGATTTAAAAATCTGTAGGTGGGCTGAGAAGAAACTATAAATTACATATTGCACAAGAAATAATTTGTCAGATCATATATGCTTATTATGTGCGTGTATAGTACCATAATTGTCCATGGCATTTTAAAATAGATGAAACAGTCTCAAAGTTATCTATTGAGAGAATATTCTGATAAAGAGAAATAGATGGATCCTAGCAATGGAGCTGTTCGGGGCTCCATATGCATGTGACAGTTTCTTATTTAGATGTCGCTCATGTTTATGCATGTTCAGAAGAATACAGCTGCTACCCCATTCTGCAGAAATCATAGACACCGGTCAAGTCTACAAACGGTAGCCACATTTGAGCTTGTAATGTATTTATCATGAAAAGCTAGAAGTCCTAATGTTAGGGAGGGGGAAAAGCAGCACAATTTGCTTTGAAAAGATAACATTTTTCAAAAAACAAATACTGTATATTCAATTCAGCTCCTTTAGGTGCTTTCATGTTATAGGAATTCTGCTGGTGATGAAAACAGCATTCAGCCAATCAAATGGCGGTACACTGGTGCCATCCAAAGTAGAAGCCTAGTGTTTAAAATAACCCTGATGAATTATTCATAGATCTGATGTTTATGCAAATTAGAGAATCATGCACCCACCTGACCACCAAGGGAAGAAAAAAACACAGGGGAAAAAAAAAAAAAACCACCATGCTTTTAGCATTCTCCAGAACCTATGTAATCAAATGATAATATTCTTTCATTAAATGCATCAAGGAATTACAATCCTTACCTGGTTAGTTTGTAGGGCCTTCAGATTTTCTGGATGAAATAACTGACTGTGCGTGCAACCAATAAAACTGAACTGAAAAGCTGATTAAGGGCACTTACTTAATGCAAAGCCACTCACTGAATATTCATATGATGCCTGTGTTTATGCAAATTAAAGCAAAAGAAAGCCCAAGGGGATTGGTTGCCATAGCCCACAAATACTGTGTACAGCAGAAAATATAGAGAGTAGTGACAAATAAATCTTAAAATTCATAGCTTTGGAGCACCAAAGAAGAAATAGTAAAATATTAAAAAGGCTAGGTGAATTACAGTTTTAAAGTGCTTTATTTAATCATATTACTTTAGGGCTATTGACTATTCCTACCGTGTAATGATCTATAATTATCTTAATGCCAAAAGATACAGTCACTTGTGTTTGCCAGCTTTATTTATCCTGCAGTCATTTATATGAGCAGATCCCTTAAGCATAGAAGAGTAAAGAAGAAACAGTTATAATAAAAACAGAATTCAGTACACTAATAACCAAACCCAGGGCCACATGTGGCCCTTTTATTAAGTCTTTCATGTAGGGATCCTTTGGTGGTAATATCTTACTAGGAAGTGAAGTTCAATGGAAGATCTCCAACATTAGTTAGAGCTCATTGCTTTCTTAATACTGATATGTATCTGCTTTATTTGAATTGGATATTATTTTTTATTAGAAATAGGTATTGTGAATCTTTTGGCCAAGATAATTCTGCTATATGCAGTTTTAAATTCCAAGGATTTTCACTTTTGGAGCCCAAATGCAATAATGTTTTCTGAAATGCGTGCTAATATGTTAGTGTCCTAATCATGAAAAGATGTGAATCCTCACGTATGTATATGAGAACCGATTACAGACATTGACAGGATTCATAATATTTAAATGATACAATGCATGTCTGGCATGAAATGCTTTACATTGTCAAGGATATTCTCCGCTTTTTATTTTTTTTAATAAGAATGGAAATGGCTAAAAATGCTGGAATGCATCTGATAGGTATTTTTGTTTGCTTTTTGTTTTTCTCTTTGTTTTCTGGAACGTACTTTGTAAACTTCAAAAATATGAGGGCAATGATCCTCATTGCGGTTACTACTGACTAGAAAGTACTTATCACTTCCAATATTTTCCTAATAGTTCTCACATCTTCACTCCACGGTCACTCTGGTCCCCTTCACATAATGTAATAAATTTTCCAGTACTTTTAAGAAATAAAAATAATTTAAAGCAAACTTAAGCATTTCTACAAAGCTGCCTACATTTATCATAAGTGCTACAAAGACTAGATCCAATGTTTATTTCCTTGATAGTGATGATGGTATCACAAGTGTATGTATGTGTCTGAACACATAAAATTCTATATATGAAATATGGGCAGTATTTTGTATATCAGTCAGACCTCAAGAAAGCCAGAGTGGGGAAGAAGACTGAATCTAATTACTGGACATTGTTTTCCTAGGAGGCATTTAGAAAGAAAGAGATTTCTTTGTGGTAATTTCTTGTTGCCTAACTTCAGCTTTCATGATTTCAAATAATTTCCTTTCTTTCATAGTTGCTTATTGGCTTTCCATGAGAGTAATCCTCATAAATGTACATTTATCAATATCCACATGTATTTTCTATAATGGCTATTATGTGTGTATATTAATCCTAATTAATGTCTCCTTAAAATTCCCTTAAGTTTCAGAATTGACTTGGGAAACCATATGATAGGCATATTGAACCCCTAGAAAAAAGTTGGTAAAATTTTAGAAGCCATGAATTTCCATTATTTATTTATTAACAACTTCTTTCATTTAATTTATTAATTATTATATTTACATCTGTTCCAAAATACAGAATAAAAATTAATGGATAGCCAATAGGACATCTACTTAGTAATCATGCAATTCTTTTTCTTCTATTGACTTAAGAACATATTATTCAGAAGATGAACTGGTAGTTTCTTAGTTTCTAATTAAAGAATCCTAAATTTAAAACTTCTAAGAAACAACATTTAGGTTAATCAGCAACAGTTGCCTTTTATTAAGCTTCTCTATCTATATAAAGATTATTCCTTAAAAATCAGAGCACATAGTTAATTATCTGGTTCCAGATCTTTCTCTAAAATGCATTTCTTCATGTACCTTAATCCTAACAGAAACATGTTTCAGATAAAATACTGCAGTGGCTACTAATGATAATGATAATAATAATTATTGTTTGATTTTGTTTTTAATGTAAGAATCCTTATTGAAAGGCCCCAAAGACCGGTGGTTCAGTCGGTTAAGCATCTCACTTCAACCTGAGTCATGATCCCAGGATCCTGGACTAAGCCCCATGTCAAGCTGCCTGCTCAGAGTGGAGTCTGCTTCTCCTTCTCCCTCCTTCCCATGCTCTCTCTCTCTCTCACTCTCTCAAATAAATAAATAAAATCTTAAAAAAAAAAAAAGCCCCGGAAGAAACGCTAAGATTACAAAACCAATCAATAATATGACAATGCATTTTCATGTTGGTAAATTCAGATTTTTCTTTTAAACCTCAAAATTTTCCAACTTTCTAATTAAAATTCAAATGCATTTTTACCAATAACAGTTATTACTTGTTTAAGCTGCATTAGCTGTGCTTTGGTTGCAAAAAACCAAGCCTTTCTTCAGAAAGGTATTTCTAGTTTCAAAGAAACAGATCACACACACACACACACACACACACACACACACACCCCTCAAATGAACTGTCAGAGCAAAATATAAGTGGGTATCATTAATGTCATCCTTTGTCCAGTTCTTTGTATCATTAGTGGGGTTTTTCTTTCCTTTTCTTGGATTGAATCTCTTAATCTCTGGCCCTTGTACAACTCTGGGGTATTTCTGACAACTTTAAAATATTTATAAACCAAATCTGAACTGCCCTAGGCCATGGTCACTTTAGACCTTTATCTTGTATGCATTTGAGCAAGAGTAGCTTATTCAGTGAACTAGGTTCCATGGAAAACCAAAGCAGGATATCCCACATTACAAAATCCTATGCTTCTGGAACTAAATTAACTGGTTTAAATGATGGATTCATAATTTCCAGGCTCGTAATTCATTCAGTTGTTTGCTCTGTGATCACAAGTGCTAAAAACTATAAGTTCTTATAAAGTTTCATAAATTTGCTGATTGCATTGGAAGTCCAAGTCTCTCTTTTGAAGCCAACCCATTGGGCTGCAGATAATCAATCCAGACAGAGTGAATGAACATACAGATGCAACTAAACCTCAATCAGTAAATCCATCTGGTGCAATCGGTAGTCCATTGGCCCAGATATGAAATTGGGCCAAGCACTAGCTTCTCCCCTCAAAAATAAACACCTAAAATTTGTTCTGTAAATGTTTCAAAATTAAAATAAGTTACCAAGATGAAAAATTGTAAGATTTTACATAAAAACTAGGTTGAGTTTCCAAGAAAATCAGAAAGTGTGTCTTACTAGGCTGGCATTCCCATGAAGTAACCAAACCCCGGAGCCGGTAAGTTTGCTTCTTCTAAGCAGGTGCCCCGGTTTTCCAACTGCCAGGAGTTCTCACCAGGATATTCTGTTTCTTTATGCTCTCCCTTGAGGCATGAATTTTTGACCTGAGGCATTTGAATTGAGTTGTGAATGTGAAGTAGCACTGTTTTCAATCTATACATGTCTGATTTTTATATTTTTATTTGATAGTTATATGTTTATACATTTGTTGTCCAAAGACTCATTCAGAAGAAAAATAATTTGCACAAAGGGTAGATTACCACAACACAGCCAGGCTGTTTCCATGTGTACATTTTGACAATTCAGCTTATGTTAGATATTATCATGTTATCCTTTTTATAACATCAACAAAAACATCTATAATAGGAAAGTAAAATAAAACATCAATACTATCTCTATTTGTAATGGAGAAACAATCTATCTGCTCTGTGATCTCACCTACAATAACTAACAACCTTTAGGTTTGGGTTGCAATTTACCTACAGCAGCATTTCCTTCCTGTTTGACTCCTTAGCAAGCATTGCCTACCATGTAAGCAAGTCCACCAAAGTTAGATAAATGCCATTCTTTAGTAAGATCATTTGGTAGACTGTTTTTTTTTTTCTAGAAAATGTTCTGTCTCCGCAGGGGAAAACTATTTTTAATCAACTCAGGGAGCTTAACTGCTTATTGAGAATTATGGTCTTGTTATACATAAGATGGGAAGCTTACACATAGATAGCTAGGTCTTCTCTACCTCAAATTAAAAAGTAGACAACTGCTTGGTTTGAATGAACCCAACATCATGATTATAGAGATCCTCAATATATTCAGCTCTTGATTTTGCTTTTTCCTGACATTTCAAAATTCCTTTTATTGCTTCCTCTTTTTAAGGGCTTTGGATGATATCTGGTTCACTGAAATTAACTTGATAAATTAATTCGATTAACAGTTTAATAGAAGGGCCAGTGACAGAGAAAATTTGGTTCAAATGAATCTTTCAAACCACTACGTATATACAAGAATCAGCCAAAATGATATTGGCTGTAGTGGCCCCTAATTTAAACTTTAAAAGTGGGGCACCTGGGTGACTCAGTCATTAAGTATCTGCCTTCCACTCAGGTCATTGTGGGATGGAGGGTTGTGGGATGGAGCCCTGGGTGGGGCTCCCTGCTCAGCAGGAAGCAGGCTCCTCCCTCTTACACTCCCCCTGCTTGTGTTCCCTCTCTTCCTGTCTTTCTCTGTGCCAAATAAATAAATAAAATCTATAAAAAAAACACTTAAAAAGCAAAATAAGGAGGTAATCTTGTAAATTTCATTGCAAAACATTTACAAAGATGTTATAGATCTCATTTTAGTGAGGAAGCGAGGATTCTTTTTTTTTTTTTTTAAGATTTTATTTATTTATTTGACAGACAGAGATCACAAGTAGGCTGAGAGGCAGGCAGAGAGAGAGGAGGAGGAAGCAGGCTCCCTGCGGAGCAGAGAGCCCAATATGGGGCTCCATTCCAGGACCCTGGGATCATGACCTGAGCCGAAGGCAGAGGTTTTAACCCACTGAGCCACCCAGGCACCCCAGGAAGCAGGGATTCTAACTGATGGCTTGATTTAACCTCTGGTTCAATCCTAGTGTAGGTACTATTGTTGCAGCCCAGAGTCTCATTTCCCTAGATAATTTCTGAACTTTGATATTTTGGAACACAGATTGGTGTTTTGGTAAGAATATTTCCAGAAGACTAAACAGCTCCTGTCTTCAGGTTGTTGTTCCATGTCAATCCTGTGCTATGTCTGTTGAAGTCCACTGTAGCTGTTTGTATCACGATCACCCCATCTTCATTGTCATAACTTCATTGCCATAGCATACAGTTTTCTTGTCTATCATTTAATCTTTTTTCACATATTTAATTACTTGACTTAAAGGTTGGCAGCTTCAACTTCCCCTTCATGTATCTTCCAAAATTCTGCATTTAACATCCTTACTCTAAATATCTCAATTGCATTTCTACAAACTTTGAACATTGTCATCACCCATGGTACGTCTACAGCATTCTCTCTCCTGTACCTACAGCTTGCCTACTTCTTTTCCACTTAACCTTCTTTTAACTTTCATTGGATCTAGTATATCTCTGTTTTTATTTTGCTCTTATACCAATCTGAATTCTAACAGCAGCCATAGTAAATGTACTATAATCCCCTCAGCTGTCTACCTTCAGGGCATTTCTATCCAGAAATGAACCCCACATTCATTTTCTTTACTCCCATTCCCATACAGTCAGACATATGAATGTTGAGGTTGTTTTTTTTCTTTTTTTGAGTGCAATCTGAACTCATTTTATCACCCTCAATCTCTACAATGAGATGGACACCTCATTCCTTTATATGCTTTACTTCCTCCCAAGAGGAGTGGGATATGATGTTGAAAAGGGTATCCCAAGTGCTGGTCATAAATATTTGACATTATACACCTGCAGAGATCTACCACTACAACGCAGGCACATGACATCATTATTACCCAAAATGTTCCTTTGTGCTCCTTTCTGGTCAGTCTCCATCCCTCATGCCTGGCACCAGGCAAGTATAAATCTGCTTTCTGTTACTGTGAAATACTATATCTTCCTTTTTTCTACATAAAATTCTTTACCATTTCATATAAGTAAAATGTAGTCTTTTGTGTATGGCTTCATTTACTTAGCACAAATGTTTGGGATTCATTCATGTTGTTGTATGTGTCAGTGGCTTATCCCCTGTTAATCCTGAAAGACGCCCCATTGTATATACAACACAGTTTGTTTTTCCATCTGCCAGGAACTAGACATTGGAATTGTTTCCAGTTTGAGGTTATTATACATGAATTTTGAACTCATGAACATTTGCATACACATTTTTATCTGGACGTATGCACTAATTTTTCTCAGGTAAATACTTAGGATTAGAAGTGGGGAGTGATGTGATGGTCCAGATTTACCCCCCAAGAAACTTCCAGACTTTTATTTTCAGTCTGTCTGTGGAAGACAGACTTTAAGGTAGCCCCTTAGAAGATTTCTGCTTCCTGGTGTTCATGCAGAAGAAGATTTCTGCTTCCTGGTGTTCATGCTCTTTTGTAACTCCATGCCTCGAATGTGGGCAAGATCTGTGACTGGCTTCTAACCAACAGAAGGTGGCAAATGTGAGTGTATGTCATTTTCATCAACACATTATCTTATATATGAATCTCTGCTGGCTGGTAGACTCACTCTAGCGTCACTCTGTACCTTGCTGTCTTTGAAAAAGCCAGCTTCCATGAATTCTACAGCCAAAAAGTAAATTCTGCCAAAAACCTGAGGAAGTTGGAAAAGAATCTTAAGCCTCAAATGAGAACCTAGCCCTGGCCACACCTTTATGGCAATCTTGTGAAATCTTAAGCTGAGGACCTCCCTAAGCCATGCCTAGGCTTCTGACCTGTAGAAACCATTAGTTAATAATAATTGTGTGTGTGTTTTAAGCCGCTGCTTATGACAATTTGTTACACAGAAATACAAGAATAATATGTTAGGTGTATCACTTTGTATTTCCACCAACGATGTGCATTCCAGTTGTTCCACATTCCTGATGTGGTATTATCAGTCTTTTGCTTTTTGTTTTATTTTTTTAAAGATTTTATTTACTTATATGTTGAGAGAGAGAGAGAGAGAGAGAGAGAGAAAGAGAACACAGGTAGGGGGAGAAGCAGGCAGAGGGAGAAGCAGTCTTCTGAGTCGAAGGCAGATGCTTAATCCACTAAGCCACTCAGGCATCCCAGTGTTTTGCATTTTAACCAAAAAGAGTTTGCTTGGATTTGATTAGAACGGCATTGAATCTACAGAGGAATTTAGGAAAAATTGACATCTTAATGTTGAGTATACTGATGAATGAACATGGTATATCGCTCCATTTGTTTAAACCCCCTTTAATTTCTCCCAACAACCTTTGTAGTTTTCAGTATCTAGGTCTGGCCCTGGATATATTATGTTAAGTTTACCCCTAAATAATCCATGTTTTTAACACTAGCTTAAATGGTACTTAAAACTTTTAATTTATAATAGTTTACTTGCTAGTATATACACATGAAGATTATTTTTGCACACTGACCTTGTATCCTGCTATCATGCTGGCTTTAGATTTTACTTGTGGCTTCCCTGGCATTTTCAACAATGGTTTGGATGAGCTGAAAATAACCTTTACTCTGGGGATAGTTTAGTTCTACATAGTTCTTCTGGGGTTTCTACTGAATTCCCTGAGTGAATTTCAAGAACATCTTCTCTCTATGTGCTCTGGAAAGGGTTCAGCTGAAAGCCCCTGCTGCCTGTTTGGCCTGTGCTTACACTTCTTAGTATTCGGCAAAGACCTAAGCAAACTCTTCTGTGGGATTGTGAAGCTCCTCTTCTGCGTGCCTCCCCTTCTCCATAACTCTATCCTGCAACTCCTGGCTGCCTCAGTCTCCCTGAACTCCGGTCTCTGTCGGTTCAGCAAGAGCAACATTCTGCTCTCCCTGCTTCACAGCTTGCAATTGCCTCCATGCAGAAAGCCAGGCCGTCATAGACTTTACCCATTTTGTTTACCTTGAGGTCCTAAGCTGCCTGTTGTCCAAAGTCTTAAAGACAGGTTTTTAAAAAAGATATTTAATCCAGTTTTCTAATTGTTTCCTATGAAACTGTGACTCCAGTCCCTGTTACTACATCTTGGCAAGAGATGGACACCTCTGCTTGTATTTGAGACTTGATAAATTCTCCAGTTAGATCCCATTCTCTTTCCTTTTTTCACAGATTTCTTGGAATTTCTGGTTGACCGGAGACCATTTTCTGTGTGCTAACAGCATTGACAAACCACAACCATATTAAGAATTGATGATGGCACAGCCAATAGGCATTTCTTTCAGATATCAACAAGTAAAATAGAAAAATAAATAAGGCTGTGGAGAATTTTTTAAAATTCTTTTAATTTAAAAAAAATTTTATAACATATAATGTATTATTAGCCCCAGGGGTACAGGTCTGTGAATCGCCAGGTTTACACACTTCACAGCACTCACCATAGCACATACCCTCCCCAATGTCCATAACCCCACCACCCTCTCCCTCCCCTCCTCCCTCCGGCAACCCTCAGTTTGTTTTGTGAGATTAAGAGTCTCTTATGGTTTGTCTCCCTCCCGATCCCATCTTGTTTCATTTATTCTTTTCCTACACCCTAAACCCCCCATGTTGCATCTCCACTTCCTCATATCAGGGAGATCATATGATGGTTGTCTTTCTCCAATTGACTTATTTCGCTAAGCATAATACCCTCTAGTTCCATCCATGTCGTTGCAAATGGCAAGATTTCATTACTTTTTCCTTTTTTTAAGATTTTATTTATTTATTTGACAGACAGAGATCACAAGTAGGCAGAGAGGCAGGCAGGGGGGCGGGGAAGCAGGCTCCCTACCGAGCAGAGAGCCCGATGTGGGGCTCAATCCCAGGACTCTGGGATCATGACCCGAGCCAAAGGCAGAGACTTAACACACTGAGCCACCCAGGCGCCCCAAGGTTTCATTTCTTTTGATGGCTGCATAGTATTCCATTGTATATATATACCACCTCTTCTTTATCCATTCATCTGTTGATGGACATCTAGGTTCTTTCCATAGTTTGGCTATTGTGGACATTGCTGCTATAAACATTGGGGTGCATGTGCCCCTTTGGATCACTACGTTGGTATCTTTGGGGTAAATACCCAGTAGTGCAATTGCTGGGTCATAGGATAGCTCTATTTTCAACTTTTTGAGGAACCTCCATGCCATTTTCCAGAGTAGTTGCACCAGTTTGCATTCCCACCAAGAGGGTAGGAGGGTTCCCCTTTCTGGCTGTGGAGAATTTTAACAACACATTCAATTGCTTTAATCCAATTCATTTACAGAGAATTTCCTACCAATAAAAGGAAATATACATTGTTTTAAGACATACACAAAATGTTAAAAAGTTAACCATTTGGCCTCAACATAATCTTGAGAATTTCAAAAAGCATAAACCATACTAATTATAACACTAGGAACAATGTGATAAAGTTTGTGATTAACAATAAAAAATAAATTAAAATATATATTCATCTGATATTAGAATATGCACTTTGAAATAGCTCTTGTGTTGAAGAAGCCCTCAAAAGGAAAATTACAGATAATAATGGAGTTGCATCTCATACAAATTTAACTTCTGCAGATTCAGATTCAAATATGCTTACTTATATGAGAGAACGAGTGTGACAGTGAGATATAAATAACTATATAAATAATGGGGTTGATTCTGACTGCCATTCCCATTCAAAGAGGAGACTCGTGAAAAAAGAGATGTTTTATCGGCTCTGCTGCTCTACATGCTGTACATGTGATATGAATATCACACCGTAGTGATTAGGGTACAGATCTTTAAGGACACGTTAAAGTACCTTCCAGTTTTGGTAATGAATGGCCAGGTAATTTGGACCAAACCACCAAGTGAAACCTACCAGAGGAGGATTTACCAAGAAGCTAATGATGCTTAGGTTCCAGGGCTTTTCACTTGCATACTTCCTCTCAAGACCCTGTGTCTGATTTTGTGTCCTTTTCCTACAGATGGACCCACAAATTGTATAAAATTTTGTAGTGCACAGAGCATTATAGTCAACCAAAAGAAATATTAGAGTTCAAAATGATAGTGAGAAGTTACCGTGTCAGTATCTAGGAGAATATAGAAATCTAAATACAGCTGATCTTTGGGTCTCCTTCTGTGCAGGGGACAAGTACAGTTCTAGAAAGAATTTTGTGAAGCTGAGCAGTATCTTTGACAACTTATTTGATCTAGAGTAACAAAAGATGAGTCCAAGGCTTCCCACCCTGGTAAACAACCCCTAAGGACCACCCACACCTTAGGAGTAAGGACAAAGTAATGCAACCTTTGCATTTCCACAGAAAACCTCAAATCTTAAAATTGACTTAGGGTCACCTGTTTTGCTTGTGCCCCAAGATGCCTGACAAAAGTAAACGGAAGTTCTCTCTAAAGGGAGATAACTTCATTTCAGGCTTCAAATTATTTCTACAAATTCTTTTTCAAATAAAACATCCAGCACAGGGCACCTGGGTGGCTCAGTGGGTTAAGCCTCTGCCTCCGGTTCAAATCATGATCTCAGGGTTCTGGGATCGAGCCCCACATTGGGCTCTCTGCTCAGGGGTGAGCCTGCTTCCCCCTCTCCCTCTGTCTGACTCTCTGCCTCCTTGTGATCTCTCTCTGTCAAATAAATAAATACAATCTTAAAAAATATATATACATTACCAAAAAAATCCAGCACACAGCCAAAGATGCCGCAAAAAGATAACATAAGCGACAAGCAGCACAATAGACAATGAAATAGATCCACAGGCACACTAGTCAATGAAATTACTGGTCACAGATTGTAAAATAACTTTATTTACAATGCTCTTAGAATTAAAAGCATAATTTTCAAATGTCAGTTAAGAACTGGAAATTTGAATAATGATATAGCCTATTTAAAAAAAAACTAGAAATTCTAGAGCTGAAGAAAAAGAGGAAATCCCTGGGTATTACAATGGCAAAGAAGACATACACACGGAGAGAATTAAAGAAATAAGAGAGAGATCAGAACAAGCTGTCTCTTGTAGAGCAGATGGCTTTTTAAGGCTATACAAACCTTACTGGGGACAAAATGGTCTTCAAGTCTTTCTGTTACGATTAGAGTCTCATAGAGAAGTTGAGTCTTTGTATCTTACTTCCAATTCTAATTTGGGCTTGGGAAAGGACTCTGACTGGGCCATGTAATATCAAGAACCCTTGGTCTAGTCAACTATGACTAGGAGAAGTGTGCATTTTGAAATATCCCCAAAACACAGATTAAGGTATGTATACTATAATTGTGAGTGCAGAACCCGAAGTCACAACTGTGGGTATTGACTCCTTTCCATGGATGCAATTTTGCCTTACATTTCACTGAAAATTGTAATTAGAAAATTTAAAAGATATTTCACTACCTTTATTAGAATTCCCCAGCATGTCACCCTTCTTTCAAAAAGCTGTAATATGAACATTGTTCGAGAGTTTTCTGTTTTCCTATTGAAAGAGGGACCTCTATATCATATATGTAAGGGACACTTATTTTTCTTGATCTTTCTATAGCATTTGATAAACCTAACTACTCCTTTTAAAAACACTCTTACACTGGCTTCTGTAACATTGCACTTTCATGATTTTCCCTATATTTTTGGCCATTATTCTTTCTATAGTTACTTCTTAGCCTCATTCTCCTCTATCTAGCCATTAAACATTGTTTTGTTTTGTTTTTTGTTTGTTTGTTTGAATAAACATTGGGTTTCCTTAAGGTTTTGCCCTACACTCTCTTTGTAAACTCACTGCCTCGGCAGTCTCATCCATGGTGAGAACTTCCAAAATTATCTATTGCAATAAACCCACATTTAATCTCTAGTCAGAATTGCTCTTCTCATTTTGGAAACATTTAAGTCCTCCAACTCAGTGTAATGTGAGATATTGATAACAGAGGAAAATGTATACAGGGTATATGGGAATTGTCTATGATATTTGCAGATTTTCTAAAATCTAAAAATTTTTTAAAAACTTTTTTTTAAGTACTTGAGAACCAAATTTTCTGTGGATAAATGGGAAAACTGTGCTAAAGGGACTAGTTAACCAGTCAGTACCAGAAAATGGGCTATCAAGTCCTCCTTGTGTCACCACAAATTTATAAAGGAAAGGACATATGATCCAAGAATTTTATGCTCAGCTAAATTATCATTTGATTTAAAGGTCAAAACAAACCCTTGACTCGTCTGGAAAAGAAAAATGAAAAACCAAAATCCAGTGTTTAAAAGTGAATCAAAATTTTTAAATTCAAGAATAAAAAGCTGTATTAGGTATCTACTGCTGCATAAAAAATCACCCCAAAACTTGCATTAAGTCACAATTTCTGTGGGTTAGGAATTTGGGGGTGGTGTAGCTGAGTGGTTCTGACTCATTGTTTCTCATGAGTCAGGCTGTTGGATGGGTCTGAGTCATGAGAAGGCTTGACTGCGGCTGGAGGGACAGCTGGGGGAATCACTGATGTCTGTTGGCAAAGAACTTACTCCTTTGCTATTGTTCCCAGAGAGCCCCAGTTCCTCTTGAAGTAGATGTTTCTCTAGGGCTGCTTGAATGTCCTCATGACATAGTATGTGGCTTCCCCCAGAATGAGTGGTCCAAGGAAGAGAAAAAGTAAAAACCACATTGCCCATCATGTCCTCATCTCAGAGGTTACTTTCTCCTGTTCTCAAAGGGAGAACAAGTTGAGTTAGTTTTATGTCTTGTCAAAAGGAATGTCCAAGTGTTCGTGGACAGATTTAAAAATTTCTGGTGGAAATAAGTGCCAAATTATTAATTACTTTTATTTAATATCAGGGAGTTAATTGATACCTCCTAGAAATTTCTAATGTAGTTAAGATTTATCTTAATGCCTAAAGAATTTGTAGCCTTTCTCACCCTCAAGATTATAGGTATATTTTAGAAACTAACATATCTTGTGGTGAAGAAATATTTACGTGAAGTTAGCAGTTATTTGTTTCATTTCATTTCCTTGTTCTTTTGTTACATTTCAATAAAACTAATTTAATAATTTATTTTAAAATAACATGCAAAGTATGTTTCTATTTATGAAAATATATCTATTAATTTCTGTTATCTATACTCTTCTGTCCTGTATCTAGAAATGTGGCTAGAGAGATGTCTATAATGGTATTTGCCTAATATTTCTTCTATTTATAGGTAATATATATATTTTTTTACTTTCTAATTTTCATTCTCCTGTATTTTGCAAAATCTGACCATGGATACATTTTTTGTTTTTGATCACGTGAGTCTTGCTTTCTCAGAGTGTACATAATCTCAAGGTCACAGGATTCTTGCGAGGTATTGACATTATAAAATGCCTTATAAATTTTTGTTCACAGAGAAAAGACCAACCAGATGACACTTCCCACTGTTGGTGGGGTGGGGGAAAGGATGCAGATTAACAGGGAGAAAAATATATTGGCTCTCCCAGGGTGATATCTGACCGACTCCAAAAAACGAACATTTCATGTTATTTCCCACAGCTTCTTGCTCCAGTCTACTTTCTTTTTAATTAAAACTCAGGTACGTAGAATAACTGTGAAGCTTACAATCATCCAGTCCATTTATAACCCTGATTTTATTTCACTTCGTTTTACTTTTTGTCCCCATCATTCACCCTCCCTAACCCCATACCCCACCCACCTATTTTGAGATAAATCTTAATCAATTATGATTGTCTTGTTTTAAAAATGTCTGTAGAATTAGGTTAGATAACATTTTAATTTGGGGTTTTACATCTTTTTTCAAGTGGAATTTGCATATAATTTCTTCTCTTTGACTGTTACAATTCTGTTTTGATATTAAGCTGTATTCATTTAATAAAATGGTTTTTTTTTCTATCCTTAGGAACAGCTTTCATGAAACACTAATTATTAATTCTAAAAAGTTTGCCCCAGTTGTTATACATACCTGATGAGGTCTGTGAAGAAGACTTGGTGAGTGGGTATGAATCCTCCCTATGTCTTTGTCTTCCAGATGTTCTATATTCTCACATTTAGCCCACATTTGGCCTCTACCAATTGGTTAAAATTTTCACCTGAATTTTTCTTACCAGATTGTGTGGTGTTAAGCTAGTAAGTGCTCATATCTTGTCTCTCCTTGGAGGTTCCTGTCTTTAGATTTCAAGTTAGTTACCCTGAAACCTTAACTGCCCATTGGGTTCAAAAGTAGTTATGATTTTGCAGAGTATCTGAATGTTTTTATTGTTGTGTGGATGGGAGTGATGTACTTTCCAGCTTTCTATATCCTCAACAGAACCCAAAGTACACTCTTCTGTTCTGACTACCTCCCAGGTCACAGTCAGGTTCTAGGCTATAGTATAATCATCCTGTAGAAATCTCTGTTATGCAATATAGGTTTCACTTTTATGTTTGGCCTCATTTTTATCTATTTTTTACTGTATTGCATCTATTTTAAAAAATAACCTCAAGTCCTTTATGAAATTGTTGGCTAGTAAACAAAAAGTTAGGAAGGTCTACCTGCTTTCTATTGCCTCCCTTTTAAAGAGAATTCTAGCTTTCAGACTTAGTTTCTTCTCTTTGTTTTTAGAGGGCTATTATACTTTGCCTATGTTTTTATTTGAAATGAAAACTCGAAAAGAATGGGGAAGGGAGACAGGTGGAATGGAGATTAAAACTAAGGTAGAAGTTTTTGATAGTCATTAAGGATGAAACACGGAAGCATCTTGAATGTGTGAAGAAGCAAAAGGGGAGAGAAAGAATTTAAATTAGTGCCATTGTGAACATGTATTCCCGCATGAGGTATAACAATAGACAAAGAAATAATTTTAAAAGTTCCTTTGGCTGAGGAATTCTTTTCTTTTATCTGAGACTGGGCCATGCATGTCATGCCTTGGCTTTATCATATTATATAAGCAAACATTTCGGGGATTTTGTGAAAAATCTCCAAAACAGGGGCGCCTGGGTGGCTCAGATGGTTAAATGTCTGTCTCTGGGTAGGATCATCATGATCTCCAGGTCCTGGGAGGGAGCCCCGTGTTGGATTCCTGGCTCAGCAGGAAGTCTGCTTCTCTCTCTGTCTCTCCTCCTGCTCAAGCTTTCTCTCTGTATTTCTCTGTCTCAAATGAATAAATAAAATTCTTTTAAAAACATTTCTAAAACTGGAGCACCTGGGTGGCTCAGTGGGTTAAGCTTCTGCCTTTAGCTCAGGTCATGATCTCAGGGTCTTGGGATCAAGCCCTGCATCCGGCTCTCTGCTCAGTGGGGAGCCTGCTTCCCCCTCTCTCTCTGCCTACTTGTGATCTCTATCTTTCTGTCAAATAAATAAATAAAATCTTTTAAAAAATTGAAAAATTAAAAATTGCTAAGACAATCCAAAGATTTCTTTCATCCTTAAGATATACTGTTCTAAATTGTTTTATAAAACACATAATATTCCCTCCCACTAAGTTACATATCTGCAGCAGTAGAATTGGTTTTTTTAAAAACCTGTCTTTTGGAGACTTTTCATTATTTTTAAAAACTGCTGTAAATATGATATATATTAAATGAAAAGATAAACACATTTGACACAAGTCTCTTTTCAGGGAATCTGTCCCTAAAAAGCAATAGTGTAATATCAATGAGAAGGTATTTACTTCAGTATTATTTCTGAAGCAACAACCTAGAAACAATCTAATGTCCCATAAAACAGAATGAGTAAATTATAATGTGTAACTTATAATGTATAAATTATAATTATAATGTATAATTTATGTTAAATTATAACGTGTCCTATAAGGTGGATATTATACAAGAATTAAACATAATGTGATAATTTATATATATATTAATTTGGAAATCTGTGCCTATTATATTCTTAACTGGAAAGAGCAATGCACTGAGTTATAAGCATAGCACGTTATATTTTTCTAAAACCACATCTATATAAATACTATATATTAGCAGATATATCTGTATAAACTTGGAAAACAGGGAAGAATAAATAGCAAATATAATACTGATTATTTCTAGTAGTTGTTTCTCAAGAGAGGAAGGAGGACAGAAGGGGAGACTTGCCCTTTATTCATGTACTTTTTTAAAGTGATCATAGGTGGGGTGCCTGGGTGGCTCAGTGGGTTAAGCTGCTGCCTTCGGCTCAGGTCATGATCCCAGGTCCTGGGTTCGAGCCCCACATCGGGCTTTCTGCTCAGTGGGGAGCCTGCTTCCTCCTCTCTCTCTGCATGCCTCTCTGCCTACTTGTGATTTCTCTCTGTCAAATAAATAAATAAAATCTTTAAAAAAAAAAAAAGTGATCATAGGCGCAGGAATGATTTTTCCCCACAGGGTTTTTCAATAAACAGTAACAGAGAAAACTTTGAGGAAAGGTCTGAAAGAGGCATGTACTGAATAATTAATAGTGATTATACCTGTGGTGGAGGTGGGGAAATAAAAGATATTCATCAGTACCTTATATACCTGTATAATTTTTTCAACAAACATAAATCATGTTTTATAACAACTACCATCTTTTCCCCTTTAGGCCCACAAACTGAGTCGCTGTGGTGTTAGGTTGGCAGCTATGCAGGGACCAATAATGCAGGCTTCTCAAGGATGTTGAATATCTAATGTGTCAGAAGTAGACTCTGATATTACTTGCTCCATATATTATCAGCTCTTGAAGAGACCAGTCATCTACCGGCAACTTAATTTAATCAAGTCTTTTTGTCTTCTCGGAAGTACATTTATGTGTTGGGATAAAACTAAGACATAACTTCAAAATTCTCTTTGGATCAGGCTGAAACCACCCTCCAGGGCCTCTGCTTAAAACAGCACCTAATTAGCTCCAACTTCTTCCTTGTCTTGGGGTCTCCACTCCTCTATTGGTTTCTCCTGGAAGCACTTTCTTATTAAACCACTTGCACATGAGTCTCTGGGTTAGGATCTGCTTCCTGTGAATCCAGCCTAAGACACTATAAATAACACCGGTAAACCCATTCCTTTTCCACCAATCCCTTCTCCTCAGGATATGCCTGCTGCCTTCTGTGTCCGTCTCCAGCATGTGCGATACAAGAATTCTGGGTGAGTGTCTGGAATTACTTCTACCTGATACTATAATTCATTACGTATAGAACTGCAAATATTCCTACAAAGGTATCCTTGTGCCTTGGCGTGTTCCCACCAAGTCCAGTAATAATGATTTATAGAAGGCTTTATTTTCAAGGGTCACATTGATTTCTCTTGATGTATTCGGCATAAGAGGTATAAGCAACTCACACATGGGTCCTTACGATTATTTGATCTACTTACAATGGAAAATGTAATTTTTAAAAACAATTAAGAGTGTACAAGGCTGAATACAATGAATTTCTGATACTGCTGATATCTAGCCAACAGTCTAAATATGGGAATTTACCATCTAAAAATAAATGCTCGTATTGAGTAATTGCTCTGGTTGCTAAGATTGTTTTAAACAACCACTACATGCCACTCTAAGTTGTACCTCATTTGCTGAAAGAACATTCAGATTTCATTCTTCCTAATTCAAATCTTCATTTAAGAACAAGCATAATTGAGAACTGAACTGAAATAACTTTGGATTCACTTTCTCAGCTAAACTGATTTTTTTCATGTTTTAATTGCTCCCTAATTTCTCTATTATTGCTACATGTCCTAAAATAAATCTTCCATCTGCTTTCCATGTTTGATTGTCATGTTGGTTTCCTTTGAAACTGCTAAACAAGCAGTTTTCTAATCACAATTTGTGGCTGTAGTGCATTTCAATGCTCACTATGCATATAGAAAATGCACTTGCTGTTCAAAAATACAAAATAGATTGAATATAACTAGATAATTTCATTTGTGGATATAGATTGTACTCGGTAGCAGTTTTATTCCCATATTTAGTGAATTCCGGTGAAACGAACAATTTCTGGAGGAAAGTGATTAAAAGGGAATAGCAAACATCTGCGCATCTTTCTTCCAAATTTTTTTCTCTAAATTTTTCTCTAACCAGCCTCTGAAAAGTTTTTAGTTTAATTTAAAAAGGAGTAGTACATTTTCTTAAAGAGCACAATGACATTCTGTCATTAGACACCTTTCTTAAAAGATGAGGAAACATGTTGCTACGTGAATATGTTTCATATTTCTGAAGAATGAATTTAGAGTTATTGAACTAGCAATGAGTTATTTCACAGGCTTACCAGTAGATGAGATTAAAGGATAATTAAGTCTAAAATTAAGGTTGTTTTCTTTCTGAGATGATACTGGGAAAAATACAAGTGTAATAATAAAGGAGCACACATTCTTTCATAGTAAACTTAATTTTCTATACAAGCTAATAGAAAAATCCTGTAGCTCAACTCTGAGTCAAGACAGTCCATGGTCTGTTGATTGTTAAGACATTATTTTCACCCTTACAAAATGTATTATGAATATAAAGTAAAACTTTATACACTTGAAGGGTAGTAAATTAGTAAACTTGGGGAAGGTGATTTGCTCACATATTGTATAAGCCTTAAAAAATTTTCAGTATCATTTAGTATAGTAAATCTATTAGAAACAAGTTAATCTAAGAAAATAGAGATCTATACAAAGACAGGTTCAATGATAACTTACTTCAGTGTTACTTATGATCCCTCCAAGTGTACATAATTTGGCTGTCCAATAGAAAGGAAATGGTTTAATAAAGTGTGTATGTTCATATATGGACAGTTTAGCAATCACTCTGGGGGAATATTTGATCTCTTGTAAATGCTCACAAAATATAAAACTAAGTTAAAATAAGTTCACATGATAATGATTTGTTAATATGAATGCCAGAAAAATTATGTCAAGATTATATAAAAATGTTAATGGTGGGTTTCCCCGGTAGGAAATTATTGGTAATTCTTTTTTTCTTCCTTACATTGTACGTATTTTCCAAACCTTGTCAGTTAAAATGTTACTTTAAAGTAGACAAAACTATAAAAATGATACATTAAGCTTTTTATGTTGTAATGCTAAATAATTACTTCCTATTATGTATCAAAGAGATGAGGGCTAGCTTAATTAATCAATAGGCTTGGTGTGGGAAGAATAATGCCAGCAGGTGACTACTTTCAGGTGAAAAATGCATAGAGGAAGTCAGGAGTTGTTAGTATTGAATTTTTAGAGTGGTTTGCTACACGAAGAGACTGAGAAACTGTTACCTTTTCACCTCTAGTTTTGAACAAAAATGTGTGTGTGCAACCGGTATCTTAGTGAGGATATTTCTGTACTTCAGGCCTGTCAATCGCTCACCTTTCCAGAACACTAAACCAATAAAGTGAATTATTTTCAAGAACAAGGAAACAGAGAAAATGTGATCCATAAATTGACTTCTTTGTTCTGCCAATTGACTAAGTGACACTTAGTCATCTCTAAGTGCCTGGAGAAAATAAAAGGCATTTCTTTTGTGACGCTGATGAACAATTAGGCAATTGTAAAGCATTGAACGACAAAGTGGAGAATGCAGCGTAATATTGTTTTAAGCGTCTTCCCTCCCTTCTCTTTTTATTTTTATTTTTGGAGAAAAAAAATGCTCAAGGCAGATATTTTACTACCCCTCCTACTCTCTATACCTTTTAAAATAATGATGAACATTTGCTCTGGCTAACACAGAGGGATACAAGCCATGGTTCAAATAAAAAAGTTGTTTTCTGAGTCAACCAACACATTGTTCAGGGGGAGAAAATGCTGCCAGGCTTTCTAACTTTGTTCACAGTTCAGAAGGTCTGATGAATTCTTCCAAATTTTGCTCCTTGCAACAACTACAAGTTTTTCTTGCTGGGGTTCACAGTGCACTGCTGTCTGTGATAGTCATCAAACTCAGCTGAGATGGTTATGGGGCAACTTCTCTAAAACTACAAAGGCTTTGAAAGGTGTCAGTTGTCAAGGATTTTTTTGGTTTATATAAAATAACCTAGCTCTCTTCATAAGATTAAGGCTAACAAAACTGTATTACGTATCCTATGAAATCATGTGCCTATTTTACTTCACCTGACGCATTCACCTACCTACATATATGTGCTTCTACATAGGCTTGTATTTGACAGTCGTTAAGGGACGACTGCTCTGTGAAGCAGCGTGATACTCTGCAGGGTAACCCTACCTGTTAGAAACAGAAATGTTGGATTAACTATAAACAGACCTATCACAAATGTCCTTTTGGCCACAAATGGACCAAGTACAAAGGATAGCAGTAAGTGTTAGGTAGCCCACAGAGTGTTAGGTGGTGAAAATAGGTTAAAGAGGGTAGGTCTGGGGCTTCAACCTCCACAGGGACATAGAAAATAGGCTATAAGGCTAAATCACCATGAAGGCTACAGAACTGTACAAATTCCAGAAGAATAACAAGAACAAGAGAATGAGAAAATTGTAATAACTCAGTGATCTACATAGAACAGACAAGAGAAGCAAATACGGAATATAGTAATTGTACAATTAAAAATAAGTTCAAAGAGCAGTATTTTTCTCAGAACTGAAGGAGAGAACTTTTCAAAAGAAAAGGGCTCCTACAAATGGAGCAAAATACACACATGCCAATTTGCATCGTCCTGAAATTTTGAAGTGATTGGGGGAAAACAGAGCATCATAAGAGTTTTCAGAGGTAGGGGGAATAAAGCTTTCATACAAAGGATCAAGAAGGCAGACCAGGGCGCCTGGGTGGTTCACTTGGTTAAACATCTGCCTTTGGCTCAGGTTAGGATCCTGGGGCCCTGGAGTCCTGGGATCGAGTCCCTTATTGGGCTTCCTGCTCAGGGGGGAGTCTGCTTCTCCCTCTGCCCACCTCCCCCCACCAAGTGCATGCTCTTTCACAAAAATAAATAAAATCTTAAAGTGCAGACATCTCAATGGTGATCCTAGAACCTAAAAGAAAATGGAGGTCTGCATATGGAATGGGAGAAAATACTTCAAATTAAATATCTTAGAAGAAACTGGTAAGCAGAATAGAGAACTCCTACAACTCAACAAAAATAAATAACCCCAGTTAAAAAATTGGGCAGAAGATAGAGTAGACATTTCTTTGAAGGTGGTATATAAATGACCAACAAACATATGAAAAGACGTGCAACACCATTAAATAGTATATAGCTGGTATGGATAACAGCATTGAGGTTTTTCAAAAAAATAAGAATTACCATATGATACAGTTATCCTACTTGTGGGTATGTGTAACCAAAAAAATTGAAAGCAGCATCTCAAAGACTTATTAGCATACCCATGTTCATAACATTCTTAATAGCATAGTTTACAGTAGCCAAGAGGTGGAAACAATGCAACTTCTATCAGTGGATGAACTGAACGAAAATGTGATGTACACATAGATTGGAATACTGTTCAGCCTTTAAAGAAGGAGTTTCTGTCATGTGCTACACCGGTAAACTTTGAAGAGAATATATTCCGTGAAGTAAGCCAGTCACAAAAAGACCTGCACTCTGTGGTTCCACTTAGATGAAGTATCTAAAGTAGTCAAATGGAGAAACAAAAATAGAATGGTGGCTGGAGGGAGGGGGGAAATGAGTTGTTATTCAATGGGCATAGACTGTTTTGCAAGATGAAAAGAGGTGGAGATCTATTAACAAAGTGAATATACTTAACACTCCCAAACGGTACCCTTAAAAATGGTTAAGATGGTAACTTGTGGGTTTTTTTAAAACCACAATTAAAATTTTAACTTTTAAAAAATAGAAATGCTGGGGTCCTTCCTACTGCTTTCCTCTTCTCCCCATTCTGTTTACCACTTTGCCCTGCACCTAGGCATGCACAGTAATGGGAAGTACATAGCAGAGCCATGGAACCAGAACCCTAGCTTTACAACCAAATAGTCAGAAAGAGGGCTTCTAGGAACTGCAAAGTATGGGAGAGATTGTAGAGAGGAGGAAGGTGAGGGAAACAATCACACAAAACTGTGTATGAACCCCTGGGTTCACTGCTGAGCTGCATATGCATGGACATTACCCTTAATAACCTAGGAAAAGCTTTGAGAACAGACAGTAGTTGAGACATGTTCCCAGTCCTAGAGTGGCTACTGGGCAGTGGACACACAGGGTTTTGACACTGCAGAGGTTTTGAAAACTGATGAAGACACAACATAAAAATGTGGGAAGAAACTTGCAGATGAAACCTAATTGGGCTAATTGTCTGCTGAAACAAACAATCATCATTTTCTATACAATTTAAACAAGACCCAGGGTCTCCTAAGATATTCAGAAGAGCTGGGATATCATATAAAATTATTTCATATACAAAGTACCAGAAACATTTCAATATTATAAGAAAAAAAGATATTTGAGTAAACCAAGATGACCCCGATATTGGAATCAAAAACATTAAAGCAGCTATAAAGCCATGTTCCTGAAAGTAAGCGTAAACACTCATGCAACCTATGGAGAGCTAGTGTTAACAGAAAGAGTAAATAAAAAATGGAAATTATAGGACTGAAAATAACATAGCCAAGATAATTTCCTTGGATGGGCTCAACAGCACAATGAAGAAAGGAGGAGAAACATCAGTGAACTTGAATATAGATCAATAGAAATGATCTAATCTGAATGACCGAGAAAAAGATTGAAAAATAAAGAGACTTAGGAATCACTGGTGCAACATTTTAAAAACGTGTAATATTGTATTTCCAGATGTAGAGAAAGAGTGTGTAGAAAATATTTAAACATATGATGGCTGATCCTCTCTGGATTCAGACTTAGGTTGCAGTCACATGGCTAAACACAAAGAAGGTCAGAATCATTGGTAAATATAGGACCTATTGTGCTTTACTCAGGAAAAGGGTGAAGAAGATTGAAGTAAACCAGCACACCAAGTATGCTTGCTCCTTCTGTGGCAAAACCAAGATGAATAGATGAGCTGTGGGGATCTGGCGTTGTGGTTCCTGCATGAAAATGGTAGCAGGTGGTGCCTGGACATACAACACCACTTCTACCATCACAGTAAAGTGAAGGAAAGAAGACTGAAGGAAGTGAAAGACCAGTTGAAGGGCTGTCATTTGAAACATTGCTAGTCTATAATAAATGGGTTAATTTATGTAACAACAAAAACATAATCAGTGAAAACTTCCCAAATTTGGTGAAAAATGTAAACTTAGGGTTTCAAAATGCTCAGCAAATACCAAAGATGATACTGCCAAAGAGATGTGTTGAATATACATCATAAACAAACTAATGAAAACTAAGGACCAATAATCTTGACAGCAGCCATATAAAAATGACCTATTACTAAGATTACCTATTTTCAATCATAACCATGGACACCAGAAACAGTAATATTTCAAAGTGCCAAAAGAGAACTACAAACTCTGAATTCTATGCCCAGTGAAAATACCATTCAGGAATGAAAGTCAAGTGAATACATTCTGAGATTTAAAAAAACAAAAACAAAACCCCTCAAAAACCTTAGAGAACTTGTTGCAAGGACAAAGAATCCAAAAGAACTGAGCACTGGGTGTGGTGCATAAATAATGAATTTTGGAAGACTGTAAGGAAATAAAATAAAATGGGGGGAAAAAAGAAAGTACTTAAAACTTAAACACATTTTTATTTATTTCGAAGGTCAAAGAAGTCTTCAGAAAAACTAGAAGACATACTAAACTTTTATAAAAATATGAAGGTACAATACATTAAAGTTAGTGGAATGCAACTAAATCAGTGATGAGATGAAATTTATAGCCTTATATGTTTTCTTTTAGAAAAAGGACTCAAGTTATAGTCTAAGCTCTCATTTTAAGAAACTAAAAAAAAAAAAAAGTAAACTAAAAAGAATAAAAGAAGGAAACCTATGGATTCAAGCAGAAATTAGTGAAATTGAGAAAAAAATTAATAAAAACAATAGCTGATTCTTTGAGAAGATTAATAAAATTGATAAGCCTCTACCTAGACTAATAAAGGCAGAGAGAACACAAATTACTAAAATCAGGAAAGAAAGAGGAATATCAATACGTACTATAAAAACATTGAAAGAATTTTAGGGGAATATTATGAATACCTCTGTGCACACAAATTTGACAACTTAAATGACATGAACCAGTTCCTCAAAAACAACCCTTCACCTAACTCCCCATGTCCTCCATGCTATTTAAAAAACAACCAACAATAAACACTTATGCATAAAGAAATAAATTGCCAGAATTGTCCTATTTAGAGAAATTTCAGGGGGAGAAAAATCTCTCCCATCCCTAGTTGTACTTAAAGAAGAAAAAACACAAAATAACACAAATTCTATATAATTACTTTCCAAAAATAAAAGAAGTATGAGAATTTCCCAACTTATTTGGAGAAGTCAGCACTGCTCTGATGCCAAAACCAGACAAAAATAGTACAAGACAGCCTAACTACAGACTAATAATCCTCACAAATAGAGACATAAAAAATTTCTCAAAATATTTGTAAATGGAATTCAATAATATGCAAAATGATACAGCATGACAACATAAGATTTATCCTGGTAATGCAAAGTTGGTTTGATATTTAAAAGTTGATTGTCTATCATACTAACAGACTAAGAACAAAAATTACATGATCACATTCAACTGATGCATAATGCATTTGATAAAAATTCAACATCTATTCATAAGACACAGAAACCCAGGAACAGAAGGTAAATTCCCTAGTCTGAGAAGAGACTCTACAAATAAATTAACAGTGAATATCATACTTAGTGGTAAAAGACTGAACACATCCTCCTGAGATTAGGACCAAAACAATGATATCCACTGTCCTCACTCTTCAGCATTTAATAACAAGTATTATCAATGGCAATAAGAAAAAAAATAAAAGGTGTACATATTGGAAAAGAAGAAATAACTGTTCCTCATCACTGACATGAATACCTATTATGAAAATCTTAAGGAATCTACCAGAAAAAGCTAGAAAATAAATGAGTTTAGCAAGATAACTGGATCATGAGTCAACGTGGAAAAAAACTAATCCTGTTTCTACATGTTAACAATGAATATTGGAAACTAAAAAAATCAATTCCATTTCAATTTAAAAAAGAAAGAAAGAAATGCTCAGTGTGGTAGGCAAATAATGGCCACCTAAAGATGTCTACCACATTGTAATCCCCAGAAACTGTGAATATATTATGTTACAATGCAAAGGGGAATTAAGGTTGTAATGAACTGATCTTAAAATAGATTATTCTAGGGGCACCTGGGTGTCTCACTTGGTTGGGTATCTGACTCTTGATCTTGGCTTGGGTCTTGATCTCAGGGTTGTGAGTTTGGGCCTCATGCCGAGCTCTGCACTGGGTGTGGATCCTAGTTTAAAAAAAAAGAAATTACCCTAGATGGTTTGTTCAGGCCTAATGTAATCAAAGTGGAAGAGGAAGGCAGAAGAGATTCAGAGAGATGGATAACAACAGTACCAAAAGCCAAGAAATATAAGCAGTTTTCATTGAATGGAAAAGACAAAGAAACTGGTTCTCCTTTAGTGCCTCCAGAAAAGAACGTAGTCTTGTAAACTGCTTGATTTTTAACCCAGTAAGACCTGTTAGATTTCTAATCTACAGAATTATAAGGTAATAAATTTGTTTTAATGCTCTAAGTTTATAATAATTTCTTGGAGCAGCAATATAAAACAAATGAGTATAAATCTAACAAAACCAGGAGAGAATCTGTATATTGAAAAAGTTTAAATGCTGATGAAAAACTGTAAGAAATCCTTTTTAAAAAGTTCATAAATTGAAAAGCATAATGTAGTGAAGATGTAAATTCTTCCCAAATTCATCTATGGATATAATTCAGTTTTAATGGGAACCTGAGTAGACGTTATTGTAGATATAGATAAGCTATTTCTAAAATAAAAATGAAAAAGAAAGGGAGTTAGGATAACTGAAACAATCTTGAAAAATAAATTTGAAAGAGTCAGAGAGGGGCGCCTGGGTGGCTCAGTGGGTTAAAGCCTCTGCCTTCGGCTCAGGTCATGATCCCGGGGTTCTGGGATCGAGTTCCACATCTCTCTCTCTCTGCCTGCCTCTCTGACTACTTGTGATCTCTGTCAAATAAATAAATAAAACCTTTTTTTTTTTTTTTTTAAAGAGTCAGAGATCTTAATTTTAAGACTTAGTGTAACTCCATAGTAATTAAGACACTGGTTTTGGTGAAGAGGGTAGATGCATCAATCCATGAAACAGCTTAATCTAGAAATAAACCCATATCGATAGGACCAAGGTGATTTTTGATAAATGTGCAAAGGTAATTCAATGGATAAAAGATAGTGTCTTCAAATGGTGTGAACAATGGATTAGACATCCATTAGTCAAAAAAATAACATAAAATTTTATCCTAAACTTGTCATCTTGTACAAAGTAAACTTAATAGATCAGTGATCTAAATGAGAGATATAAGCTCCAAAACATTAGAATGTGGAATAAAATCTTTATGATCTAGCATTAGGAAAGAAATCTCAGATCTGACCTTAAAAGCCCAATTCATAAAAGAAAGAAAAGATAAATTGAACTTTTTCATTAAAAAAAACCTTTGTTTTGTGAAGGACTTTAAGAGAATAGAAAGAAAAGCTGGAAACTGAGAAAATGTTTGAAAGCGTTATAAAGAACTTGTATCCAAAGAATTCTTAAAACTCCATTCTTAAACCCAATAAAAAGGACAAAATATCTGAACATATATTTCACAAAAGACTGTCTCTGGATGGCAGATTATCACAAGAAAAGATGCTTCAGATTTGCTGTTAGGGAAATGCAAATTAAAATCACATTTAGATACCATATGACACAAATTTAAATGGTTAAAATTAAAAACTAACAATACCAAGTGTTGACAAGGATGTAGAACCAGTGGAGCCCTCCCAAATTGCTGTGAGAGTGCAAAATCATATAGATACTTTTTTTTTTATACTCTTAAGAAGAATTTAGAAGTTTCTTACAAAGTTAAACATATGCTTGTCACAAGTTGCATACCCATACTTTGAGGATTTACTCTAGAGAAATAAAAATTGATGTACACGTACACACACACACACACACACACACACACACAAATACTTTATAGCAGGTCTACTCATAATTGCCTAAATCTAGAACCAACTCAAATGTCTACCAATGGGTGAATGGGTAAATGAATACTGGTAAAGCTCTACAAATGAATACTACTGGAAAAAAGGAACAAACTCTTGGTAGGCACAGAGCATGGATGAATCTGAAAGGCATTATGCTAAGTGAAAGACATCCAGTTATATATGTATTGTATAACTCCCTTTATATGACCTTCTGGGAAAACTGAGCATATAGGGGTAGAGAACAGATCAGTAGTTGCCAGGCTTTAGGAGTTGTGGAGGGTTTGGCCACATAGAAATAACATGAGGGAGATTTTTAGAATGATGAGACACATGCACACACACAGGGAATTTAACCATAGGTCATTATTTTACCATTAACCCAAGATTTTAAATTACCTAAAGACTTGGAGATTATTTATAAGCTGAAAAGCTGAAAAACACAATTACCATTGAAATAAAAATCTTGTTAGAACTAAAGTAAATTTTATGAGTAAGTATTTTATTTCTCAGTAATGTGAGAATTGTATTTTGGTTGTTGCTGTTTAATGTCACTCTCACATTATGAACTGTTAAGATTTTTGCATAAAATCTAGCAATTAGAGTTACCTAAAACTGTTTCCCCCCACATATAAGACTGAATTTGCTTTAGTTATAACAGTAATGTGTTTAAATAAATCTTGTGGTTAAAAAATTTTGTGTTTAAAAAATTTTAAAAATGGAGTCATACCTTCAAAATTCTGAAATAAAATGGTTTTTAAACTAGATTTCTATATCCAGCAACACAATTAATTGTGGGTGGTGAATAAAGACAATTCAGGGGCAAACAATAAATTAAAATATTTATCACACATTCTTTCTTGGGAAGCTGTTGGAACCAAAGATGATAAAATAAGAGTGTAAGCCCTAGGATCAAGAAATTAAATCCTGAGGGGCGCTTGGGTGGCTCATTGGGTTAAGCCGCTGCCTTTGGCTCAGGCCATGATCTCAGGGTCCTGAGATTTAGCCCTGTATCAGGCTCTCTGCTCAGTAGGGAGCCTGCTTCCCTTCCTCTCTCTCTCTGCCTGCCTCTCTGCCTACTTGTGACTTCTCTCTGTGTCAAATAAATAAATAAAATCTTTTTTAAAAAAGAAATTTAATCTTGAGACTCAAAAGGGGCTTAGGATGAGATGTAATGAGAGATGGTACCATTTCAGACTTGGCTGGAAAATAAACATTATTTTGCAGTGTATCAACTAATTGAGAATAGTGACAGGTAAATCTATACAGTACAGCATGGTATTCTTATGATAGGGAACTCTGAAGGTTCTGAAGAAGGATTCAAGAAGGCTCTAGCCCAGAAGGATGTGGGAAGGATCTAGACAAGGAGAGAAGATATGAGAACTTTGCCCAGGAGGTGATACCTTAGGTCAGACTGAAAAATTTGAATGAAAGAGCCATTCAAAGAGAGTGTGATAAGAACAGAGGGTTTCTATCAGAGGACTGGCTTGTGAGAAGGCCTAGGGCCATGGAACAGGGGGTATTCTGGATGAAGTGAATATGGCTGGTTATAGATTTTAGGGAAAAGACAAATCAGAGGTGAGACTAGAAATGGAAGCAGACACTAGCTCAGATCATGCAGGGGCTGCAGGCCACATTGAGTTATTTTGGATGTATGCTAGGATAAATGGGAAGTTTTAAGAAGGATGGGATCGAGGACCACTCTGCCTAGAGAATGGATCGAAGAGGGTGATTTAAAGTGGAGAGATGAGATCAGGTGTGTTCAGAGTAGTATGGCTCAACACCCCAAAATCCCCAAATAATACAATTGAAAAATGGGCAAAAGACATAAATAGACATTTTTCTAAAGAAGACATACACCCAGATGGCCAACAGACACATGAGAAGATGTTCAACATAACCGATCATCAGGGAAATACAAATCAAAACTACAATGAGATACCACTTCCCACCTGTCTGAATGGCTAAAATCAGCAGTATGAGAAACAACAGATGCTGTTGAGGATGTGAGGACAGGAAACTTTGTGCACTGTTGGTGGAAATGCAAACTGGTGCAGCGTATGGAGCTTCCTCAAAAATTAAAAATAGAACTATCCTATGACCCAGCAATTTGTAATTATCATATGCTACTCGTTATTAACCAAAGAATACAAAAATTCTAATTCAAAGGGATACATGCACCTTGATGTTGACAGCAGCATTACCTATAATAGCCAAGTTATGAAAGCAGCCCAAGTGTCCATTGCCTGGTGAATGCATGAAAAAGATGTACACACACACACACACACACACACACACACACACGCGTGCATGCACACGGATCATACTCCGCCATGAAAAAGAATGAACTCTTGCCATTTGCAATGACATGGATAGAGTTAGAAAGTATTATGCTAGATGAAATAAGTTAGTCAGAGAAACACAAACATATGATTTCACTCATATAGGAAATTTAGGAAACAAAATGAGCAAGGGGGAAAAATAGAGGGAGGCAACCCAAGAAACACTTCTTAAATTTTTTAAAGATTTTAATCAGTTATTTGACAGAGATACAGCGAGAGAGAGAGAGAGAACACAAGCAGGAGGAGTGGGAGAGGGAGAAGCAGGCTTCCCACTGAGCTGAGAGCCCGATGTGGGGCTTGATCCCAGGACCCTGGAAGCATGACCTGAGCCAAAGGCAGAGGCTGAACAACTGAGCCACCCAGGCGCCATAAACAGACTTAATTACAGGGAACAAACAGATAGGTAACAGAGGGGCAGTGGGTGGGGGGATTAAGGAGGGCACTTGTGATGAGCACTGAGTGTTTGGTGAAAGTGTGGAATCACTGTCCTGTACCTCTGAAACTACTATTACACTGTGTTGGGGTTGATGTAGAACATGACATCAGAAATACCTGGCTTGCTAAAATGTAACACAGAGGCTGCTGTGGGTGAGAAAAGGTTTCAGAGCAGGGTGTAGGCCAACAACCCTCAGGGAAGGTTTCAGAGAAGGGCGTAGGCCTTTGGAATGCCCAGGCCAGCAGAACTACTCTGCCCTAGGAATGCCATGGGGAGTTGCCTTCCCCAAAGCTTTCTTAGCCCAAACAGGCACCCTGTGATCTAAGTGCTGTGTACATTGTCCCCTAGGCTATGTTTAGCAGACTTCAAAGAACACACTGATTAACATATGGAATCTTTCCAAGGATCAGATCCTCCTAGCTCCAGTAAGACCCCTTATCACACAAGTTAAAAATAGAACTGCCCTGTAGCTCCAACTGAACTAAGAGGTATTTACCCAAAGGATACAAAAATACTGATTCAAAGGGACACATGGACCAGTGTTTACAGCAGTATTGTCAACAACAACTAAGTTGTGGAAAAAGCCCAAACGTCCATGGAACAATGAATGGATAAAGAACACACACCACATGTGTGTATTACTCAGTCATCAAAAAGAATAGAATGTTGCCATTTCCCCCCTCTGAAAAGGGTGTTACTCATCATAGGAACTGAAAATTGAGTAGGCTTTTGTAAAGAGAAGGAAAGCACAATGAGGATCGCTGTGCTGAGAGAAAAAGGTGTAGAGGATGAGAGGAGGAAGGGATGGTCTTAAAAAAAAATGCCTGAAATAGACTCCTTAGGGCTAGTTGGTAGATGTAAATACAGGTTGACCTAGGAATATTGTTACTTTAGGTCTTCAACAGGTGCCAGCCAGAGTCTTAGTAGGGTCTGCAATTGATAGGGGAAGTCCTAGTGTTAAGTAACTTGGCTCCAGGAGCTCTGCAGACATCACAACAGGCTGCTGGGTTTGCGTGTTTGGGAGGTGATTCTGCTTAACTACAAGACATTTTAGTAGGAGTCAGAGGTTAGCGCTGAAGAGAGTGGGTCTCCTGCCCTGCCCTTTCTCTCTCCCTGTTTTTTTTTTTTTTTTTTTTTAATATTTTGTTTATTTATTTGACAGACATCACAAGTAGGCAGAGAGGCAGGCAGAGAGAGAGGGGGAAGCAGGCTCCCTGCTGAGCAGAGAGCCCGATGTGAGGATCGATCCCAGGACCCTGGGATCATGACCTGAGCCGAAGGCAGAGGCTTTAACCCACTGAGCCACCTGGGCGCCCCTCGCTCTCCCTGTTAACCAGTCACACAGTGGGTAAGAATTGGCACCATCACAAGTGTCTTCACACTGATTCTTCATGAGAAAAAGGTACCATCAGGGGGATCACCAGTCGCCAGGGAAGAAATCTGAGTTCACATCTCCTCTTTGCAAAGCCATTTGTAACAGGAATAAGGTAGTGGATGATATTGGTCAAAATGGAGGTAGAGAGGGAACCATGATAGAAAAGAAAAATAAGCTTGGAAATGCCAAATGGCATTTGAAACATTTAATTTGAATAATCTCCTGACAAGAGTTTATTTTCTAATCCTAAAACTGGTGAAATGGAGAAGTCTTCTTTATATTTAGCACAGGTATATCCAAGTCATAATGTAAATGAAAAATATTTTTTCCTTCAATAACATGAAATGTGAGTAGGCTAGAAATGTATATATAGGAATAGGAAGCTTTTTAAAAATATATTTTATAAAGATTTATTTACTTATTTTAGAGAGAGTGTAGGCACTTCTGAGGGACAAAAAGGAAGGAGGGAGAGTCCTCAGCAGTCTCAGCTCGGAGTGCAAGTCCTGAGAGGGTGGGGCGCTGGATCTCACAACCCTGAGATCCTGACCTGAGCTGAAACCAAGGATCGGGCTTCACTGACTGTGCCACCCAGAAAACCCAGGAATATGAAACTTTTGTCTGGTAATCTCACGGCCTAAACAATCACTTGGTACTTTAACGGCAGGTTTTATAAGGCAAAGGCCAATTTAATTCCCATGTTTAAAAATGACCGCTTGACTAATCCTGTCTACTTAATAATTCCTTCTACGATGTTTGCTTGTTGTAAAAATGGGTCTGAATTAAGAGTTGAGATGATTGCATGATAGATGAAAAGGGGAAGGATATTTATCTTGTCTGTACCTAAATTAGCATTTTGAGACATACAAGGGACGCTCGTTTTCATTCATTTATAATTACTAGAAATTTTTTATTTAATTTGGTATTTTCCATTAAATCATGGATCCAGTTGTCAAGTTACTTTCAAATCAGACTAAAAATAGGTTAACAGACATAGGATGAGCTTGTAACATGGCCAAAGTTAGTAAATAGTTTCCAATAATTCCATAAATATTCTTTCTGATAAATAATGGGAATAAATAGAAATAATAGATAAATAATGGAAACAAACAGGAAACCCACTCACCCGTCTTTGTTTTTGTGGGGGAAATATCCTTCTCTTGATTTTATTTTCATTTCTTAAAAGATTTTATTTATTTATTTGACAGACAGAGATCACAAGTAGGCAGAGAGGCAGGCAGAGAGAGAGGGGGAAGCAGGCTCCCTGCTGAGCAGAGAGCCCGATGTGGGGCTCGATCCCAGGACCCTGAGATCATGACCTGAGCCGAAGGCAGAGGCTTAACCCACTGAGCCACCCAGGTGCCCCTCTCCTCTTGATTTTAAAAGGAACTTTGTTTTTTATTATCCTATCTTTAAAATAAAACCCTTTAAAATCATGTAGTCCATCTGCCTGAGCAGAATATGCGAGACCAATTTACAGGAGGGGCCATGTAGTGCTGATGAAAACCTTCTTTCTTTACTTGCGGCATCACAGTGCATCTGTTTTTGTGACAGCATTGGATTCAGAAATTAAGCACAGCAGGAAGAAAGGTTTTGCATAGATTCAAAATATATTGCATGTCTTGACATTGTAGCCTACTTTTATGGGAAAAAGCCAAAAACCCCTCTACTCTATTTAGAGGAAGTTAAACCAGGGGAAAAATAATATTGTCCTCCTTGTAAAGATCGTTCGTTCTCAAAGTTCACCAGCAGTTAGTCCCGGTGTATCTCGGTGGTAGGAACACACAACATGATTTTCAGTGTTGAAAGTTCCTGATTTAGAAAAAAAAGTAACGTGTATATTGAAAAAGTATTCTGTAGTACTATCTAACACATACAGAAAGTATATGTGTACTTCTCAGTGAAATAACACAAAGTGAACATGCAGTTTAGAACACTGAACTAGATCCAGTGAGAGGAGGTGGTCAGCACTCAGGAATATCTTCATGCCCCTTTAAAATGATGACACCTGTCTCCAAACACTGTTAGTTTAGTGTTGCATATTTTGAAAGTTTTATACAGATAAAATCTTAGAATATATTTTATTTCTGGTTTCTTTTATCCCACATTATGTTTGTGAAATTTGTTTATGGGTGAATACAGATATAATTCCTTAACTTTTGTTGCCTTTTTGGTGGTTGGTTCTATAGATGCCCACAACGTATTTGTGCAGTCTACCTTACTGCGCTGTCCAGATTGTTTCCAATTCTTAGGCATTAGGAATAATGTTGCCACTAACATTGATGTGCACCTTTTTTGAGGGGTGCAAATGTACATGCATTTTCATATACCCAAGAGTGAAATTGCAAGATTATATTATAGATTCAACTTCAGGGGTAAATCTAAATGATAGCCCAATGTGTTTAAAGCAATTTGCACTCTTCCAGCTGGGTGAGAGTTTCTGTTGCTCCATTTACTTAGTGACTCACCAGTATTTAGTAACATCAGTCTTTTTCCTTAAGCCTAGCCATTTTGGTGGTATGAGGTGTAGTTTTAACTTGCATTTTTCTTCGTGATGATATTGAGCATTTTTCATGTGTTATTTGTCACTTACATATCCTATATTACAAAGTTCCTGCTCAAATATATTTTCTATTTTTCTATTGGATTATCTACCTTTTTCTTAATGGCTTGAAAAAGTTTTTACGTGTTTGAGATACAAGCTCTTTGACTGTTGTATGTGCTGAATATATTCTCCCCCTTCAGGCATTACATTTTCACTTAAAAAAATATTTTTTTAAATGCTGGTGTAATTCATGTAGTGTTTAATTAGTTTCAGGTGTAATATAGTGTCTCAATAATTCTCCACATTAGTCAGTGCTCATCACAGTAAATGTACTCTTAATCTCCTTCATCTAATTCACTCATCCTCCAACGCACCTTCCCTCTGGTAACCAACCATCTGTTTGTTCTCTATAATTAAGTCTGCTTTTGGTTTGTCTCCTTTTTCTTTGTTCAGTTGTTTTCTTTCTTAAATTCTACATGAGTGAAATCACATGGTATTTGTCTTCTGACATATTTTGCTTAGCATAATACTCTAGCTCCATCCATGTTGTTGCAAATGGCAAGATTTCATTCTTTTTTTATGGCTGAATAATATCCCACCATATGTGTGTGTGTGTGTGTGTGTGTGTGTGTGTGTATGTGTACACACATACATATTCACATATGTAGATATATATAAAAATATATATAATATATATATATATATATATATATATATATATATATATATCCTTTCATCTATCAATGGACTTTTGGTCTCCTTCCATAATTTGACTATTGTAAATAACAATGCAATAAGCAGAGGGGTGCATATATCTTTTAAGTTAGTGTTTTTGTGTTCTTTAAGTAAATAACTGTAGTGAAAATACTGGATCATAAAGTAGTTCTATTTTTAATTTTTGAGGAACCTCCCTACTCTCTTCCCCAGGGGTTGGACCAGTTTGCATTCCCATCCACAGTGCATGAGAGTTCGTTTTCTCCACATTGTCAACAACACCTGTTTTTTCTTAGGTTTTTGATTTTAGCCATTCTGACAGGTGTGAGGAGATATCTTGTTGTGGTTTTGATTTGCATTTCCCTGATAAGTGATGTTGAGCATCTTTTCATGTATCTGTTGGCCACCTGTATGGCTTCTTTGGAGAAATGTCTGTTCATGTCTTCTGCCCATCTCTTGATTGGATTATTTATAGATTTTTGGATACTAGCCCTTTATGTAATAAAGCATTTGCAAATATCTTCTCCCCTTGGGTAGGCTGCCTTTTAGTTTTGTTGACTGTTTCCTCTGTTGTGCAAAAGCATTTTATTTTGATGAAGTCTCTATAGTTCATTTTTGCTTTTGTTTCCCTTGTCTGTGGAAATATGTATAGCAAGAAGTTGCTGCCACCAAGGTGGAAGAGGTTGCTGCCTGTGTTCTGCCTTGGGATTTTGAGGGATTCCTCTCTCACATTTAGGTCTTTCATCCATTTTGACTTTATCTTTGTGTATGGTGTAAGAAAATGGCCCAGTTTCATTCTTCTGCATGTGGCTGTCCAATATTCCCAACACCATTTATTGAAGAGAATGTCTTTTATTTTTTTCCCCAAGAGGAAATACTCTGTTGTTTATTCAATGATACTGTTTTTCTTTTATTATTAACATATAATGTATTATTGGCCCTGGGGTACAGGTCTATGAATCATCAGGCTTACACACTTCACAGCACTCACCATAGCACATACCCTCCCCAATGTCCATAACCCAGCCACCCTATCCCTAACTCCCCCAACCCCCAGCAACCCTCAGTTTGTTTCATTGAGATTAAGAGTCTCTTATGGTTTGTCTCCCTCCCAATCCTATATTGTGAAGAGAATGTCTTTTACCCACTGGATATTCTTTCCTGCTTTGTCAAAGATTAGTTGACCATAGAATTAAGAGTCCATTTCTGGGATCTCTATCCTTTTTTTTTTTTTTTTTTTTTTTTAAGATTTTATTTATTTATTTGACAGAGAGAGAGAGGCAGAGGGAGAGCAGAAGCAGTCTCCCCACTGAGCAGGGAACACGATGTGGATCTCAATATCAGGACCTCAGGATCGTGACCTGAGCTGAACGAAGGCAGATGTTTCACAACTGAGCCATGCAGGTTCCCCTCTGGGGTCTCTATTCTGTTCCATTGATCTATGTATTTGTTTTTGTGGCAGTACGACACTGCCTTGATGATTACGGCTATGTAATACAGCTTGAGGTCTGGAACTGTGATGCCTCCAGCTTTGGTTTTCTTTTTCAACATTACTCTGGCTATTTGGGATCTTTTCTGGTTCCATACCAATTTTAGGATTGTTTGTTCCAGCTCTGTGAAAAATGTTGATAGTATTTTGATAGGGATTGCGTTGCACAGATAGATTGCTTTGGGTACCATACACATTTTAACAATATTTGTTCTAAGCCATAAGCATGGAATATTTTTCCATTTCCTTGTGTCTTTGATTTCTTTTGAGTGTTTTTTTTTTTAAGGTTTTATTTATTTGAGAGAGAAAGTGAGAGGGAGAAAGTGAGAGAGAGAGAGAGAGAGAGAGAGAGAGAGCATATGAACAGGCAGCATGGAGGGAGAGAGAGGGTGAAGCAGACTCCCCAGCTGAGGAGGGAGCCTGATGTGGGGCTCTATCCTAGGACACTGGCATCATGATCTGAGCCTAAGGCAGATGCTTAACCAACTGAGCCCCCACGCACCCCTCTTTCCTGAGTGTTCTGTAGTTTTCAGAGCAGGTGCTTTACCTCTTTGTTTAGGTTTATTCCTAAGTATCTTATGGTTTTGGTGCAATGGCAAATGGGATTGTTTCTTTGATTTCTCTTTCTTCTGCCTCATTTTTAAGTGTATAGAAATGTCCCTGCCGATCGATTTTATCTCCTTCAATATTGCTGAATTCCTCTATCAGGAATTTTGGGGTGAGGTCTTTTGGATTTTTTACATAGAGTATCACATCAATGGTAAAGAATGAAAGTTTGGCTTCTTGTTTCCCAGTTTGGATTCCTTTTATTTATTTTTTATTTTAGAGATTTAATTTATTTATTTGAGAGAGAGTGAGCAAGGGCATGAATGTGTGGGGTAGAGGAGGAGGGAGAGGGCCAAGCAGACTCCCTGCTGAGCGAGGAGCCCACCTCGGGCTACATCCTAGGACCCCAGCATCATGACCTGAGCTGAAGGCAATTAACTGACTGAGCCATCCAGGCACCACTGGATCCCTTTTATTTCTTTTTATTGTCTGATTTCTGAGGCTTGGACTTCCAGGATTATGTTGAACAGCAGTGGTGAGAATAGACATCCCTGCCATGTTCCTGACCTTAGGGGAAAAGCTCTCAGTTTCTCTCCATTGAGGAGGATATTACTCTGGCTGTTTCATAATTGGCTTCTGTGATACTGATGTATGTTCCTTTTATCCTACACTGAAGAATGTTTTTATCAAGAAAGGATGCTGTATTTTGTCAAATGCTATTTCTACAGCTATTGACAGGATCACATGGCTCTTATCCTTCCTTTTATTAATGTGGAGCATCACATTGATTGATGTACAGACGTGGAACTACCCTTGCAGCCCAGGAATAAATCCCATCTCATCTTAATAAATAATCCTTTTAATGTACTTTTGGATCCTATTAGCGAGTATCTTGTTGAAAATTTTTGCATCCATGTTTGTTAAGGATATTTGTCTGTAATACTCCTTTTTGGTGTGGTTTTTGGTTTTGAGAGCAAGGTAATGCTGGTTTCATAGAAGGAATTTCAAAATTTTCATTCCATATCTGTGTTTTGAAGCAGCCTTAGAAGAATAGGTATTAATTCTTCTTTAAATGTTTGGTAGAATTCCCCTGGGAGGCCATCTGGCCCTGGACTCTTTTGGGGGGGGGTTGATTTTGGATTACTGATCAGTAAAATGCATCCATTTTTTCCAGATTGCCTTATTTATTGGCGTATCATTGCTAATAACATTATTTTCTAATTATTTGTATTTCTTTGGCATTGATTGTGATCTCTGCTCTTTCATTTATGATTTTATTTATTTGGGTCCTTTCTCTTTATTGTTAAGTCTGGCTAGGGGTTTATTGATCTCATTAATTCTTTCAAAAAAACCAGTTCCTGGTTTCATTGATCTGTTCTACTGTGTTTTTTTTTGTTGTTGTTGTTTTTACTATATCATTGATTTCCCTTCCGTATTATTTCTCTTCTCCTGCTGGACTTGGGCTTCATTTACTGTTCTTTTTCTTGCTCCTTTAAGTGTAAGGTTGGGTGTATATTTGAGACTTTACTAGCTTTTTTTTTTTTTTTTTAAGATTTTATTTACTTATTTGATAGAGAGCGAGAGAGGGAACACAAGCAGGGGGAATAGGAAAGGGAGAAGCAGGCTTCCCGGTGAGCGGGGAGCCCGACTCAGGGCTTGATCCCAGGACCCTAGGATCATGACCTGAGCCGAAGGCAGATGCTTAACAACTGAGGCACCCAGATGCCCCGAGACTTTTTTAGTTTCTTGAGAAAGGCTTGTACTGCTATGTATTCTCTCTTAGTACCACCTTTGCTGCATCCCAAAGGTTCTGAACTGTTGTGTGTTCATTTTCGTTTCCATGTTTTTTTTTTTTTTAAATTCTTCTTTAATTTCCTGGTTGACCCATTCATTCTTTAGTTAGGATGCTCTTTAAACTCCACATGTTTTTGTTCCTTCCAAATTTTTACTTGTGATTGAGTTCAAGTTTTAAAGCATTGTGGTCTGAAAAAATGCATGGTATAATCTCAATCTTTTTGTACCAATTGAGACCTGATTTGTGAACCAGTATGTGATTTATTCTGGGGAATGTTCCATGTGAACTTGGGAAGAATGTATATGCTATTGCTTTAGGATGAAATGCTCTGAATATATTTGAAGTCCATCTGGTCCAGTGTGTCATTCAAAGCCTTTGTTTCTTTGTTGATCTTCTGGTTAGATGATCTGTCCATTGCTGTGAGTGGGGTGTTAAAGTCCCCTATTATTATTGTATTCTTACCAAACTGTTCCTTTAATTTTGTTATTCATTGGTTTATATTATTAACTGCTGCCAAGTTGGGGGCAAAAATAGTTACAATTGTTGGGTCTTCTTATTGGGTAGATCCTTTAATATGGTATAATGTCCTTCTTCATCTCTTATTATAGTCTTTGGTTTAAAATCTAATTTGTCTAAGGATTGCTACTCCAGCTTTCTTTTGATGTCCATTAGCATAATAAATGGTTCTCCATCCCCTAATCTCAATCTGTACGTGTCATTGGGTCTAAAATGATTCTCTTATAGACCGCATATCAGTAGGTCTTGTTTTTTTAATCCAATCGATATCCTGTGTCTTTTGATAAGAGCATTTAGTCCATTTACATGCAGAGTAATTATTGAAAGATACAAATTTAGTACCATTGTATTGCCTGTAAAATGACTGTTACTGTATATTGTTTCTGTTCCTTCTGGTCAGTTCTACTTTATTCAATTTGAATAAGGTCAGTGTTATATCTTTTTAAAATCTTTTGAGAATTCACAGAGGAAGCCATCTGGGACTAGAATTTTTATGGGTACATTCTAAATCACAGATTGAATTTAATATGTGTTGGGTTATTTAGATCGTCTGTCAGTTTTGATAAATTGTGTTTTTCTAAAAACTGACTCATTTTAGTTAAATTTTAAAATGCCTTAGCATAAAGTTATTCAAAATATTCTTTTTACCTTTTAAAGGCTATAAGATCAGTAGTTATGTCTCTTTTTAGGTTCCTTTTCCCCCACACAGCACTCCAATCCACCTTTTACTTCCACCTCTCTGTCCATCATCAGTGGCATTCCCATTACTAAATGAATTATCAGTTCCTAGCTTTTCTTGTGCAAAAGCACGTATCACACACTCTTTCTTCCTTTATAGTTACTTCACTTTACTCCCAGATGCACTTTCCTGGTTTTCCTCCTACCTCACTGGCTGCTTTTTCTTTGTATCCTTTGTTCTTATCCCTCCAACTCTTGACATTAATATGCTCCTTGTACCTCTTCTTCCCTCTCTCTCCCAGACTACCTTGGTTGCCCCATCAGTTTTGTGGTTTTAAATGTTATTTGTACAAGGGTTAGTCCCAAATAAAATACCTCCATTTATTATCTCAGCTCTGATCTCCATTCTTAAAACACACACTGGGCTCCTTAACATCTGTGCTGTGCATTTAACAGTCATTTTAAATTTAACATGTCAGAAACTTAGCTCCTGATATCCTCCCCAAACCTGCCTTCCCACTGTCTTTTTATCTCAGTAAGTAGAAACTCCATTTTCCAATTGCCTAGACCGATATCTTGGAGTAATTTTGACTTGTGTCTTTTTCTCATACCCCACAGTTCTTGATCAAACCATCTTGTTGGTTCTAATTTAAAAATGCATTTATTATTCACTTCTCATAATCTCCTCTGCTACTATTTTGTGTCCAAATTCTATTATTTGCAACCTGGTTTATTGTTATAATCTCCTAACTAGTGCATTGGTTTTGCCCTTGCCTCTGTTCAGCCTTTTCTTTACTTAGCAGAGTGACCCAATAAAACCTAAGTTAGATCATGAAAGTCCATTGCTCAAAAATTTCCAAAGATTCTTCACCCCATTCAGAGTAAAAGCCAAAGGCATTGCAATAATCATAATTCTACATTCTCTAAGCCCAGTACCTCTCTAACCTCAATTCCTTCTCTTTCTTTTTTGTATTTGAGTTACACTTGCCTCCTTGCTTTCCTGAAATGCATCAGACATGCTTTTATCAAGGCTTTTGCATTTGCTGCTCTCTTTACTTGAACTTTTCTTCTCCATCCATTCACATGGCGCACTCTCTCATTTTCTTCAGATATTTATTTCACTGTACACTTCTTAATGCAGCTTCCCTTGGCCAACTATCTAAAATTACAACTTTATCCTTCTGAAAAACTTTCTACTTCATTTTTTTTCCACTGGAATATATGAAGTTGGAATTATTGCATACACACAGTATGCAATATATAATCTTATCTGTCATATATATAATACGTGAACTCTCACTGAAATGTAAGAGCATTCAAGTTGTGCTATTATAGCAGAAATTAAATTTTCTCTGTCCTTTTGGGAGGTTTTTTTTTGTGCGTTTTTGTTCTATTTAGCAGCTATCAATATATCAAGAGTTATTTCTCAAGGGAAATGAAGTAAGCAGAAGAGTATATTAGATGAGTGATTACATTATCCATCACACTTTCTATACTTCCCTAATTCAGCACCCTCTCCCGTGTAAGTCTGAAGCTCCTTCTACCACTCCTTGGTACTGAGTTTAGCCATGTGACTTTGTTTGACCAGTTGGATGTTAGCAGATGAGACACAAGCAGAGGTTTGTCTGCCTTTGCCATGAGACCGTAACTGGTTAGTATGTTGAAGAATGAGACATGAGAAACAGAACTGGTCATCTTAGTTGTACCAGTTGTGGCTGTCATATATCATCAGTCAAGCCAGCAAAACCATAGATACTTGAGTGACAGCTATCATCATCAGAGTCTTCTAACCAACTGGTTCACATATGTGGCGATAAGTGAATATTGTTGTAGGTTCTGTGGTTGTTACATACCATTTGTGTCCATAAATAACTGGTGGAGAATGACTTAAAATGCTGGAGAGATATGTCTTTTAGAATTTTTGTTTAAAGTGACCAAACATACTTTCGTCATTTCAGACAACACTTTATTTTTTTCTTTTATTTATATTTTAATGTTTTCTTCCTTTATTTTTAAAATTTATTCATTTTTTATTATGTTGGTCACCATACAGTACATCATTAGTTTTTGATGTAGTGTTCCATGATACATTGTTTGTGTTTAATACCCAGTGCTCCACGCAATCCATGCCCTCCTTAATACTCATTACCAGCACCCATTCCCCCACTCCCTCCCCTTCTAAAACCCTCAGTTTGTTTCCTGGAGTCCATAATCTCTTGTGGTTCATCTCCCCCTCTGATTTGTTCCCCTTCATTTTTCTCTTCCTTCTCCTAATATCCTCCATGCTATACCCTATGTTCCATAAATAAGTGAAACGATATGATAATTGACTTTCTCTGCTTGACTTTTTTCACTTAGCATAATGTCCTCTAGTCCCATCCATGTTGATGCAAAAGTTGGGTATTCATCCTTTCTGATGGCTGAGTAATATTCCATTGTGTATATGGATCACATCTTCTTTATCCATTCATCTGTTGAAGGGCATCTCAGCTCTTTCCACAGTTTGGCTAATTGTGGACATTGCTGTGAAAGTTCCATGTGTACTCCAGAAGAATGAGTACTCTGTTGTTTAGGGTAGAATGTTCTGTATATATCTATGAGGTCTATCTGGTCTCATGTGTCATTCAAAGCTCTTGTTACTTTGTTGACTTTCTGCTTAGATGATCTGTCTATTGCTGAGAGTGGAATTTTGAGGTCTCCTACTATCAGTGTATCATTAATATGTCTTGTTATTTTGATTAACAGTTGGTTTTTGTAGTTGACTGCTCCTAAATTGGGGGCATAGATATTTACAATTGTTAAATCTTCTTGTTGGATAGACCCCTTAAGGATGATAGTGTGTTCTTCTGTATCTCTAACTGCAGTCCGTAGCTTATAATCTAATTTGTCTGATATGAGAATTGCTACCCCAGCTTTCTTTTGAGGTCCATTGGCATGAAAGATGGTTCTTCATCCCTTCACTTTCAGTATGGATGTATCTTTAGGTTCAAAATGAGTCGCTTGTAGACAGCATGTGAATGGGTTCTTTTTATCCAAACTGCAACCCTGTGCCATTTCATGGTAGCATTTAGGACATTCACATTGAGAGTGATTATTGAAAATATTTTATTGTCATAGTGTTACCTGTGAAGTCCTTGTTTCTATAGATTATCTCTGTATATTTTTGTTCTATATCACTCTTGGGGCCTTTCTCCTTGTATAGAAGCCCCCGTCCCCTTAATATTTCTTGCAGGGCTTGCTTAGTGGTTACATATTCTTTCGGTCTCTGCTGGTCCTGGAAGCTCCTTATCACCCCATCCATTCTGAATGACAGCCTTGCCAGGTAAAGAATTCCTGGGTGCTTGTTCTGCTCATTTAGTATCCTAAATATGTCTTGCTAGCCATTTCTTGCTTGCCAGGTCTCTGTGGACAGGTCTGACGTTATTCTGATGTTCCTCCTTCTGTATGTAATGAATCTCTTCCCTCAACTTCCCTTAAAGTGGTTTCCTTGGTTCTAAGATTTGCGAGTTTTACTATTACACACTGAGGTATTGGTCTTTTCTCCTTGATCTTGGGAGGGGTCCTTTCTGCCTCTAGGACATGAATGCTTGTTTCATTCCCCCAGGTTAGGGACATTATCAGCTATGATTTGCTCAAATATATCTTCTAATCCTATTTGTCTCTCCACAACGTCCTAATTCTGACATCAGAACGTTTCATGGCATCATTCTTTCTTTGATTCTGTTTCCATGGATTTTAATCTGTTTGTTCCAGGCCTCCTCCTCTTCTTTCAGACAATAATTTAAAGTGAAATTCTAGTATTTCTGAAGGATGGTTCTTATAGACACTAAGTTTTGGAAAGCGCATCACTGATTTTAAACATCTTTTTCCATTGAGATCTTAATAAGAGCTAGATTTTACCTATGTAAATCAAACCCAAGTGAAGAGTCTTATTACTAATTTCCAGGAAAAAATACTGATTTTCCTAGTCTGGTTTCAGGGATTTTGTTTAGAAGAATATTACTGTTAGGTTAAGTACTTTATTTAATACCTGATAAAACATAAAAATTTTCGGTATGCAAGGAGTTAATTTGTTGAATCATATTACCAATGTATGAAACCTATTCTAAGATGAATTTACATAAAGAAAAACTTTTGTCCTGATCAAAGATTTTAGTAGAATAATATCCATAATGATAGAAATTTGATTATATATCTTACTAGTATATGTGCCATTGCTCAACTGCGTGCTGAAGTTTCATGAGCCTCTATAGTCTACTTTTAGAAAACAAATTTTCATGTAGTTAATAATGTCAACCCCATGATGAAGATCAAAACCAGAACAATACCCAAATGACCAGAAGGTCACAATGTAAACTTGTACCAGTGTGAAGAATCTCAGGAAACTTGATTGGGTCTGAATTTGATAAAGCATATCTACAGACTTTGGGAAAAATTCAGAATCCATTATACCTACAACTTTCTAAGTGTGTAATACTGCAAGTATCTCTTAAAGCTCATGCCATGTTATAACAGCTAAAATGTAGATTAAAAGGTGAGTTTAGTTTCTGACATTTTGGTATTTGAATGGATCTTAAAAACCAAATATGTTAGGAAATTATGAACAATGCATTATTTTGTAGCTTAGACATATGCATTGTCTCTCTGAATTTCTAAACACTTAACACATAAATTATTGTGTGATATTTATACTTATGTTACTTTGGCTAAAATAGGTAAGTAGTGAATATTCCTCAAATAGAATAAGATCTGTAGAGTTACAGAATGGAATTATAGTTGGAAGGAAAAATACATGGAACTTTACAACAACATGGCCTTAATACTTTGCTTTTGAAATTACCGTTTTTTTTTTCAATTATGCACATACAAGATGCATCTATAATTTTTTGCAGAGTGCTCACACTTACTGGAAAAAATGTTAAGTTTCATGAAAAATACATGACATTTCCATATACATGCATTTGAACGTGATAACATGGCACGTTATTTTCAGTTGGCACTATAATTAACATAAATTGGCAGGTTAAAGATTATTTAAATGTAGAAAACACTACATAATATAAAGTGCTTAGGTAAATAGTGAATATAAATCATGAATTTTTAGCAGACTCCTGCAGCCGTATAAGAAAAATTCTTGGCTTAACTGTTTAAATTCTACTTAGAGAGACTGTCCCTGCCTTTTAATTTAATAGTGCTAGTAAAGGGCCTTGGTAGGAAAAAGACTACTTCTCACTGGACTGATTGGGAGATATGCATAAGGCCAATGTGAATAAGACAAACTGGAGTATAAAAGGATCATGGGAAGACAATGATTGTATGAAAACTATGATTAAGGTACATGGCATGTGTGTGCAAATTATATTCCAGGAAACTCTGTCAACTATCACAAAGGGAAAAGCTGGTTCTAGGCTCTGTAGATGCTCAGAAATCATTATGAACTAAGGTGCATGGGGAGAGAAAATCTTTTTTTAAAATAATTTAAAAAAAATTTTTTAATAAACATATAATGTATTATTAGCCCCAGGGGTATAGGTCTGTGAATTGCCAGGTTTACACGCTTCACAGCACTCACCATAAGGGGAGAGAAAATCTTAACCTTGTTCTCTGTCTCCAGAAGTGCTGAAATACATCACAGCAAAAAGCATAGAATAATTATAGTGGTGTAGTGTTGCTAATGTTTATTCTTCATATTCTCAGCTTTGCCACATTTAAATGGAAAGTCCAGTTGGTCATAGAGTAGAGCTATAATGAAAACTCCAATGGAAGTATTGAAGGGGGTAAATAAAAAGGCACCAAGAATTATCTTGAATCATTTTAACCCTTTTTAGAGGATAAGAAGTTGGGTGACTCATATACACATTCCCTAAGGATTCACACCAATGATGACACATAGAAAGTACAAAGTAGAACTAATGCTATATTTGTAATTTTACATACTTCTCTCATCTTCCATGTACTTGTACTTCACATAAAGCCTCTTTGGCAAATAACCTTCTACGTGTCCTCTGAGTATCCTTGCGTCTTCCCCTCTGCTTCATTTATATCAAAGAAAGACTTTATATGCATCAAGAAACTAGACCACATTTTCCACCCTGTGCCTAGGCCAGATACTGTAAACGGATCACCTGAATAATTGATACTAGTTCAGGGGTCTCTTTTTATAAACTATTGGTTTGCTAATGTCCCCTACTAAAAGACAAAGTTTTTCTGGCAGAATAGTAATAGAGGACTTGACCTTCTCTGGGTCTGCATGGCTCATGACAGTATCATTGTCAGGCAACTCATTTACGAATAGTATAATGGAGTGTATTATGAGACTTCTAAAGCACTCTTGGTCTATCTGCACTGCCAGCTGCTCTAATGGTGGATAAACTGCATGCTCTAAGCTTTAAAACACTCATTGTAGTAGAACTCTGGTGTATGTGGGTACATGTATTTGCACCTGTACACATGCCTATGCCCATTCGTTTAATGGCATTTTAGTTTTTACTTTTTAGATTGAAGTATAAGTGACATATAATATCCTATTAGTTTCAGGTGTACATCATAGTGATTTGATATTTTTATATAATATGGAATGATCCCCATAAGTCTAGTTACCATGTCACCATACAAAGTTATGAAAATATTATTGACTCTATTCTCTATGCTATATATTATATCCCCATGAATTACTTATTTTATAACTGGAAGTTTGTACCTCATAATCCTCTTCACCTATTTTATCTGCCTCCAATCCCTCCTTCCTCTCATAACCAACAGTTTATTTCCTATATCTGTCAATGTTTCTATTTCATTTGGTTTTTTTTTTTTTTTTTTTTTTAGAAACAATGTGTAACTGAAATCATGCATTATATGTCTTTCTCTGTAAGAGTTATTTCACTTAACATAATTTCCTCTAAGTTATCCATGTTGTCACAAATGGTAACATTTTATTCTTTTCTATGTTTGGACAATAGTCCATTGTGTGTGTGTGTGTGTGTGTGTGTGTGTGTGTGTGTACTCCACCCTACCCCTTTTTTAAAAAATTAATTTATCAGTGGACACTTAAGTTGCTTCCAGATCTTGGCTATCGTAAATAAATCTGCATGTAAGTGTGCATGCATCACTTTGGAGAAACACTCAGACATAGACATGCTGAATCATACAGTAGCTATGTTTTTCATTATTTGAGGAACTTCTGTACTGTTTTCCACAGTGGCCACACCAATTTACATTCCTGCCAAAATGTATGAGGGTTTCCTTTTCCCCACATCCTTGCCGACACTTGTATTTTTTCATCTTTTTTATAACAACCAACCTGCCGGAACGAGATGGGTAGCTCATTGTCGTTTTGATTTGCATTTCCCTGATGACTGGTGATGCTAAACATCTTTTCACATGTATGTCTTCTTTGGGAAAAAAATGTTTGTTCAGATTCTCTGCCCACTTTTCAGCCAGGTTATTTGGATTTTTTTTTTTGATACTAAGTTGTATAAGTGTTTTATATATTTTGAATATTAACCCCTTATCAGAAATATGCTTTATGAATATCTTTCCCCTTTCTGTAGGTTGCCTTTTCACTCTGTTGATGGTTTCCTTCACTCTGCAAAAGCTGTTTAGTTTAACATAGTTGCATTTATTTTAGACTTTGTTGCCCTTTCCTGGGGAGACTAGTCCAAAAAATATATTGCTAAGACTGATGTGAAAGCACTTACTGCCTTTGATTTCTTCAAGGAGTTTTATTATTTCACATCTTACCTTCAAGTCTTTAATCCATTTTGAATTTATTTCTGTATGTGGTGTAAGATAGTGATCTGGTCTCTTTTTTATTTATTTATTTTTTTTGCATGTAGTTGTTCAGTTTTCTCAGCACTATGTAATAAAGAGACTGTATTTTTCCCATTGTGTATTCTTGCCTCCTTTATCATAGATTAATTTACAGTATCATCAGGGATTTTTCTGGGCTCTCTATCTGGTTCCATTCATTTATATGTCTGTTTTCATGTCAGTACTACCCTGTTTTGATTACTATCAAAAACTTTCTAGTGTAGTTTGAAATCAGGGAGTGTGTCCATTTGAGTTTTGACTGAACCCAGTTTAGGTCTTAGACTCTGATTCTTTTAAATAGGAACCTGCCGGGATTGAGGAAAGTAACTGTGATGCTGAGGGTGCCCAAGTTCATAAGAGAATGAAGATAAGAAATAGGGGTTGGAAAATCTCTGTTAAATTGAAAAATGTTTATAATTTCTACTCCATTCTCTTCAAAAAAAGGAAGAAATGTGAGATTGTAGAACTCACTCTATGCAAGGAATACAGGAATCATTTCTAATGTTTTTAGAGTTATTGCTATTGTTGATTTCTCTTTTTCTGGGTTTTTCCTCCTTTTCTCTCTACTTCCCTTTCTCTTATCTGCTTTTCCTCCATCTCTTATTCTGGTTTTGTTTATGTTTTGAGATACAGAACTCTAAACATGGAGGTAAAAAAAAAAAAGTCTAGGGAAGGACCATCACATCTATACCACGGCCTAAAACATTAATACACTTTGAGCTTGATCTGTGACAAATCAGCATTATTCACATTTCAAAGTCAACCTTAATATCCCATTCTGCACCAGATCTTAGTAGTCCTGAGCTTAATTAAATTAGTTGCAGAGATTGTAGTCCCAACATGTAATTTCAGTGTCTCTCTGTGCCAGTTACCCTGAGGCTATCATTTGAGCTACTTCTGGGACTCTGAGAACAGTTATGTTGCCTAGGTCTAGTGATCCTATAGTTATGTTGATCTAATTTCTAATTCACCTCCTCTTTGATGGAGTGGAGAGGATTTTACCATATATCACCCTGAAGTATGACACCCAGCAGTCTCACATATGTGCCAACCTATCCTATCAAATTTGCTAGGAAGTGTTTTTTTTTTTTTTTTAAGATTGTATTTATTTATTTGACAGAGAGAGAGAGATCACAAGTAGGCAGAGAGGCAGGCAGAGGGAGAAGGGGAAGCAGGTGCCCTGCTGAGCAGAGAGCCCAATGTTGGGCTTGATCCCAGGACCCTGAGATCATGACCAGAGCCGAAGGCAGAGGCTTAATCCACTGAGCCACCCAGGAGCCCTGAAAGTCTTATTTTTAAAATATTTTTCCTCTGGTGATTTTAACCCAGTTACAATGGAAAAATACTGAAATTTATATACTTTTTTTTTTCTCACTTTAAGCTTTTGTCAAAGGAAGATTTCAAAGTCTCAGTTTTTAAGAACAAATAATCTAAAAGAAAAGGAAGGACAGGATGTGTTAATATCTAAGACCTAGCTTTCTTTTTTTTTTTTTAAAGTCTTTATTTTAGAGAGTGAGAAAGAGAGAGCAAGCACAAGTGCACAAGCGGGGAGAGGAGCAGAAAGAGAGGGAGAGAAACTCCAGCAGACTCTCCCCTGAGCTCAGAGACCCACATGGGGCTTAATCCCACAAACCTAAGATCATGACCCAAGCTGAAACCAAGAGTTGGCACCTAACCAGCTGAGCCACCCAGGGTCCCCATCTAAGATCTAGCTTTCTTTTTTTTTTTTTTTTTTTTTAAAGATTTTTATTTATTTATTTGACAGAGAGAGATCACAAGCAGACAGAGAGGCAGGCAGAGCGAGAGAGAGGGAAGCAGGCTCCCCACTGAGCAGAGAGCCTGATGTGGGACTCGATCCCAGGACCCTGAGATCATGACCTGAGCCGAAGGCAGCGGCTTAACCCACTGAGCCACCCAGGCGCCCCTAAGATCTAGCTTTCTGCATGGCATTGCCCACAAGCAAAAAAAATACAATGTTGATTAATTTAAAAGCATTTTAACATTAAATTCTCAAAACGACTAAGAAAAAGTATATATTATACAATATATAATTATTTTATATAATAAAACACAATTTCCACATTTACTCTCCTAATAATTTGAGTAAATAATGATTTAACAAAAATGCACTGAATGTAATACAAATACTAAGTTAAGTTTTATGGCTAAATATTTGTAGTATTTATTACCAATCATACACACAGGAAAAAATACAAGGGAAATGGAAAATGTTGGCAAAATAGTAATAGTGAAAAATTGCACAATTCAAGAAAAACAAATAGAAATATAATGTAAGCTACATATGTAATTCTAAGTTTCCTAGCAGTCACATTTTAAAAGTAAAAAGAAACATACTAATTTTGGTCATATATTTTGTTATTGAATAGATCTTAAATAATCATTTTAACATGTAATAAACATAAAAGTATTAATGAGATTTTATGTTCTCTTTTGTGTTGTTTTCAAAGTCCATTGTGCATTTTTTTTTACACCATATCCATTTCAGATTTTCACTGGAAACACTTAATTGAGATTTTATAAAATAAAAAGTTAAAATCATAGATCCACATATGAAAGTTGTTTTAAAGATACTTAAAATTTCAAACAATGAAATCACTTCTTCTAATATTTGTATCCACATTAACCAAAATTTATAAATATAAACTTAAAAATTTATAAACAAATTTATGAATCTTTGATAAAAAACAGTCTCAGTTGCAGAACTATATGTGTTCAAATAACTTAATTCACCATCTCTCATGTCAACTAAATGTTACCATTACATTGGAAGAGGTCTTGAAGATGAGAAGAAACTCTAAGTATAGCTATATCCACAAAAAGTTTTTCAGAATTTTTTCTTGCAGTTTTTTTTTGCAGCCAATTTACATAATGCTATAAATTATAATGAAAAAACTCTTTATATCAATACTTTTTGGATGTGTAAATCATTATTACTGATCTGTATTTATGCAAACTTTCCATTTCAACTTTTTTTTTTATCTGCCTAATTAGGTCATAGATAAACTTGAAACTTTAAACTTCTAAGAAAATTTTTATTTTGAATTAACCACAAATCTATTCATAACAGTTGATCTTTGTAAAATTTTTCTAAGACTTAACCAATATGCACTGACAAGGAACATGGGATCACTAGATTCATTGTGTATTTTTTTTCAACAGTTTTATAAACAGCTGATAATGTACCATTATACATATATACTGATGAATTTTGACAGTCCTTTCAATGATACTTCTATAGACAGACTCTGTTTCAAAAATCTGAGAATAAATATTTTCAACATAAGAGGAATGAAACAAGAGAAGTAATAATGTTTTAGAATTTAGAATTCCAAATTAGAAATTATCTGATAAATGTAATTGTAATACTGTCCATCATGGTATAAATTCATTTTTTATATCTAGCTAAAATTATTCTTTGAAACGTACAATATTTACAAAAAGCCATGCTATGAGAGTTTTTTGAGGATGGGGTGGGGTACCAATTAAGGACATCCCTTCATATCTCCATTTAAAAATAGTTTTTTGGGGGGCATCTGGGTGGCTCAGTCATTGGGCATCTGTGTTCCTCTTGGGTCATGATCCCAGGGTCCTGGGATTGAGTCCTGCATCAGGCTTCCTGCTTGCCAGGAAGCCTGCTTCTCCCTCTCTCACTCCCCCCAGCTTGTGTTTCTCTCTCGCTCTGTCCCTCTTTGTCAAATAAATAAATAAATAACATTTTTTAAAGTTTTCTTTAATATGCAGGAGTCTCAGCCAATTTATAGCTGGCTGAAGTTATAAGATTAGATCCTGTTAACAACTATTTTAAAAATATTTTATGGACATTTAATTCTGATTTTTGGTGACCAGTTTCATCAATTCTCTACTATTGAGAGGAAACTTACCAACAAATTCGTTGTTTTTCTAAAGTACCTCTTAGTATTGCCAGTTTCATTATGCTTAATTTTTTTTGTATATAGCAATTACTTTTTCACTTTGCTCAAATGACACAAATTCTCAATGCTAAAATTTGTGACATAATTTCTTCCAGTCTCACTTTTTCTTTACTCTTGTGGTATTAGTACTCTACTGTTCCTTATTCCTCATTATTCCATTCAGGTTTTTATCAATAGTATGCCTTCATTTAAATTCAATGAATTTGCTTGTACTTATTAAAATTAAATTATTAACAAATGGTTAAACTTAATTACTAATCAATTCTGATTCTAAGTTAGAATCTCCTAAAAGCTTAAGGTGTTCTTTGGCCAGAAGATAAATATATCTGAAAGTTACACCCTTTTGGGTTTCAACGATCAACCAAAACAGAACAACTGGAGAAATTAATTCAGAATCTGAAGACACCTAATTTACACTGAGTACTATTGGTAATGGGTAACCGTCACTCATTACATGGTGTTTTTAAAAAATGAAAGGGACCATGCTTTCAGATAACAACTTTTTCTGGGTTGGGCAGACAACCATGCTGTCTTTTGTTCTCTAAATAACCTTTCTAACAATGTTGCAATAATGTGGTCACCCAGTTCAAAGTCTGAAATCACTCGTTCTAATAGTAGGACAGAATGTAAGTCCTAGGGAGACAGTAAATTCCTTGCTTGGAGGGAATGAACATTTTCAGTTCCATTCTCCCCTTTCCCTGGGCACGCTTTGTACCTTGGTTCCCAGTGCATGTCACCTTGGTCATAATCCCTGTTAGTATTGTTCCCTTTCTGTGGAGGGCCTCAAATTTGACATAATATACAGTCCTCAGCCCAAAGACCGTGATGTGTAGTCTCAGAAGGGTTCCAGGGGTGATTTGAAGAAGGAAATACAAAGAACACAAAATTTCAAAAAATATAGTGAGAGTTAAAATGAAATTGGTGAAAATGTCACCTCTGTACCCTCTGTATGTCTCCAGACTTAACAATTTTAGCTCCTTCAGTGGTACCTGTTCTTTATCCGTGTCAGGAGCACAGAAGCGGGGATGCCATGAGTGGGGAAAAAAGCACACTGGGCTGTCCTGAGCTGAGGCCTGATCAAGAGATGAGAAATCATCTAACAGATGATCCCTGACCTAAACTTTTTATTGCTAGTGCTAATGTGTGCAACAGAAAGCAGCATCAATTTGTAAAAGTGATACCGGCTTATAGTACCATACTTTGTCTGATAAACATGGGAAGTATAATAAAGTAGCCCCTGAAAAGGAAAAGATAGAATGCTTCAACTTCTTAAGCATAAATTTGCTTTTGACAGTGAGAGCAAAAATGTGGGTTTATTCCCAGGGAGCTCAGTGTGTTTGTAAGGGCCTATTTAGCCAGAGTGATTCCATCTGGTTAAACAGTTACTTTGTTGTTTATGTAGTAAAACTTAAACTGACCCCCAGTCAGTTTGATTCTTGAGGCTTGGCGCGAAATAAAGCTTTGCTTGACCTTCGCTTTGTATCAGTCTCGCTCCTTTGATCATGGACCTATTATTGGGGGACCTAACAGTGTTGAGATTAAGCCTCAATGTGTACAGATTAAGCCTGTTGGATTATGTTTCACTGAAATACTGGTTGGATTTATCTAGAAGAAATCTTAGATGAAGTTGAAAGATTTCTCTACACTAATTTGTGTTAAAAATAGAGAAACTGGGTAGGTAACTGGCATCTCACTGGCCAGAGGCAGGTCATTTAATTGTTAACATTATTTATTGCAAAGCAGAGCTCAGGATCCGACACGGTAAAGAATACAAATTTCAAAGCAGCAAAAGCAGTGATTAATAATAATTGTAATGCTATGGAGTGATAGCACTGTCCTGTGTGCTTTACATATATTATACCATGTGATCTTCACAGGCAACCTGTGGGACTGATGTTTTTGTTCTTCCTACTTTACAAAGAAGAAAAGTCAATGTAAGGAGTTTTCCTAAGGTCACCCTGAGTAAACTCAAAATCCTGGCTAGAACCCTGCCTCACAGTTCCTATTCTTAGGTTGAAGATTTATACTTATAAGTCACTGAGTTAATGGGGCCATATACTATGTTTTAAAATTGAAAGAAAAAACAAAACCTACCTAGCTCGCAAGACAAAGAAATGTTTTTATGTTTTACTTACTGTGTATTATTCTTAGTATTTCCGTATATTTTTAATGTCCCTTACTGTTTGAGGACAACTGTAATTTTTCCTGGGCAAATTTTTCAAAATCAGCACTGAATATGTTTCAGGCACTGTGCCCCATAATTTAGTGTTTTGAGGGTACAAATATGAAATTACTCATGGCCTCCTCCTTTGAGTGGTGTATAATCTAGAGGAGGAGACAACTTCATACACAAAGATCTCTAATGTAGTGGAACAAAGGCAAGGAGATCTTAGAGAGGGCAGTGGATTCAGCTGAGGTCAGAAGGAGATAGTGTTTTGGTGTAGGGTATGTTTGGGTGGAGTAGGGAGGCTTTGGGTGTAGTAGCACCAAGGGGATTGCCATATTTGGGGAGAAATTCTGTGAGATTGAGATTTGAAGTGTGTGGGAAAGAAAATAATTAATATTGAGACAATAAACGTGAATTAGAAGTAAAATACACAGTGACTGTGAATGTTAACTACGATGTTTCCCAAGGTATGATGTACATTAGGAAAATATTGAGGTGGGATAAAGATTGATAAGGAGACGTTTTTCAAAGGTGAAGATATTCTAAAATTCTAGGAAATATTCCATAAGACTTCATATTAATTTTGAAGAACCAAGTGATAAAAACATGGCATTAAGCCAAAAATTCTCCTGTGAATTGCAATTTATATTTAGCTTTACAAATTGGATGAACTAGAATAGTTCATAAAATTAACATTCAAAACCACAGAGAAAAGATGCATTTACATTCTGCCATATGCCATCTGAGCTGCATTTTTTGAAAGATGGACAAGCTTCGTGCACTGTTCGACTTTTTTTTTTCAATTAATTACCCAATTACTTCACAAATTATATACTTGCTGCAAGTTGTGCTATTTTGAGATATTTAAACCAATTTTCTTTCTTGTATGTTGAAAACTTTATACTGATTTCATGTGGCTGAACGCCCCCTATTGCAGCATTTTAATTCAATTCATGAAGTTCAAGTTGGAATTTATCTTATATTTTGCTTTTCCCAGGCTCTACTGGTGTGCAATATACTAATAACCCATATATCTCTTGCTTGTTCTCTTTTTCTGCCTGCCTGTCTCTCACACACATAGTAGTCCAATTTTCCAAGAAATAAATTTGCTGATCTGTATAAAGTATACTTTAGTTAAGTATAAATTTTTAAAAATACCCTCCCTAAAGGAATCAACCTTTTATTACCATGGGAATTGACTTAAGTCTGCCATAATAAATATCTAAAATAAGGTAACAGAATCATTAGTGGAATTATGACATTTTTATCTGGTCACAGAAGCATATAAACTAAAAATTTAGTAATCACTTTACCATTTAAATACATTTCGGTCCAAGAATAATTAGTGATCCCACTATGTGTTTGGCTCTTAGTTCTCAGTTTGTCTATATAATTACCTAAATCCATCAAGATACACTCCTGAGAGAGAGCAGTAGAATTTTAGAAAGCCAATCTTTGTAACTTGAAATATTTAAAAAGCAAACATAAACTGAATTTTCTTTATTTTACCTACAAGATCCTTACTTTAAGAAAAAAGTAAAAACATTATTGCTCTAAATAGAAACCTCCTTCTTCTTTTTGCAACATCATTCACAAATGTTTTTCAAGAAGAATCTTTTATGCAAGCTGGGGCAGACCATTGTTTTCCATTTTTTTAAGAAAGGTGGTAGAATGTTTATGTTTGCATAAGTAATGGAAACAGAAGAAAATAATCAAAGTTGCTACTTTGGAGTCAATAAACTTTGAGACACGAAAATGGAAAATCTTTGCTCAATTCTAAAGTGCATTAATTGCAAGAATATTTAGCTTCAATTATGACAACTTTTTGACAAACAAGATGGAATAAATGTTAAGTGTGTGCATTTATTCCTTGACCTATCCAAATATCAGATATATTAAAATGTGAATGATGGGATTGAGACACTAGTTTATGCACACATAGGAACATTTTCCCTATATAATGTGCATATTTGCATGTGTTTATGCCTATAATCACACTTACAGAGGGGAAGGCAGGAGTAAGGAAGATTGATGGCTAGCTGGCATGGGTGCACACAGATTTACCTGCTTCTTGAAATCTCTTCCACTGTTCAGTTGCAAATGCCTCAAGCATTCAGCTACAAAGTGTACAAAGAGGCAAACTCCCACCCACGCATCAATATTCAATTTAGTAGTTTGAAACACCTATCATCTAAAACATAGTTCTTTAAAAATTCTAAATACAGTTGAAAAACTGTTATATAATGACAAAAAGGAAGAAAGTTACCAACTCTAGTACTTTTTAAGGGAAATAGATATGTGCTCTGGGCAAGATCTGTTGGAGAGGGGAAGGGTCAAGCTTTGAAGATTTGATTCCCTCCCTATGCTGCCTTTTAACTTTTCACAGTAGTTACTAAGCTCGTGTCTGTTTTGTGTTCGGGGTGCTTTAGCATCCTTTAAAAATATTTAATTATCTAGTACCAAGGCAGGAAAAAAGGATGGGAAGACTTAAAATGAAAATCATATAGGCTAGATTTAAGTTTTGACAGCCCTCCATTAGCTATTAGCTAAGAGAACTGTACAGATTTTCCTTCCCAAAATAGACTGCTAGCACTTTCAAAGCTTGGGGATAGGGATGTGCGAGTAGACTGGGAACACAGTCCACTTACTCAATGTGCTTCACAGTGTCTTGTATATAAATAATTTACCCTGTAAATCACAAGGAATAATGAACAATTTACATAATTTATCTTGATCGTCTCTGTAGTCTTTTACATTTGGCTTTGGTTCCATGTAAACCTACAATCTCATGTCTGAGAGGGAACACATGTGACAATGACCTTGCGGAATGCTGGGAGATGGGTCATGCCGAGTCTTGTGTAGTCTTAGAGCCCATTTGGTTTTGATAAAGTTATCATTTGAATTTAATTTATGTCAAAATGCAAAAATAAAACCATTTCCATAAAGGATGAGTAAAAGACTTCGAAACTGTGAATTCATGAATACCGATTGTTTTATTTTTATGTATAGGCATACTTCTCCTAAATACCACAAACTCCCTGGAATAAGAGCTATATCTTAACATTTCATCGCATCCTCAGGGTCTAACACACCTCTGTACACAGAGAAGACACTTCATAAATTGTTGATGATTTTTCCATCCATTCGATTTATTGAATTGCTATTATGTACTGTGAATTGCTACAAGGGTACTAAGATGAAACAAATGTACAGCCTATTTTCAAGGAGCTATCTATCTAGGAGGATAAATGAGATACACCAAATATATAAGATCTACAAGATATACAAAATAATAAGACAAATTGAAAAGGGGAGAGTGTTCTGGTCAAAGCACAGGCAAAGTTCAGTTGGAAGTTCAAAGGAAGGAATTCAGCAAATGGAAAAGGCTTCATGAAAGAGGTAGAATCTAATGGTGATAATAAAAAAAATTTGAGACAATGACATAGCATCATTTCAGAAACAAATATAATAAAGAATTTGACATGAAAAAATTAGATTCCTTGGAATATAGAAATATTTAAAATGGTTTCAGGAAGGTGTTTTCTTTGTGTTCATCTATGCAATATTGTCTGTCTAATCTATGCTCTTCCTAGCAAAACTACATGCATGTAAAGTGTAGATTCTTGTTTATCTGTCTGCTTGTTTGATAAACAATCGTCTGCTGATAACCATTTTAGTAGGATGTACTAAAAACACCATAAGGTATTAAAAAATAAAAAGACCCATTCATGTTCTCAAGAGCTTACTTTTAAAGAAGGTATATATACAAGCAATTATTATTAAGGAGTTAAGAGGATATATAGCAATTATTATTAACATAGAATTGGCTGATGATAAATATCCATAATAGTTGTGTGTTGGCCCATACAACACATTTTTTAAAAAATAGGAAATAGTCCTTTGCAAACCTTATCAATTTTATCAAAGTTAAAATACAGGTAATTCCTGTCTTACCAACATAATTGGTTTCTAGTACAAGCAAAGCCCTTATAAGTCAATCCCTTGATGTTATAAATTTAGGGTTCCTTCCTGAAAAAACATTTAGTGCCGTAATATATTGAAGTTATTCCTGAAAGTAAATTAAAATAAAACACAAATACCTTTGATATATACATATTAAGTGTGTGTGGGGAAATAGTGTAATATAAAATCACATTGTAGATTTCTTTGGAGGTGTTTCTACAGTTGTTACTATGGCTATTTTAATTACAATAAGAAAGATGATAAATGCAGAATGGCACAATTTAAGATTTTATTAAGTCTGGGCTTTCCCATGGGATAAAATACACTTAGACAATTTTATGGATTATGGTTTTTATTCTGTTTTTAGAAAGCACTTCAGTTTCTCACATTGCCTCGTTTCATCATTTATATGACCTATTTAGTAAAATTTGTAATCTAGTCTTTGTATTTGAGCTGTTTCTTTAAATTCTGGGTAAGCAGGGAACTGAAAAGCCTTTGATATAAGTAAACATAAACGTACAGGATTGACTAGAATAAAATATAAAATCCAGAGATGATTTCAGCTGAAATCTATCAATTTGCTGGTTAGAGAGAAAAAAAGGAACAAGTGGTCATAATTAGAAATCTCTTTATTGACAGTAAGTTAAATGCCACATTATTACCTAGACAAAGATAATCATCTGCATTTCCAAATTTTTTGCTTTACATATCTCTACTTAAGATTTGAAACTTTGACTTATGTCATTCTTTCCCTCTGCATTTGTACAGCAAATGACATTGTCCCCTTATTATCACAAGTGTGTGACTACATGTTGCAGGCATTTTTTCCTACACTCAGTCACAACCATAATTTATTCATCCCAAGGTGTACCCTGGCCAACACTGGACAAGGTTGTTCCTTTTATGAAAGAAATAATTCCTGAGGAGGGCTCTTTTCCTCTTTGATGCTATTATAGCACTGGCTTGGTTATTAATCTGCTAAGGTGATCATGTCCTACTTCAGATACCTTCTTATCCACATGCAAATGAATCACATAAGGAACTTCATTTATGCACTCAATTATTAGGTTTATTTCATTGTTATTTTTAAAAGAATATTGGCATCTGGATATGTAAATGAGGCCATAAATGAAAGTCTGTTCTTGCGATCTACTTTCTCCTACATTGTCTGATATTTCCCCTAAGCTGTTTTGCACCTGACTGGTTGCATTGTTTTAGCCCCCATTAAAATAGGTCTGAGACTTCAGAAAAACAAATTGTGCCTAAAATTGGGACTATTAAAATTCTACAGTGCCATCCACAAGCCGACAGTGGCACTGCAGAGGACCCGTAAAGAACAAAAAATAAAAACATAGGAAATGTGGTGCCCCATTCATTGTGGCACATCTAACATGTTAAAGCTCCAGAAGTCAGTTGCATATACTTTTGTCAGATTATAACTTGCAAAACCAAGGTTGGGTCAAGCTAGCTTCCTGCCACTTAGATTTCCTTGGGAACTACAATTTTCTCAATGATAAATGTAGTCACCTTTATTATAATCATACTTCCTATATGTAGGGTATTTATAAGGGAATTGAGCAAGGAGAAAAACAATCACTTTCATTCTGTTAGAATGTATCTGTTCTAAAAAAAAATCTGCAGCAAAGAAATGTCTTGTCACACATACTTTACATATTGATAGGGGAAAATAGTGGATGTTGCTTCTAACAAAGACAAGGAAGATAGGCAGAATTAGTGCAGGAATTCAAAGGAGGGTAAAAAGAAGTTCCGTATCCTTGAAAACTAACCTCTTTCCCAGGTGCCTGGGTGGCTCAGTGGGTTAAAGCCTCTGCCTTCTACTCAGGTCATGATCTCGGGGTCCTGAGATCGAACCTGCATCGGGCTCTCTGCTAAGTGGGGAGCCTGCTTCCTCCTCTCTATCTCTTTGCCTGCCTCTCTGCCTACTTGTGATCTCTGTCTGTCAAATAAATAAATAAAAATCTTTAAATAAAAAAAAATAAAAACAAAAAAACTAACCTCTTTCCATTGTGCCTTTTCCCTTTGTCATCACTAAAAACATTCCATCACTAAAAAGATTCCAAATCTTCAAATGCCTCCCAGGTCCAGGTCCAATCAAGCCACTGTAGCTTGTGAGTATTTCTTTGTGAGTGTGTGGTAAATGCTCTTCCTTACATACAAAGATTTGAACTCATAGAATGACTCCATTCAACTGAACAGAATTCTCAACTCTAACTTGAGTTTTTAAACACAGATGAAACATGAAAATATGTCAGGGTTTCAAACCTGAGGTATGTGGGTAAGGAAATTGATCTCCAGAGCACCAATTTGCCCTGGAGGAGCAAGTCTAGATTCCAGAACAGCTCATCATGCTGACTCAGGAATAAGACACAACAGGCAGTAATGGATGGGTCTTTGATTGCTCTGGTCTGTCCTTTGCAACAGGGAAAGCTGTTTGGGATTGATGGTTGATACTGATATGAAAACTGGACATAGTGCACATTTATAAGTCCTCTCTGCGCTACTGTGTTTAGTATTCTTTGTGGAGTGGATAAGAGAATGTGAAAGGGAGTGGGAGAGGCACCTGAAAATAAACAATAAGCTGCTTGAAATTTGCTTGCAAAAAGGGCTCTTGTTATACTGTCCTCTACAAAGAATCAAAGTGTGCTCTATTTAACAGCTAGAAAAATGGACTGCATTCCAACTGAGTTGAATTCAAGATAGGAAAGTTGTGTCTGAAATTTATATTATATCTATAAGTGTTTTGCAAGTCTATTAGGTTTTGAATATTTCTTATACTGTTAGTTACCTTCTATACCTACCATACTACTGAAAACTTATATACAATTTTGTAGGCTGTTCAGCACAGTAGCTGTTCTTCCTCAACAGGCTAATCTTGCAATGCATTTCTGAATAAATACATATTGTAAAATGCCTATTCCCATATCCCCCAGCTCATCATTGTCATGTCAAAGAGCCTTCCCTCTACTAGGGTCTTCACTATACTAGCACAGTACCAATTAATTGATTATAGTTGTCCAGACCTGCCCAGAAACAAAGTTATTATTTAAGGAAACCAAAGAGTCCAATTAAAGGAGATACAACAAGTTGGATATGTCTTCTTTGAATTGCAGTCACCTGGTTTTTCTAAACTACATAATCAAAAGGAATTAATACATAATCCTCATGTCCCACCACCCATTATTTTCGGTGTGGGTGTAGAATAAGCACATGAGGTTGGGTTGAGCGGATGTGGGGGTCTGTAATACCATTATCTAAAAATAGACTGTGGCTTAACTTCAAAGTGCACACTCAAAAATACACTGGCATTTTGGGTAACTATTATAATACTAGCCCATGTAGTTAAGTCAAAAGCCATCCCAATCATTACCATTTTTAAAGTTTATATGTCAATGTATTTTTGAATGCTGATATCAACGTGTAGTGTTCTGATATTCCAAAAGACCATATGTTAGAGAAATATAATCTTAGGAATACAGTGTGACATCTATGAAACTTTCAGTTTAATCGTGCTTCAAAAGCTCAGCTCCCATGTGTGTATTTTAAGTTAGCTCCTTTTCAAGGTATTCTTATGCTTGTCTTTGTGCTAATAAACTTAAGAGTTTATTAAGCTCTTGAGTTTTGCCCATCAAAGCGAACACTATGTTTAATAAACTACTTAATGTATCTGTAATTAAGCACTCTTACTTGAGGAAGAAACTCCCATTATTTTGTACTTAAAGATTGTGTATGGAGGCGTCTGGGTGGCTCAGTGGGTTAAGCCTCTGCCTTTGGCTTGGGTCATGCTGGGATAGAGCTCCACATTGGGCTCTTTGCTCAGCAGGGAGCCTGCTTCCTCCTCTCTCTCTCTGTGATCTCTGTCAAATAAATTTTAAAAATCTTAAAAAAAAAAAAAAGATTGTGTATTTACCAGTTGATATATGTGTGTCTGCTTTTTAAATGAACATATAAGTAAAGAGTGTTCTTTCTCCGTCTCTCTGGTGATATTCGAGATCTTGCCAGCTTTCTTGACATTATATAGACAACACACAATCATCTTCAGGTCAGTCATAAACATTACATAGTAAGTAAAGGGAATGGGGAGCTGAGAGGGGGGAAAAAAAAGAGACCAATGTAACCTGCCAGCAACAAACAATAATTGGGTTAGGTCAGAGTGGAGTAAAGTCAAAGAAGTTCTCTGGCAGCATTAATGAGTTAATAGGATGAAAACATTTATATTCAAGAAGTTCGTGTTGGACCCTGAACACTAAGGAATGGTCTAAGGAAGGATTGTGGTTTCTGATGCCGATTTAGATTGCCTTTATAATCTGCAGGAGGTAGTTTGGCTTTATTGGGTTTCAGTTCCCTCACAAAGTTCATCTGAAACACAAGGTTTTATTTAGGAGAATTAAAAATACTATAAAAATGTTACAAAACAGATTAAAATACATTCTCGAAAAAACAGGAATTGGTATCTTAAGTATGTTACTTTTTTTTAAGATTTTATTTATTTATTTGACAGAGATTACAAGTAGATGGAGAGGCAGGCAGAGAGAGAGAGAGAGAGAGAAAGAGAGAGAGAGGGAAGCAGGCTCCCTGCTGAGCAGAGAGCCCGATGCAGGACTCGATCCCAGGACCCTGAGATCATGACCTGAGCCGAAGGCAGCAGCTTAACCCACTGAGCCACCCAGGCGCCCAAGTATGTTACATTTTAATCTCATATATGGATGTTACATTTCCAGCAGTGGAAATATTATAGATTATCAATTTACTAGAGTGAGCCTTTTTGTGTGAGTGTACACAAAATTAGTATAATTCTTCCAGTCTTCTGTCACTTGAGTAAGAAATTTAGTGAATTTTCAATTGTATCAGATTGAATATTTTAAAGTAACTATGATGTTTGTTATATAAAGAAAATATTCTTTAGAAACTGGCTTAAATTTATTTATTTATTTATTTATTTATTTATTTATTTATTATTATTTTTAAAGATTTTATTTATTTATTTGACAGACAGAGATCACAGTAGGCAGAGAGGCAGGCGGAGAGAGAGGAGGAAGCAGGCTCCCCGCCGCGCAGAGAACCTGATGGGAGGCTCGATTCTAGGACCCTGAGATCATGACCTGAGCCGAAGGCAGAGGCTTCAACCCATTGAGCCACCCAGGCACCCCAAAACTGGTTTAAATTTAAACACAATGATGTCATGGAAAAGAATATAGTAGATTTGTCTCCTAAAGACATTAGTGTTTTCAAGTATGGCTACAAATATAAATTAGGATTTACATTTTTTTATTCATTACTAGATTACTTACTTTTTTTATGTGTGTCTCTAAGTTTTATTCACTTGAAATTGTGGCATCAAGATTTCCCTTTTATTTACTTTTTTTCTAAGTATCCTAGAAGATGAAAATGTCCTAAAATTCCTTCAATTCTTTTTATTTCAACTCGCAGTTACATAAAATGGGATAAACTGAATAATTACTGGATGGGAATCAAAATGGATGTATAAAATTTACCAGAATAGAAATATTACAGACAATACAATAGAATATAATAAAATGCAATGCAATATTGTAAGTCTTAAAATGCAAGTAATCTAAAAAATTCTGAACTTGTAACTTCTATTTTTATTTTTTATCACTTTTTAAATAATTTTTTTTGGAGGGAGCACATGCGAGTTGGGGGGTGAAGGGATAGAGAGAGGGAGAGAGAGAGAGAATCTTAAGCAGGCTCCACACTCAGTGCACAGCCCAAGGCAGGGCTCTATCTCATGACCCTGAGATGAAGACCTCCACCAAAACCAAGAGTCTGATGTTTAACCAACTGAGCCACCCAGATACCCCTTTCTTCTATTTTCAAATGTACTTTTAATTGCATGAACAGTATGGAACCAAAGATAAAAAACCTTTTTAAAATGTAACTTATTAGTGAGAGCTAAAATACTTAGCTATGTTAAGTACAAGCCCTGAAGAAAACTTCCAAAAGTGTTTATCTTCTTAAGAGCGCACCATTAATGTCTAAATAAAACTTGCCTATTGCAGAAAAAGTTTGCACCAGTAGCAGAGGGAGGGTGGTGAAATGAGACCTTACTGATATTCTAAATTTAATTAACCTTATATTTTTCTTTTTCACTTCCCAAGTTAACTGTTTTTTCCTCATGTCCCATTTTATAAGCTCACTGATTACTTCTTAACATCACCCAAAAGATGTATAATTTATTTAAATGGACTCTTTTTTTTTACATTGAAGGTAAATCAAAACCCTTCAGATTTAATAGAAATAGTACATATTTTTAAAATGCATCAATTATCTTTGCATTATCAACCAAAACAATATTGGCACCCACTAAATGTAAGTAAAATTACTTTTAACTGCCAGTAAATAGCTCAATATAACATTGTTTACATTTTCATGATTTATAAAGTTTTTTTTTTAGAGTTTATTTATTTATTTGACAGACAGATCACAAGTAGGCAGAGAGGCAGGCAGCGGCGGGGCGGGGAGCAGGTTCCCCACCGAGCAGAGAGCCCGATGCGGGGCTCCATCCCAGGACCCTGAGATCATGACCTGAGCCAAAGGCAGAGGCTTAACCCACTGAGCCATTCAGGCACCCCAACATTTTCATAATTTATAAAATAAAGTTCAGAAGTGCCAAAAAGGGTCTGTGACATCTTGAGAGGGTTCTTGAGAACTGAGTTTCTAAGATGGGTACCCCGGATAGTGTACCCAAAGCACATGTCTTAAACAGTCAAATGAACAATTCTTTTGCTCCTTAGTTCCCTTACCAGCTCATAACAATGAAATCTCATGATTTGAGAGAACACTTGCTACTTCTAAAATGTTCCCTAAACTAACACTGGCTCTCTCATTCAGTGAGCTCTCTGTGAATGATATGTAGTGTATACAATGGAGATCACTAACACACACTTCTTAAGAAAACACATCTCTGGGCATCCTCTGTATCAGATGTCCCCTTCCCAAGAAAAGGCATTTTTATCCTGTCCAGGCAGAGCACTGGTGGGGCCAAATCTATCTGCCTGTCTATAAAACCAATTATATACTTACTGGTGGCATAGTATTAGTTTGTCCCTAGGAAATATTAAAACAATACTTTAAATTTCTATATCACCTTCCATGTATTATATTAAGCAATTTAATACTCATGTCTTTTCTAGATTTTGAATATATATTTTTTGATTTTTAAACATGCTGTGTCTGGAAGGAATGGAAAGATCTTTCATATAAAAAATGCAAATAAACATTAACTGATCATACTAAGACCTCTTCTGGAGAAATGGTAAATCTAAAGAATTGAAATATTTACTGGATTTATAACAAATTTTACTAAATGCTACTAAATGAATGTGCCTACATTCTTTCATAAAGGAGGTGGCATAATCTTTGATAGCTTTTTTTTAAATATAAGATCCTCGGGACCACTGTTCTCATAAAGAATGACAAAATGATACACCAGGTTTATTCAACTTGGAAGGTAGAGAACCTCGGCCTCTTCTCTAGAGAGCAATACTTTTAATGACTCCAGAGACAGGGTTGTTATTTGGAAATCAACAAGCACAGCCTGAATTGACAGTGGGCTCTTCATGTTTTACCTTTTAATGTGAACTAATACTTTCTCCAATTTCTCATTTTTTCCTACCTACAAATAAACCAGTATAAAGAGTGTGCTATAATATTCATCCCACTCACTTCTCTATTCGATATGGCAGCACTGATGTACCAGGTCCCTAGACTAATCCTTTATTTGGGGATAGAGCTTTTTTCCAGAATAAATAAGAACAGAAATTTCATCTTAATAAGGCGAGTGCACCCTTCTGCTGTAATATCAGCTACTAGCAATCATTCTGTGCATCAATTTAGTTTTCTTCGAAAGAAAAATAATGCATAGTTTCTATCTCATTGTATATAGTGGAGATCACTAATACACCACTTCTTAAGGAAATGCATCTATAAATGAATGAATAAAGATACATGTGCTGCATAATATAATACTCTGTAGAAATATTTGGAAAAGGAAAACTTAGGAACACTCAGGAAAGAATTTCAAACCTGGGAAGCCAATAATCTAATAGGTTTTTGAAATAATGTTGAAACAATACAATTTTAACACTATAGAGGTATGTTAGCACAGCAATCAAAAGTACTTTTATTCTTTCGTGCTTGTATTTCTTAAGGAGTCATAAATCCAGACAGCTGAAAAGTAGCAACTTTAAGAGAAAAATGTATAGAGAAACTAAGTTACTACCATGGCATATAACTGAGACAGAATCAATAAATGAAAAAAGAATTCTGATTTTTTTTCCCTCCCTAGGGGATAAAGTTGCCTAGTCCTTTAAAACAAAATATCTATTCACACTGTAGTTCCATTTTCATATAAGTTGTTAAAGTGGAAAATGGGTGATAAACTTAGTAAAAAAAAAAAAAAATATGTCGTTCACATTAGAAAACAATGAAAACAATATCCAGTCTAGAGTTAATTCCCGATTCCTTGTGAATAAATCGATACAATCTATGAATCAGAGTTTCTAATGATGGGGGCTACAGATCACTTCCATCTTAACCACCTGAAATGATTGTCAATAATTCAGATCTCTGGACTCCATCCCAGAAGTAATCATCTGATTTTCAGGGACTTTGCCTTTTAATCGGTTCCTCGATGTTCTCTGTAGCCTGAGAGCCATTTATGAAGTGTTATTAATACTTTTATACTTAAATATCAGCATAATAATCTTTGTAATGAAAGTGAAAGGGTTGCAGAGAATTAAAACACTAAAATTTCTACTTATGGACAAACACTACTGAGTTATTAAAAGTAAGTTTGTCACGCTCCTGTGTGCCAGAAAGGAAGACTGGGACTTCAGGTACAGTGATTACTAGGACCTGCTTCCTCTGCTTTGGTGACAGCCTGGAACAATAAACATTGGCTGTTGTGGTTGCTTATATTTTGCCTATCATCAAGGTGTTTTTTTTTTTTTTTTCAAACTCTCAATCATAATATGATTCTATTGCATACCTTTTTAGTCTTGAGACCTTTGAGAAAAAGCTTGAATCATTCTGCTGCAGACGACCTTGGTTGTCAGATGGCCAAACAGCTTTGCTCTTCTCTACTTGTTTAAGTTGGAGCTGCTGTTTCCAGTTAGCGCCCCCTCCCCAGGTCCTCTTTTTTTCATTTACTTTCTTCTTTTCTGTGTGTACATCTTTCAATAACTTACTAATTAGTTATACCTGGAAAGTAAATTTTCTGAATCTTTGCATGCCTGAAATTACTTTATTCATTCCTGGTAAGTAGTATGATTAGGATACAATTCTAGGTTGAAATTGTTTTTTCTTTGAATTTTAAGGGTTAACTGCAGTCTTCTGGCATTTAGTACTACGATGAAATATCTAATGCCAGTGGGCTTCTCTTTTCTTTACAGTTACTTTGTTCTGTTATAGAGCCAGAGCATTGTATGATGAGAAGACTCTTGGGAAATCTTTTTTTTTTTTTTAGTTTTATTTTATTTTTCCAGTGTTCCAAAATTCATTGTTTATGCACCACACCCAGTGCTCCATGCAATACGTGCCCTCCATAATACCCACCACCAGGCTCACCTATCCCCCCCCACTCCCCTCCCCTTTAAAACCCTCAGTTTCTTTCTCAGAGTCCACAGTCTCTCATGGTTCGTCTCCCTGACTTGTTTTCTATGAAGTTGGGAGTTCCAAAATCTGGTGACTTAGTCTCAGTTGGAAAACAGTTGAGCAAGCAGAGAAGTGTCGAGGCTGCAACTTCAATCACTCAGATTTGGGTGAGGCAAAAACAAGATGGTGGCTGTCAGTATGTTGTCACTGGTTTTTCCTCTTGCAAAGAAAGCAACTTAACTAGGGATGACCTGAAAGATCACTGTCCAAAGGGTTTATGTCTGGTGCAGAGTCACAACACCAGAAAGGAGATGCAGTCTGCTGTCGGGGCAGCAGCTGAGGAGGAGTCATAGGGCGTCACCCAGAGAGTGATCCCTTACAGTGAATCTGAAAGGAGAAGGCTCCCCAGCTCCCCTGGGGTGGCAGGGGTGGTGGGGGGAAATGGGTACAACTAAAGACATGTAAAACCTCATATGAGACAACATTTAGATAGCTGCCAGAAAGTGAATCTAGCAGCCAAGAAAGTTATAAATAGTATTAGCTCAATAAATAAACATTTTATTTTCCTTTATTACTCATCACACTTTTCCACTTTGATCTCAGAAGAGTCAAAAACAATACAGAATGGAAGGAGAGAAGAGCATCAGCTGAGAGGAATCTGTAAAATACAGAACATGTTTTCTTACCCTGCTGTAAGTCTCCCATCCCTGGTCAAGCTTCAAGTAGTCCAGGGAATGGGAATGTAACCTTTGAAACAAATATGAAATAGAATTTTTGGTTGGGGTTAGACAAGTAAGATTATTTTAGTATCTAAAATAACAAAAATCTATCGGATGTACCTGGACATCTCCAGGGTGGGAAAGAGAAATTTGACATTGCACATTTAAAAGCAGAGGTTGAAAAAAATTAGAGCTTGTTTTCTTTCTTGTGTTTTCACCAATGCCAGCCCATTTAATAAACTGGTTATAATGTCTTTTTTGTTTCTTTACTGTTATTTTAATGAAGTTCTGGTAGAAATATCAAATACATGAGCCCAATCCAACATTTTAATTATATGTTCTAAAAATTATTTTTAAAAAGTTTCTGAATGTGATTATTTTTTATTCTTCCTTACTGTTTTCCTCTTTAATGTATTTTGTGAATTTGGAAAAGTTGGAACTAACAAACTTTGAATCTGTCACAGGACACGTTCCACCCAATGGCTAGTTTGCCTGTCTTTTCCTACAAATACATTTTTTAAATCAAAACTAACACATTTATTTGGATTTCAGGGAGATAGAATTTATATAAATGTATAATCAGTGTCATAAGTGGCTAGGTTTCAGATTAAGTAACAAAAGGCCAAGCAAACTAGTGCGTAGTTTGAACATGGCAGCAAGGTATATAGAAAGATGATCAAGGTTGATTCGAAATGAGATGGAGCTAGGCTTGGGGCAGAAGGTCCTTACTAAATGTCACAGGTGAAGAAGATGAGCCTCTGTTTTTGAGCTGCTGCCTCTCTACACCACTGCTTTATTTGCCACCATAACTTGTATTGGATAGCTGAGCTGACAGATGACTGACAAAAAGAGAGAAAAGGAGCAGTTGGGGAAAGAAAAGATAGAAGAAAATGAGCATAAGAGACTAGAAGGAAGAAAAAGGGAATGAGGAAAGGAAATATTAAGGAAAGGATAACACTGAAGGAAGGTCAAAAAGGGGCTATTTCTGAAGGAAATTGACTCCATTAAGGGCAACCTGTTAATCTAAATGTCAGGCAAGAGAAGTCTCTAAAAGGGCATTCTTCCTTGAGGAACAAGAGTCAGATTTTTAGCTCTGGTGTCGAATACAATAGCTACCAGTTATATATGCTATTTAAATGTAAGATTAAATTAATTGAAATAAAATAAAATTTACAGTTCAGTTCCCCAGGTTTACTAGCCACATTTAAATGCTCAAAAGTCACATGTGCTTAGAGGTTACCATATTGGATAGCGCAGACCCATTTCCATCATTACAGAACATACTGTTGGACAGTGCTGTTATGGAGCTTTATTGTTAGCTAAAGTTCAGCCAGTTCTAGGAATAGCAGGTCAAAATGGTTTGGGGCGGAGGAGGAATTATTCTGTAGAGCAGTAACTGTTGGTTGGGCAACTTAGGTTTATTACGTAGGATGAGGAGAAACAATCAGTATCCAAGACTGTATGTAACAGGGGGGAAGAGAGGAACAATTTGTTTAGGACAAGAACATTTGAAGGATTCAGTGGAAGCTTTTTAGACTTCTGGAATCTCTCATAGCACCTCCTATTAGTCAACAGAGAAGTTGAATCTCATTTTTTATGAGATCTTGGTTTGATGAGTTCTCCAGCTTTACTCCACTCGTGGCAATTATAGTCTCAGACAATTTAATTATATGACTGCCCTCAGGTCTTCTGAGGAATTTTCTCTTTGCTGTCAAATTTTAATCATCTGATGAGTGAATGGCTGTGTGGGAGAGAACACAGCCAACATTGTGAGGACAAGTAACATGGATTACTAGAAGACTTTGTATAATGCCACTTAGCCCTGATCCTGTCCCATCTGGGACCATCAGGAAGAACAGATCTTCCCTCTACTTTGAATCTGTGCAGACAGAAGTTTGATATCAATAAGTTTACTTAATACTCTGTTTATTCTCCTGATTTACCCAGAGTAACCAGGGAAACAACTTTAAGAATCTTATTTTAACAATTAAAAGAACTTAAATAAATAGAGATACAAGCACAAAAAAAAATAGCCACCACAAGAAGGTGGCCAAAAGAATGTGGCAGTCAGCATTGATATTATTCATTGATGTTACCTGATATTACCCAGGTCTGAAATTTCTTTACTGCTATTTGGGCAGTTTCTTTGTAACAAGAAAGGGCGTTTAGCTAACATAATAAGAAATATTTTCTTAATAATAAGAAATATTATTATATTTATATATATTGCTATATATCCTATATATCAATAAATCAATATTTATATATTGATATATAGAGATATATTATATATTATAATAAATAATATATTAATAAGAAAATATTCATAGGTACATAGGTAGGATAACTAAAGTCTGTCTGCTATTGAGTTAGAATCCTCAAGGTTGATGTGCAAGTAGAAGAAATGTTTATGGTGATGGGAGAATTTTTCTAGTTATAGAAGACAGTATTTAGTTAGTCTGTCCAGGTCAACAGCTCAGACTTGCCGGTTTTAGTAGATTGTATATTGGGGTGGCCAGTTCGGAAAAGTAAGGTATCCCATGAGACCAAGAAATTCTCCACATTGGTAATTATCTGTGGAACGTTACAACAATTTTTAATCTTTTAGGACAAACAGTCTTCCCATTTTATGTGATGTTCTGGCCTGGGTAATGGACTTGGGACTAAAAAACTCAAATTGATCTTTATAGACTTTGTGTACCTTATACATTGTCAACAAAGAGAATAAATTCTGCAAGAATTCCAACCTATAAAAACATAATAGAAGACCATCCACATTTTATATGTGTAGATAGGTATAAAACATGTATTTTTAAGAGTATATGAGTCCTGAGGAAACTGGACATCTCTAAGCTGGTAGTCTCTAAGGTTAGGATTATGTAATTGCAAGAAGAGGGTGCTTCTGTAAACCTTTGGAAAAGAACTACATGTTTCATTGATTTTCTCAAGTGATCAAAATAGATACAGTGAGTCCTAATGCAAGGCCATTCTAAAGAATGTCGAGCATGGATATGTCACTATAAAGTGAGTCACTGTTTCTGTGAGTGAGAGTGAAGTGGTATTAGAATTGAGGACTATAAAAAAGCGAGAAAACTATCCTTGTAGTAGTTCTCAAATCTTGTTAAAAGCAGTAGCCTCGTCTGTCTTTTTGAGGGATGAAGTGGAGGTTTTTACAAAGACTAATACAGGATAATGAATTTTTCCTTTTTAGGGCTGTAGTCACTCGAAAGCCTTTTTTTAAGGGTATTTTGGATTCATTTCAGTAAAGGTACTGAAGGATTGATTGAGACATTTAAGTGTACTTCCTGCTTTCCTGAGCTGGTCCTGGCCCAGATTAAACTGGTGACAGATTCAAGGTCTGAGATGTTGGTAGGGGGAACATCAGAAAATACATAAGCAATCTGTTCCATCTTCAAATTCCAGGTCAAAGCTGCTTCTCCTTCTGGGAATTCCAGAAAGACTCTCAGGCCCGCGTTTAATAGAGGTGCCCCATTAATAAATAAGGTCTCTTGTAGAATCACTGAAGTAAAATCACTAAGCAGAAAAGCATATTAACTGGTGAGAGGGCCCAGAGAGACTGGAGTGGCTAAAAGAAAGGCAGAGTCTGAAGGATATATGGGCTAACTATCAGTGAAACATTTGTTTTTAAACCGTTTTATTGAGATAAAATTGATACACACAAAGAGAGAAAATCTTATGAAACATTTTTGTTACTCCAGAGAAAGAAATGATGAAAAAGTGGTTAAGTTTATATTAGACAGTGTAGTCCTGGTATTAAGTAAGAAAATGGAGCATTCTGGGCTTGCAGTTATGTGGAGATTTTTCTTTTTTGTTGAGGGCATTTATTGGCAGACTAGAGCAGCTATTTTAAGGAATAGTAGTTTTCTCTTGTTATTTTTGTTTATTTTTTAAAGATACTATATCTTGCTCCAAGGTAGGACAATTTTTCCTCCAATATTCTTTGTCATTATTTCAGCCAACATTTTTCTCTAAGCTGGACATAGTCCTTGGTATTTCAATTTTTTTAAAGAGCTATTAATTTGGTCTAGAAATTTTCTTATTTTAGGTCAAAATATCCAGAGTACTCCATAAACTCATGTAACTCAGAAAAAGAGTCTGCCATGCTCTGTGTTTTCAGGCTAAATCTGCCACCTCAGATTTAAGACTCTCCAAAAAGAAAGTAGATAAGGTAGCTGTGAGGTCTTACCCTATTTTATACCCTTTTTAAATCCATCTGTAGTCAAATTGTAACCCGTACATCCTTTATCAGTCTAATCATCAATCCTTTCTGATTTTTCAAACCATGTTTTATTATTTCTGAGTCTCACTAAGTGAGCTAGTTGCTAGATACCAGAGTCCCAGACTAAATACCCCAAGGACAGACCAAAATTCCTCAGTGGATTTTTGTCTTTCAGGAGGAGGGTTTGAAATTTTTTAATTACATTATGCAAATCTGATCTTCAGCGAAGGTTAAAGCTGGAAAAGCAGGGAGATTGGCCACCATCTTCACCTAAGCTGGTTAAGAATCACTGCCAAAATACTAGCAACTGATAAAATGACTTGCTCAGCTGTCTAAGGCTCTAAGAAAGGATATGTCAGGGGATCTCCAGCACTCTGTCCTCATGGACATGGCTCAGGATGGGCAGCCCATTCCTGATCCAAATCATAGTACAAGAGTGTGGAAGGAAATTAACTGGAGCAATTGTTACTATAAACCAGTCGTTCTCAAAATGGGCCAGAGGGAGGAGTTGAGGAAGACCGTGATGACAGAAGGGATATGTAGTAATGTCTGAGGACATTCTTGGCTGTCACAACTTGGGAGGTCAGTGTGCTACCACTAGTTTCTAGTAGGTAGAAGACCGGGATGCCACTACACCTCTTCAGCAGGTCAAACTCCCACAACAAAGAACTATACAGCCCAAAATGTTGATAGTGCAGAAATGGAAAAATCCTGGCATAAATCTTCGTGCTAAAAATGCCAGACATCAGAAAGCTCTGAAGGAAAGATCTGTTGGGGAAAAGGGCAAAATTTTTAAAGCATTAGCAGAAAGGGTCAGACAAAGTTCAGTTGATTTGGTCAAATTGGTCAAAAATGGTTCTCTGAATAGGGAAGAATTGTTTTTGCAGGTTAATAGGTGTTGGTTGGGTAATTCATACTCACAAAGAGGAGTGGAGAAGAGTTAGGTGCTTAGGTCATGGGTAAGAGAGGGTTGAAAGGAACAGCTGTGGAGGTCAAAGACAAGTGAGAGCCAGAGTAGAAAATTCTCATACGAAAATAATATCAAACACAAACAGGAGCTCCATGGGAGTACAAACATTTTATCAAAATGCAGAATTCTGCCTATTGGAAGAATTGTGTCCCTTTAGAATAAAAAAGAATGTAAGCACAGTAATTAAGTTTGCTTACTTTTCAAAGAGCTAAATAATATGGGATACAACTCACAAAACTAGTCTGGTCAAGGCAATACTATTTAGGTAGAGAATATTAAACCTGTTTCTCCTTTAGAGCCATACCAAATGTTTTTAATTTAGTAATTTGAAATTCACAGCTTTAAAGGTGGATCTGTATAACTAAGCTAAACAGGCAGGATTCTTAGATGTGGTGGAATAACTCCTAAAACAAACATGCAGTTAAAAATAGTTAAAGGAAAATGATGTGGCATATAAACAGTCTGGGTAGTTTGACCTGGTTGAATGAAATCTGCAAAGATTGTGGGCTTTTATTCAGCAGTATAGAAGCAGTTTTTTTGAAAAAGGTTTTTAAGTATAAACATCAATTCCTCATTAAATCTACATTTTTTTTTACATGGTCCTCCACTAACTGTTTTTTGTTTTTTTTTTAAGTGTTAGACAAAAATATTTGAAGGAAATTTAACAGGTTTTAATAGGTGAAAAAGACTTCCTATCACAACCAGGCAGAGAAAATGACATTTTCAAGAGTGAAGGCCTGCCATGGAAATACTTTTAACAAAGCATCTCCCACAAAGCAACCTGGTCAAAGACTGAAGAACAGAGATATGCATATGAGGAAGCACAATGCCTGGTAATAAACAGGCCTGTTTCTTTTTAATGTGTAATCTTTTAGCTTTCTGCCTGGATGATGTTATACAAGGCCATCATAATCAACAAATTTCACTGCTGCTGAGGAGAAGAGGAAGTCTAAACACATCAGCAATTTCTTAAGAAAGTGCAAATGCCAAACAAATCAGAAATTCATTAACTAGATGGTGCTGACATTTCCCGGTGGCTTTTGGAGAACTGAACCATTCATTCTTCAATCTTTACCCAGAACAGGGGGCTCTCTGATAGTAAGTGTGAAGTGTGCTTTAGTTTAGACTTAAAAAAAAAAAAAAAAATGATCTGATGAGCATTCCTACTTTCAAGTTGTAGTGTTTTGTTGAACATGACCTGAGGTGCCTCGGCACATCACGGAACTTCCATATCGGATTCCCCATTCGCCCTCATTGAGCCTTTGACTGGGACTTTCATCCCAAGCTGTATCATCCACAGCTTGTTATATCACAGAACAGATAGAATAAAATGTCTTTCTAAACTCCTTTTACTTTTTCTATAGAATATGTTAGTTGGCTTTTTAAAAAAATACTAATTTTACAATTTTGTCTTTATAATACTTAATTCACTGGAATCCAAATCTATTCATGGTCTCTAAGCATGAAGTCTAAATAATGCCAATTCCTTTCTCTTTACCACATGAATATACAGCCCGCTGGTCAGACTAAGAGGAGGCTTATAAGGAAGACAGTAAGGACATAAAATACAGGCACACAGAGCCCATATTAGCCAGTGAGGAACAGTCAGAAACAGCCTGTGTGAATAATTAGGTTGAATAATTGAATAAAACAAAATCACACAATCATGTGGATTAAAAACAAATAATTCCCAGTTTAGGTTCCTGAGAAAAAACTTTCCCCAAATCCTTCCTCATATTTATCCTTCATAATATAAGATACAAATTAATTCTTGAATTGTTATAAACTGACTGTCCACAAAAAGTTAGTTTTAATCCTAGCCACGTTAAGTGAAGAAGCAGATAAATTTAACTGTGTATGATAATATAAATATTATGTTAATATTTCAAAGAGCTCCTTACTCTAACTCAAATTTTTGACTTTAGGTATTTGGACATATTGATATGACATTGGCCCAAAAGCATTATGTGGAATTATATTTGTTTTAAAAACATTAAACGTATTTTAACTGATTTCTTTCTAAATTAAAAAAGATTAAAATTTTGACATTGATTAAATAGCTATAGAAATTCTTGCTTTGAGTATTACTGTAGGGTATCGTTTTAGAGTGTTTTTTAAAGTATAGTTTATTTTGTCATTTAGTAATAAAATGGAGAAAAGAATATACTATAGTTATATAGATGTAGCAATTTACACCAAAATGTTCTTAAGTCAAAAAGTTCGTAAATCTGTCAAATTATCAGTATTCTATTTGCCTAAGCAGTGGAACTCTATCCAATGTCATATTTTTTAATCTTTCCTACTGTATTCTTAAGTATTTAAATTATTTCTATCAGAGTTGCATACTATCAAGTTGATGGCTCACTTACAGTGAAAATCAAGATCCCCAATTCTTAATGGCTTCTAAAATTTTCCTGTGTATAAGATCACAAGCAAGATCTTGAGCTTCATGGCTCCTGTGGCATAAGCTTTCCCTATGCAATATTGCGTACCTAGGCAGAAAGAAAGGCAGTTGATCTGAAAAGTTGATGTAATACCAAATACCAAATTCTAGAGTCCCTGGTTGTCAAGCATATTCTATATCCATGAGGTGCTTAATTAAGTATACTGGCAAAATTCTTGTAGATAAGTAGCAGAATGTTTTTATAGATAGTGCAGAGTTTTCAGTGTACAACTATAGTTACCATTTATTAATCTCCATATTCTGCTTCTACACAGAAGTTTTAAAGAGACATTTTAAGTATGTTTGTACATGAAACCATTGACTCTATCTGTATAAATCTTAAGAAAATTCCAGGGGCTCCTGGGTGGTTCAGTGGGTTAAGCCTCTGCCTTCAGCTCAGGTCATGATCTCAGAGTCCTGGGATCGAGCCCTGCATTGGGCTCTCTGCTCAGCAGGGAGCTTGCTTCCCCCCTCTCTCTGACTTCTTGTGATCTCTCTCTGTGTCAAATAAATAAATGAAATCTTAAAAAAAAAAAAAAGAAAGAAAGAAAATTCCAAAACTAGTCCTTTTGCCCAAGTATCATCAGTCATCTCTTGATTTCTTGAGGATTGCTCTCTAGTACTTGGCTCAAGAACAATTTATTTGGACAATATGTTTTCACCTCTTGCATATTCACAACATTTTCTCTGTAGCCATTATACTTGAAGTAAACTTGATATAAAATCACGGGGTATACATATTGTTTCTTTAAATAACAGGTTTTACTAGACAAGATTTATCTTTTAAGCCAAGTAGTTCTAAGCAATAGATCTGTGTGAATCAGTCTGGGACAGGATTTGTCTGCTAAAAGTGTGCCCTTTCAGTTTGAGATTTCAAGGGTATTGTTTGTCTCAAATTATGTATGTATGTATGTATTTATAAAGATTTTATTTATTTGGCAGAGAGAGAGAACACAAGCAGGGGGAGCGGCAGGCAGAGGGAGAAGCAGGCTTCCTGCTGAACGGAGAGCCTGATGTAGGGCTGGAACCCAGGACCCTGGGATCATGACCTGAGTCAAAGGCAGCTGCTTTAACCAACTGAGCCACCCAGGTACTCCGTCTCAAAGTATTTAGTTATAGTTTTAAATAGTTTTTCTCTATTGTTTTAGTTTTCTTTTTCTGGGGCTCCAGTTAAGCATTCTTTGGGTCTCCTTAGCATGATTTATCATTTTTTCCTATAATCCTTTTTTGTCTTTATTTGTACTTTATATTTGAAATTGAAGTGTAATTGACATACATGTTATATTTCAGGTGTCCAACATAGTGATTTGACAAATATATACATTACAAAATGGTCAGTGTGGTAAATGTAGTTATCTGTCACCATGCAAAGTTATTATAATGTTATTTACTATATTTTCTATGCTGTACTTTTTATCCCTGTGACTTATTTATTTTATAACTGAAAGTTTGTACTGCTTTTACCTAATTTGCTTATCACCCCCCACCTCCTATCGGGCAATCACAAGTTCATTCTCTTTATTTAGGAGTCCATTTCTCTTTTGTTTTTGTTGTTGTTTTTAAGATTCCACATGTAAGTGAATTCATATGGTATTCTTTTTTTCTACCTGACTTATCATTTAGCAGAATACATTCTAGGTGCATCTGTGTTATCAAGAATGGCAATTTCTTAGAATAACTGAGTAATATTCCATTGTATATTTTACCACATCTTTATCTGTCAATGGAATACTTGGGTAGCTTCCATATCTGACTATTAAAAATGATGTTGTAAAAACATAGGGGTACATATAACTTTCCAAACTAGTGCTTATGTTTTCTTTGGGTAAATAGTAGAATTCCTGAATCATGTACTATTTCTATTTTTAATTAAAAAAAAAAAGGGTTTATTTATTTATTTATTTATTTATTTTGAGAGAGGCGGGTACAGAAAGAGTTTTAAGCAGACTCCTTGCTAAGTGGAGAGACTGATGGGGGACTCATGACCTAAGCTGAAAGCAAGAGTCAGATGTTCAACTGACTATGCTACCCAGGTGCCAAATGTTTTAAAAAATTTTGAGGAATCTCCAGAGTGGCTGCAACAATTTGTATTCCCACCAAGAGTGCATCTTTTCTTCACATCCTTGCTACACTTAATATTTCTTCTGGTCTTTTTGATACTGGCCAGTTTGAGTAGTGTGAGAAGATACCTCATTATGGTATTGATATGCATTTCTCTCATGAATAGTGATACTGAGCATCTTATCATGTGTCTGCTGGCCATTTGTATGTCTTCTTTGGAAAGTGACTATTCAGGCCCTCTGCTCATTCTTAGATTATGTTTTCTGGGTTTTTTTGTATCGAGTTGTATGAGTTCTTCATCTATTTTAAATATCAACTCCGTATCACGTGTATCATTTGAAAATATCTTCTTCCATTTAGTGGGTTGTCATTGCTTTTTTTTTTATTATTTATTTCTCTGTACAAAAGAGGTTTAGTTGGATGCACTCCCTGTGGTTTGCTTTTTTTTTCTTTTGTTGCTATTGCCTGAAGAAACAGATCCAGAAAAATATTGTTAATGCCAGTGTCTAGAAGAGTAATTCCTATGTTTCTTTTACCAATTTTTTGGTTTCAAGTCTTAAATTTTAGTCTTTAGTCTAGTTTGAATTTATTTTTGTGTGTGAGGTAAGAAAGTGCTCCAATTTCACTCTTTTGCATGTAATCATGTGGTTTTTCTCGGACCATTTATTGAAAAGACTGTTCTTTTTCCATTTTATATTCTTGCCTCCTTTGTAATAGATTAATTGACTATGTAAGTGTGGGTTTATTTCTGGGCTCTGTATTCTGTTCCATTTATGCGTGCATCTATTTTTGTACCAGTGCCATTTTGATTACTATAGCTTTTAAGTATATGTTGAAATCTGGTATTGTTATACCTCCAGCTTTTGTACTTCTTCCCCAAAATTGCTTTAGCTATTTGAGGTCTTTTGTAGTTCCATACAAATTTAACAGTTATTTGCCCTATTTCTGTAAAAAATACTATTGGCATCTGATAGGGATTGCACTGAATCTATAGTTTGTTTTGGGTAGTATGAACATTTTAAGAATTCATGGATTCTTTGAATCCATGAACATGGTATATCTTTCCATTTATTTGTGTCATCTTCAATTTTTTTTCATAATTTTCTTTAAGTTTTCAGAATACAGGTCTTTTATCTCCTTACATTTATTCCCAGGTATTTTGTTCTTTTTGGTGCAATGGGATTGTTTTCTTGTTTAGCACCCACATGTTTGGTGTTGAGAGAGTGTTCCATTTTTTTGGTTTTGTTTTTATTTTCTTGTAAATGATTTATTCTTTCATACTGTTGTGGTCAGAAATGATGCATAGTATGATTTCATTCCTTTTAAATTTAGGGACATTTTTGTGTGTGTCCTAACTGGGGTTCTGTCCTGAAGAATGTTACATGTACACTTGAAAAGAATGTGTATTTTGGGGTAGCTGGGTGACTCACTTGGCTAAGCATCTGCCTTCAGCTCAGTTCATGAATTCAGGGTCCTGGAATTGAGCCCCACATTGGGCTCCCTGCTCAGTGGTGAGTCTGCTTCTCCCTCTCCCTCTGACTCTCCTCCTTGTTTGTGTTCTCTCTCTCTCTCTTTCAAATAAGTAAATAAATAAAATCTTTTAAAAAAGGAAAAAGAATAAAAAAAGGAAAAAGAATGTGTATTCTGCAATTTAGGAGACTATATCTCTATATAATCTCTTAGGTTCATCTGATCCAATGTGTCATTTAAAGCCACTTGTTTCCTTGTTGATCTATCCATGAATGTAAGTGCAGTGTTAAAATTCCCCTACTATTATTGTATTACTGTCTATTTCTCCCTTTAGCCTGTTAATATTTACTTCATGTATGTTGGTTCCCCTACATTAAATGTATAGATATTACAGTTGTTTTATCCTCTTGTTGGATTGATTAATTTATCATTAGGTAGTGCCCTTCTTTGTCTGTTATAGTCTTTGTTTTAAAAAGTCTATTTTGTCTGATATAAATATTGTTCCCCTGGCTTTTTTTTTTTTTAGATTTGCATGAAATAGCTTTTTTCATTCCTTTATTTCAGTCTGCATGTGCCTTTAGATCTGAAGTGAGTCCCTTGTAGACCTATAGTCTTACTTCTTTTATCCACTCAGTCACCCTGTGTTTTTTGATTCAGAAGTTAGACCATTTACACTTAAAATAAATATTCATAGGGATGTATTTATTACCATTTTGTTCATTGCTTTCTAGTTTTAGTGTGAATGTGTGTAGTTCTTTTTCCTTTCTTCCTGCTCTCATCTCTTGTGAATGATGACTTTCTTTAGTGCTATCCTCGGGTTCCTTTTTCTTTCTTTTTTCTGTACCTATATAGGTTTTTGGCTTGTGATTATTAGGAGGTTCATATATAACGTCTTAAATATGTATCAGTGTATATTAAGTTAATGGTCCTTTTGGTTTTGAACATGTTCTAAAAGCACTGCATTTTAACTCCTCCTCCTCTACCTTTTATGTATATGATGGCATATTTGATATATTTTACATTTTTTAAATTTTGTGAACCCTCTAATTAATCCTTTTACTAATTTTTAGATAATATTTATTTTACTACTTCTGTCTTTTAACATCCATGGTAGCTTTATAAATGATTGATCTACTACCTTTACTATATGTTTGCTTTTACCCATGAAATTTTTCCTTTCCTAATTTTCTTCTAGTTAAAGCCTTTTCTTTTCCACTTAAAGTAGTCCCTTCAACATTTCTTAAGGGGTTTGCATTATTCATTTGTTTTTCTTTTTTTCTTTCTGTTTATCTTTGTCTTTATCTTTAATCTTGACATTAAAATTATTACATGTTGTGGTGTGGACCTCCTTGGCTTCACTTCAGTTCCTCTTCAGGAACTTTATATGTAGGTGTAGATTTGATGTGTCCATGGGAGGAGATGAGTTTAGGATCTTCCTATGCCTTTCTCTTAGACCTCTGGCTCCACTAGTTCATTTGGATGAGTGGCATATCTCTTCTCTTCATGTACTTTTGTGCTCTTAGTAATTAGTTTTTATTTTTTAAAGTTTTACCTTTTTATCCATTCTGTGACCATCACAGCAAACCATTCATTAAGTTAAGGAGAGGCCTCAGAAGAAACTAAACTTGCCAACACCTTGATCTTAGACTTGTAGACTCCAGAACTGTTATAAAATTAATTTCTATTGTTTAAGTCACCCAGTCTGTGGTATTTTGTTATGGCAGTCCTAGCAAACTAATATACCTTGCTAACTCTGAAATTCATTTTGAAAGAATAAGCACATTTTGTTTGGAAAGAGAAGGAAAGAAAGGTTTGATGTTATGAGTTAAGGTAGAGAACTTGGAATGCTGTCCCCAGAATCTATTATTACATCCCAGTAGCTATAGGGCCTGTTATATCAAGAATACAATGTGATTTTATTCCTGAATAAATTAATTTTCAAATGATGCCTTCTATATCTGCTAGAAGTTAGCAATGTTTACTTGTTCCTGTTTTCTTCATCTTGCCATTTCCTCCATCTTTCAACCTGAAACATTCTTTTGCTCAATGTCTAAGATTCCTTTATCTTCTGCATACGTACTTATTTGTCATCTTGTCAAAACCCAATTATCAGTCACTAGGATTTTCTAGACAAGGGTAAAGCACGTTTTTTGGAATCTACAGACATGTTGATTGTGTGGGACAGCTGATCAGAGATTAGGGCTGCAGGGAAAGATATTAGAGGTGCGGGAGCCATAGAGCATACACACTGACATTTCTGCACTGAAACTCTCTACATGGTTCATAAATGCTTCTCCTACTCCCAGAACACCACCTCACTTACAGCCCAGCAAATCTTGTCAAAACCCTGATTAATCAGAGAAATTTGAAGAATAACTGGAGGAAAGTCTTCAAAAGGGCTAATCAGATCTGCAGTGTAAGGGGTCTACTTAAGAAGGGATCAATATAATTGACTTGAAAGGCACAAGAAACTATATTATTGCATAGCATGATTTTTTCATTTGTTTCGTTTCACTTTTCAGAAGTACATTTTATTGTGGAGTATATGCTTTTATGCTGTTCTAGTCACATTTTGGTAGACGTATTTTTGAAAAGAGTAATAACTTTAAAGTGAAGATTTAGGGGTACCTGGTGGCTCATTCAAACATCTGCCTTTGGCTCAGGTCATAATCTTGGGGTCCTGGGATCAAGCCTTTTGTTGGGCTCCCTGCTCAGCAGGGAGTCTGCTTCTCTCTCTCCTTCTGCCCCTCACCCCAGCTTATGGTCTCTCTCTCCCAATAAATAAGTAAAATCTTTTAAAAAAATAAAATGAAGATTTAAATGAGAATTTAGCTGGTATCTTAAAAATTGATGTGTATTGCTAAAAAAATTCTCATGTGATGATTTTCTAAAATTTAAAAATTAGACAGTAATCTAATTCTTCTTAATTCTATAGGTGTGACATACAATTAAGATTCAAGATAGGGGCACCTGGGTGGCTCAGTGGGTTAAGCCACTGCCTTCGGCTCAGGTCATGATCCCAGGGTCCTGGGATCGAGTCCCGCATCGGGCTCTCTGCTCAGCGGGGAGCCTGCTTCCCTCTCTCTCTCTCTCTCTGCCTGCCTCTGTCTACTGTGATCTCTCTCTGTCAAATAAATAAATAAAATCTAAAAAGAAAAAAAAAAAGATTCAAGATAAAGTTTCCTGCTTTTAAAATGCTTACATTAAACACCAGTACTTTCTGTTTTTCTAGCCAAATTCTGATGCATTAATATGTCAGAAATGTTTTCCCAGATGTTACTTAAGATTTTCAATCCATTTACCCTACAACTTTCATTTCCTGATGTCTGAATTTCCTTCCTTATCCATTTCAGGTTTATAATCTACCACTCCTTTAGAACATCTTTAATTCTCTTGCCAAACTCTCTGTTGTACTCACAAGGTAAAATGGAACTCCATATTAACTCTACTATATGCCTGCTTCTCAGAAGTATCAGCATAGTTAATTAGGACAAAGAAATAGTGATTGGCCTTACTATAAATTTATGACCACATACTTCAAATAGGCATTAAAGATCTATTGTATATTTACTCCCCTATTCTCTAAAATAACTTGCATGCCTTTCTTCTCCCTTCAGATATCCAAACCCTTTACTCTGCTTTTTATCTCTGAGTGTATTTTCTTCACATTTCACTAAGAAAATAGGTTGCATCATATAGGAACTAGTTTATCTTCCCACCACCAAATCTACCAACTTCTTTTTTTTTAGAGTACTAAGTACTCTTTTTTTTTTTTTTTTAAATTTGTCAGAGAGAGAGAGGGAGAGAGAGTGAGCACAGGCAGACAGAATGGCAGGCAGAGGCAGAGGGAGAAGCAGGCTCCCCGCCGAGCAAGGAGCCTGATGTGGGACTCGATCCCAGGATGCTGGGATCATGACCTGAGCCGAAGGCAGCTGCTTAACCAACTGGGCCACCCAGGCGTCCCCTACCAACTTCTTAGTATCTGGACCAGTATTATCTACCTTCCTTCCTAATGAAATTGATAGAAGTGGTGAGCCATATCCTACTCAGGGTGTGGGCTTTCCTTTGTGCTCTGGACTCTATCTCCTCTCTCACTCACTAGCTATGTGATCCTTTTCCTGATCATCAACTTCTACCATCTGCATACAAATATTTTTTAGTTTCTTCATCTTTAACAAAAATATTCTTCTTTTCCCTCCCATCCCTCTTTTGATACCTTACTATTTTCTGCTTACCTTCACAAGAGTTCTAAAAGAATTGTCAATAGTTATTGCTACTCTTCATAATATATTGTTCTTTTATTAACCCACTCCATTTGGGCATCTGTTACCATTGTTTTGTTGATTGTATCACAGTGACATCATAAACTGCTTTGGAGTTCTTTAGCTACCTTCTACATAGTCAACTCCTCTTTCCTACATATATATAACTCTCTGGCTTTCACACCATCACATTCTCCACATTTTCTTCTACCCCATTAACTGATCCTCCACAAATTTGTTTTGTCTCCAAATTCTCTTCATGGCTCTTAATGTTGATTACTCTAGGACTTAAATGCCTTCTTTCCTCTGTGTATAAAACCTTCTCCCTACTTAAGATCCTACCTAGTCCATTGCCAGTCCAGTACCATCTGCACCTGAATTGGTCTATGCAGCACTATAAACTCCCACTCTGGCCACTTACCTTGCTTTCTGGCTAGAACAGCCTCAGGACTAGTTTGCACTGATACCTTGATTATAAAGTCAGGTCACTGCCAGTGCTGCTGCTTTCACTACAGGCTAAGTAGCTTCACATAGGAGGGCTCACCTACTTCTGATCACTGGTTTAATGAGACTATTGGGGTTTTGGCTTCCTTAGTGGCTGCTTGGCATGTGAGTTAACACCTTGTGGAAGGAAGTTAATGCCTCATTGAGTGGACCTTGACCAAGAGAAACATGGAATGAAAATGAACCAGTAGAGAATTTTTCTCCTTTCCTCTCTTCTGGAAAGACTATTAACAGTTATGGTAGTTTCAGGCATCCCCACAGTAGACATCTCATGTGATCAAACAAACAGCTTGTTGGCTCTATAAGGCATCTCCCTGTATTTGTTCTCACTCCCCTTTCCTCTCCAGTTTTCCTGATATTGCCAATAAATTGTTCACAAGTAAGAATCAAGACATGATAAGTATATAGATGATGCCAGTATCTCTGGCTCTAACTTTCCCCCAATCTCTGAATTTGTATATCCATTTACCTGCTTAATTCTTTCATCTGAAACACAATTGACTTCTCATATTTAACAAAATTCTAGAATTTCTTCAGAAAAATCATCTTTCTCAGACTCTCCCAAATCAACTCATGATGCCAAATCCATCCAGTTACTCAAGTCTTCAAGTTCTATTTCTCCTTTTTTTCATCTCTCATATCCAATCTTTCATCATGTCCTATTGGCTCAATTCACAGTATATTCCAAACAGTCCACATTCTTTATCTTCACTGTTGGATAGCCATTATTATCTATTGCTTAGGTTACCCCATTTACCTCTTGATTTCTGGTTTCATGTTCTTTTACTCTTAGAATCCACCCAAAATTATCTTTAAAATATGAAGTAGACCATATCACATCCCTGCTTAAATTCATGCATTAGATTCTCATTGTTCTTGGGGAAAAAAATCACATCCTTATTCATAGAGCCTACATGGCCCTAAATAACACCCACCTATCCAACTTTATCTCCTAGAACTTTCCCTTTTGTCTGTTGGGCTCCAGTCCCATTGGCCTTCCACCAAGTTCATCCTTGATATAAAATGTTTATACCTGCTGTACTCCCTGCCTCAAATTTTCTGCCCTGAGATATGTTATTTTTCTTGTCATTTATGCCTTAAACACAAATGTCACATCCTAAGCAAAGTTTTCCCAGACCATCCAATTAAATTTTTGAATTTCTCCTTATAAGCCATCCCTTCGTATAACCTGTTTTATGGTTTTCATATTTGCCATTATCTAAGATGATCTATTTCTCTCACTCCCCACTGCCACAAAATTTCCATGAGAGTAAGGACCTTGTATGTGTTCTTCATCACAGTGTCCCATACCAAGAAGAGGACTTAACATATTTATACTAACTTAATGGGCATTTAGTAAGTAGCTATTGAACATGTGATTGGTTGTATGAATGAATAAATGATTTCAAACAATTACATTGATTCTTTTCCCAAGCTTGCTTGAATTTCACCTGGATGATCTGAATGTTTTATTATGTTACTGAATAATTCATTTTTTCTAATAAAAAGTAAAGTCTATTTGAATCACCATGCCTATAAAGATTGGTCAAGGTTGAATTGGTCAACCTGTTAGTTTTGTGCCCCTTACTAATCTATTAACATAATCCAGATAATTTTTATTTCATAATAAAAATCTCATTCAGTTACTCATTGTCAACTAGAGACATCGGATCCCAAATAAAAGACAGTTTGTAAAACAAACAAACAAACAAAAACAAACAAAAAAACCCTCAAGTTAAATGGAAGGAAAGTTTAATTTTTTTGCTTTTATTCTACAAAGGAAGAGAACTGGTGCTGAATCTCCAGTATCCTCAGCCTTGGATTCCAAAAGGGCCAAGATGGCTGGGTGAAGCGACAATTACTTTGCAAATGGGTCTGCATTGAGATCAGTGCTCTTTAAACCTGACTGAAGGAAGTAAAGCAAGAAAAAGGTAGATTAAGAGAGCATCAAGGTGGCCAAACAGCTTGATTTACTCTCACATCTCAGAAACTTTCATTAAGATTTACATCATGATGCTGACCTAGTGCCAAAGCAATTTTTTCATAGCTGAACAAAAAAGCTAATACTCTCCACTTGGGTCAGGTAACCTTTTTCTTGCTCACAGCAAGTAATGGAGTTTGCCTCATGTGAGTGAGACTGACCAATGGACATATATCGCTGTATTCCAGAGAAGCAGGTTCTCCATGTGATAAATCTGTGTTCCACTTATTAAGGTTTTTTTTAAAGCTCTTTCTCATTTTTTTACATTTTTCTTAGTGAGCTTAAGAAAGGCTATACACAGTTATGTTTTCTTTCTTTCTTTCTTTGCAGGCTGACATTAAAATGCCCAACATGATTTTCAAAAGCACCTGAAGAAAAAATGGCCCAAAACCTCAGGAAACAAGTTGTTAAAATATAACTTAAAAAAAAAAAAAAAGAAAGAAACACATAACACATACAATACACAGCCTCCCTCTGTTAAAAGTATTTCAGCAGTGGCAGAAGTTAATTAGAATGTTGTTTTATGTAATTGATTCCAGAAAAACTGATTTTTTAAGTGAGAATAATCATAGAAAAAAAGACACTATAGAGAAACAAAATGACTGTCTTAGAAACTGTTGTATTAATAGTTTCAAAGAAGTAAGATATGTAGTAATCATAAAGTAAACTAGTGAATGACATCAGTTCTATTCAGTGAGGATTAGTATAAGAACCATTTCAGCCAGACAGAAATAGAAGTTCAGTCCCTCTAGTCTTGCCTTGGTCGTATCAGGGAATTTTCTTTTCCTAACTTCAACCAACTGGTTCTCTTGGGCTAATACATACAGTCTCTCCATGTGAATGTTTAAAAAAAAAAAAGTATTTCTTGCTCAGTAAAGAAGTTTTAGAGTGGTATATTATTTATTTCACAATAATAGCAAAACTCATTTTGTATAAATTATACAAATCAAATAATTAAATTTAAGGCAAAATAAAAATGAGAATTAAGAGCCCAATCATTAGGATATACTATGTTATAGAATAGTTGATTTCCATAAAAGTGAGAGAAATAATATTCTTTCTGGCAGTATTGAAGCTTACCAGTGCCAATATTTCCATTTTTACGGAAAAGATGACTTCATAGAAAACTTTTTTCTTTTTTTTAAGTTAACATATAATGTATTATTTGTTTCATGGGTACAGGTTTATGAATCATCAGTCTTACACAATTCACAGCACTCACCATAGCACATACAGTCCCCAATGTCTATAACCCAGCCACCTGATCCCACTACCCCCCAACAACCCTCAATTTGCTTCCTGAGTTTGAGAGACTCTTATGGTTTGTGTCTCTCCCTTACCCCATCCTGTTTCATTATTCCCTCCCTTACCACGATGATCCCCTGCTCTGCCTCTCAAATTCCTCATATCAGAGAGATCATATGATAATTGTCTTTCTCTGATTTATTTCGCTTAGCATAATACCCTCTAGTTCCATCCATTTAATTGCAAATGGCAAGATTTCATTTTTTGGACGACTGCATAGTATTCCATTGTGCATATATACCACATCTTCTTTATCCATTCATCTACTGATGGACATACAGGCTCCTTCGTAGTTTGGTTATTGTGGACATTGCTGCTATAAACATTTGGGTACATGTGCTCTTTCAGATCACTACATCTATATCTTTAGGGTAAAAACCCAGGAGTGCCAGTCCTAGGTTGTAAGGTAGCTCTCTTTTCAACTCTTTGAGGAAGATCCATGCTGTTTTCCAGAGTGGCTGCACCAGCTTGCATTCCCACCAACAGTGTAAGAGAGTTCCCCTTTCTCCGAATCCTTGCCAGCATCTATCATTTCCTGACTTGTTAATTTTAGCCATTCTGCCTGGTGTGAGTTTTGATTTGTATTTCCATGATGCCGAGTGATGTGGAGCACTTTTTCATTTGTCTGTTGGCCATCTGGATGTCTTCTTTGCAGAAATGTCTGTTCATGTCTTCTGTCCATTTCTTGGTTGGATTATTTGTTCTTTGGGTGTTAAGTTTGATAAGTTCTTTCTAGGTTTTGGATACTAGCCCTTTATCTGATATGTCATTTGCAAATATCTTCTTCCATTCTGTCAGCTGTCTTTTGGTTTTGTTAACTGTTTCCTTTGCTGTGCAAAAGCTTTTGATCTTGATGAAGTCCCAATAGTTCATTTTTCCCCTTGCTTCCCTTGCCTTTGGTGATGTTCCTAGGAAGAAGTTGCTGTGGCTGAGGACAAAGAAGGCCTGCATTCTCCTCAAGGATTTGGATGGATTCTTGTCTCACACTGAGGTCTTTTATCCATTTTGAGTTTATTTTTGTGTGTGGTATAAGGAAATGGTCCCATTTCATTCTTTGGCACGAGGCTATCCAATTTTCCCAACACCATTTGTTGAAGAGACTGTCTTTTTTCCATTGGACATTCTTTTCTGCTTTGTCAATGATTAGTTGACCATAGAGTTGAGGGTCTATTTCTGGGCTCTCTATTGGGTTCCATTGATCCATGTATCTGTTTTTGTGCCAGTACCATACTGTCTTTATCATTACAGCTTCGTCATAGAAGTTGAAGTCTAGAATTGTTATGCCATCAACTTCAGGTTTCTTTTTCAACATTTCTCTGGGTAGTCAGGGTCTTTTCAGGTTCTATATAAATTTTAGGATTATTTGTTCCATTTCTTTGAAAAAAGTTGATGGTATTTTGATAAGGATTGCCTTATATGTGTATGTTGCTCTAGATAGCATAGACATTTTAACATTAGTTCTTCCAATCCATGAGCTGGGACACTTTTCCATTTCTTTGTGTCTTCCTCAATTTCTTTCATGAGTACTCAATAGTTTTCTGAGTACAGATTCTTTGCCTCTTTGGTTAGTTTTTTCCTAGGTATTTTATAGTTTTGGCTGCAATTGTAAATGGGATCGACTCCTTGATTTCTCTTTGTTCTGTCTTGTTGGTGTATAGAAATGCAACTGATTTCTGTGCATTGATTTTATATCCTGACATTTTACTGAACTCCTATATGAGTTCTAGCAGTTTTGGAGTGGAGTCTTTTGGGTTTTCCATATGAAGTATCCTATCATCTGCAAAGAGAGAGTTTGACTTCTTCTTTGCTGATTTAGATGCCTTTTATTTCTTTTTGTTGTCTGATTGCTGAGGGTAGGACATCTAGTACTATGTTGAATAGCAATGGTGATAGTGGACAGCCCTGCTCTGTTCCTGACCTTAGGGGAAAAGCTGTCACCTTTTCACCATTGAGAATGATATTTGCTGTGGGTTTTTCATAGATGGCTTTGACAATATTGATGTATGTACCCTCTATCCCTACGCCTTGAAGAGTTTTGATCTAGAAAGGATGCTGTACTTTGTTAAATGCTTTTTCAGCATCTATTGAGAGTATTATATGGTTCTTGTTCTTTTTTTTTATTAATATATTGTATCACACTGATTGACTTGTGGATGTTGAACCACCCTTACAGCCCTAGAATAAATCCCACTTGCTCATGGTGAATAACCCTTTTAATGTACTGTTAGATCCTATTGGCTAGTATTTTGGTGAGAATTTTCACGTCTGTGTTCATTAAGGATGTTGGTCTGTAATTCTCTTTTTTGGTGGAGTCTTTGTCTGGTTTTGGGATCAAGGTAATGCTGGCCTCATAAAATGAGTTTGGAAGTTTTCCTTCCATTTCTATTTTTGGAACAGTTTCAGGAGAATAGATATTAATTCTTCTTTAAATGATTGGTAGACTTCCCCAGGGAACCCTGGGGAAGTTTTCCTTCCATTTCTATTTTTGGAACAGTTTCAGAATAGATATTAATTCTTCTTTAAATGACTTCTTTAAATGACTTCCCCAGGAAGCCCTGGGTTCTTGTTTGTTGGGATTTTGATCACTGCCTCAATCTCCTTACTGGTTATGGGTCCATTCAGGTTTTCTATTTCTTCCTGGTTCAGTTGTGGTAGGTTATATGTCTCTAGGAATGCATCCATTTCTTCCAGATTGTCAAATTTGCTGGCATATAGTTGCTCATAATATGTTCTTACAATCATTTGATTTCTTTGGTGTTAGTTGTGATCTGTCCTCTATCATTCATGATTTTATTTATTTGAGTCCTTTCTCTTTTCTTTTTAATAAGTCTGGCCAGGGGTTTATCAATCTTATTAATTATTTCAAAGAACAAGCTCCTAGTTTCGTTGATCTGTTCTACTGTTCTTTTGGTTTCTATTTCATTGATTTCTGCTCTAATCTTTATTATTTCTCTTCTGCTGAGTTTAGGCTTTCTTTGCTGTTCTTTCTCCAGCTCCTTTAGGTGTGTGGTTAGGTTGTGTACTTGAGACCTTTCTTGTTTCTTGAGAAAGCTTGTATCGCTATATACTTTCCTCTCAGGACTGTCTTTGCTGTGTCCCACAGATTTGGAACAGTTGTGTTTTCATTATCATTTGTTTCTATGAATTTTTTCAATTCTTCTCTAATTTCCTGGTTGACCCATTCATTCTTTACTTGGATGCTCTTTAGCCTCCATGTATTTGGGTTTTTTCCCACTTTCCTCTTGTGATTGAGTTCTAGCTTCAGAGCATTGTGGTCTGAAAATATGTAGGGAATGATCCCAATCTTTTAATACTGGTTGAGACCTGATTTATGACCCGGGATGTGACCTATTCTGGAGAATGTTCCATGTGCACTAGAGAAGAATGTGTATTCTGTTGCTTTGGGATGGAATGTTCTGAATATATCTGTGATGTCCATCAGGTCCAGTGTGTCATTTAAAGCCTTTATTTCCTTGTTGATCTCTTGCTTGGATGATCTGTCCATTTCAGTGAGGGGGGTGTTAAAGTCCCCTACTATTATTGTATTATTGTCAATGTGTTTCTTTGATTTTGTTATTAATTGGTTTATATAGTTGGCTACTTCCATGTTAGGGGCATAAATATTTAAAATTGTTAGATCTTCTTGCTGGACAGACCCTTTGAGTATGATATAGTGTCATCTATATCATCTCATCTCTTACTATAATCTTTGGCTTAAAATCTAATTTATCTGATACAAGGATTTCCACCCCAGCTTTCTTTTGATGTCCATTAGCAGGGTAAACTGTTAGGTCCTTCTGGTCTAGTGTGTCATTCAAAGCTGTTGTTTCCTTACTAGATTTTCTGTCTGGATGACTATCCACTGATGCTGAAGTCCATTACTGCTATTGTATTATTGTCAATTTCTCTCTTTGGGCATGTTAATAATTGTTTTATATATTTAGGTGCTCCTATTTGAGTGCCTAGGTACTTAGAGTTGTTATATTATCTTGTTGGATTAATCCCTTTATCATTATGCAGTGCCCTTCTTTGCCTCTCATGGCAGTCTTTGTTTTCAAGTCTACTTTGTCTGATATAAGTATTGCCACCCTGGCTTAATTTTTCCCACTTCCATTGACATGGGATATATTTTTTTATCTCTTCACATCTGTTGTCTTTAGATCTGAAGTGAGTCTCTGGTAGGCAACATATAGATGGTCTTGTTTTCCTTTTTTAAAAAAAAATCTGTTCAATCACCATTTGTCTTTTGAATGGAATATTTAGTCCATTTATAGTTAAAATACTCATGGATAGGTATATACATATTGACATGTTCATTGTTTTCTGGTTGTTTTTAGTTCTTCTCTGTTCCTTCTTCTCTTGCTTTCTTTCCTTGTGGTATGATGGGTTTCTTCGGTGTTATGTTTGGATTCCTCTCTTTTTATTTAATGTGCTTCTATTGCATGTTTTTGATTTGTGGTTACCATTGGGTTCATATATAGCATCTTAAATGTGTAGCAGTCTATATTAAATTAATGGTTGCTTAAATTCATATACATTTTAAAGGCACTAATTTTTTTTCTTTAAAGATTTTGTTTATTTATTTGACAGACAGAGATCACAAGTAGGCAGAAAGGCAGGTGGGGTGGGGGAGGGAAGCAGGCTCCCTGCTGAGCACAGAGCCCAAGGCAGGGGTAGATCCCAGGACCCTAAGATCATGACCTGAGCTGAAGGCAGAGACTTAACCTACTGAGCCACCCAGGTGCCCCAAAAGCACTAAATTTTTACTCCCCTTCCATGTTTTATGTATATGGTGTCATATTTTACATCTTTTCATTTTGTGTATCCCTTGGCTAATTTTTGTAGCTATAACTGATTTTACTACTTTACTGTTTTAACCTCCATGCTGGCTTTCTAAGTGATTAATCTACTAACTTTATTACACATTTGCTTTATATACCCATAAAGCATTTTTCTTTCATAATTTTCTTCTAGTTATGGCTTTTTGTTTCCTCTGTAGAATTCTCTCTAATGATTCTTCTAAGCCTGTTGACTGTGATGAACACTTTTAACTTTTGTCTAAGAAACTCTGTCTCTTTCATTCTGAATGACTCTTGATGCATAGGGTGTTCTTGATTGTAGGTGTTTTCTTTCAACTTTAAATATATCATGACACTTTAATTTTTCTCCATTTTTTAAATTGTGTTATGTTAGTCGCCATACAATACATCATTAGTTTTTGATGTAGTGTTCCAAGACTCATTGTTTACATATAACACCCAGTGCTGCTTGCAATATGTGTCCTCCTGAATACCCACCACCAGTCTCACCCATCCCCCCGCCTTCCCCCCTCTAAAATCTTCAATTTGTTTTTCAGAGTCCATAGTCTCCCATATTTTGTCTCCCCCTCCAATTTCCCCCCCTTCACTGGACACTTCAATATATCATGACACTCCCTTCTGGCCTGCAAATTTTTTTGCTGAAAAATAAGCTGAAATCCTTACAATTTTTTTGTACATAACTATTTTCTATTGCTAATTTTAAAATTACCTCTTTATCCTTTTTACCAATTATGTGTTTTGGTATGTATCTCCTTCTGTTTATCTTGTTAGGAGCTCTCTGAGCCTCTTGAAACTGGATGTCTGTCTCCTTCCTCAGATTAGGGAATCTTTCTACTATTATTTTTTCAAATAATTTTCTCTCCCCTTCTCTTTTTCTTCTCTTTCTGGGATCCTTATACATGCAAATGTTATTACATATGATGATATCACAGAGTTCCATTCACCTATTCTCATTTTTCATTCTTTTTTTCCTTTTTGCTGTTCAACTTGGTTGTTTTCCATTACCCTGTCTTCAAGATTGCTGATCCATTCTTCTGCATCCTTAATCTATTGGTCACCTCTACTATAAGTTTTATTTTAGATATTGAAGTCTTCATCTCTAACTAGTTCTTTTTTATATTTTCTCTGTTTGAAGTTCTCACTAAATGCATCCACTTTTCTCAAGTCCAGGGAGTATCCTTACGACCATCACTTTGAATTCTTTATCAGGTAATTTACTTATCTGAATTTCATTTAGCTCTTTTTCTGTGATTTTTGTCTTGTACTTTAATTTCTGACAAATTCCTCTGTCTCCTCATTTTGTCTAACTCTCCCTATTTGTTTACAGTAGCCCTGGGCTTATTGGTGGGCGGATTGGCAGTCAGCCTGGGTGCCTGCAGTTAGTCCCTTGCCACAGCTGCAGGTGCATTGAAGGGAAGGGCATTCTCCCTACACAACAGCTAAGACACCTGGCTAAAGGAACTGTAGATGCCCTAATGCGTGGGGTGGGGTTATCTCCCCCACCTCATCCCCAGGGTGGGAGTCACTTTGGAGTAGTAGTAGTAATTTCAGCCAGGGCTGCCTACTGAATGTGGCAAGGCAGGTACTGCTTGAGGGGATGCCTGCTGAGATGGGCAAGTTGGATGGGGTGGGTCCATACAGGAATACCAGAATAGGGCATGCAGTGCTAGCAAAGTAGATTCAGAGTGTTATTGCTGGCTCCTGCAAGCTTCCAGCTATTAGGGCTAGCAGAGGGGAAGAGAAATGGCACCCACCATTCCTTTTGTTCCCAGAAAAATCTGCATCTCTCTCCCTCTCCTGTACACATTTTAAGTATATCCACAATATATACTGCACACTTTTCAAACTGCTGCTTCTGTGCTGTCTCAAGCCAAGTTACTTAGTATGCTGATTCTCTAAGGCTAGGGACTCAGTTACCTATCTCTCTTCAGCTTCTCTTCAGTTAAGCCTGCTGGTTTTTAAGGTTACCAGACTTAAATCCTGCTTATTTTTAGAACCCCTGGAGTTAAGCCCCATTAATTTTCAAAGCCAAACTTCATGGGAACTGTCTTTCCAGTGTAGGTCCTTGGGGCTAGGAGTGCCTAGTTTGGGATCTGATCCCTCACTCCTCTCTGGTTATGATGTCCCTCCCATTTATGGTTAGTTGCACTGGAGGATTTGTTCCTGATGATGTCTCTTCCCCTCCTCCCCTTTTTGATGTGGCTCCCTGTCTATAGTTAGCTGTGAAAGATCTGTTTTGTCAGTCTTCATGTTGTATTTGGAGTTAGTTGTGCAGATAAAGTTGTTGCCTCAGTGTATCCATGGGATGAGGTGAGCTCAGAATCCTCCCAGTCAGCCTTCTTCCCAGCTTCAGTATCAAAACATTATTTTTTAAATATTGGTACTGCATCCATATTAATAGTGAAAACAGAAGATATTTGTATGAAATGAAGAATATTAGAAAATAATTTAGAGCATGCCTCTGCTAGGGATGATTTTGTTTTTTTACATATGTCAACTAATTTCACAACACTATAAGCATTATAAAAGGCAAACCTGAGGAACTTAAAGGTTACCTAACTTGCCCAACGTTATACAAAAAGTAAATGGCTAAGCTGTTATTATGTTTATATAAAATATTTATATCTTATTTAACTATATAGAAATGTAATTGATCCAGAGTAATTTTTCCCTAGGTTTGCTTTAGTACTACCTTTATTCAAATAAAACTTTTTAGGTCCTTACAAACTATTATATCAAGCTTCAGATATAGGATGTTTGTCCAGGGTTAAGCTGGGCCCTTCCAAAGGGAGTCACAGAAAAGCTCCCCATTCAAAGTCAACAAATGTGAACAGCAAGAGCAATCATACATAGCATAATTAATCGGAGATCTGGTTTCAGCACAGTTAAATCAATAGAGTCCTTTTTCCCATTTCTACTTACCATGTGTACAGAGTATGATCACAATTGGCTACAAGGGTAGAGTTTAAGTATAGGATAAAACCCAACAACTATTCTCTCAAAACAGTGGACAGTCTTTATGGGGAAGGATGTACAAATGGTACTGGGGACAGCAACAACAAAAAAACTTACACCTTCAATGACACTGAAGAAAAAAGAAAAAAGTCAGATCCATTCAGATGTCAGATACTCTAAAGCTATTCACACCCAGCATAAAGTCCCATTTACTTCTGCAGTTTGGAAGACTGCTAATCTGCTTGCTCTGCACATGTTCACAGGAAATCTTCCCTGTCCACATAAAACACAATTAGCCCTCCTTCTCCCCACCCCTAAAATGCAATGGCTGTTGAAGAAAAAACTTATTAAATGCAAAGAAACTTATATTAATCTTTTATTCATTAAAAACTCTGACAGCAAGAGGGTTAACATCTTAAAAATCATAAGCAGAAAAAGAATCAAGATGAAAAGATGGATCCCAAATAAAAATGGACACTGGATGTGAACAGCCAACTTAAAAGGAGAAAACCTTAATTGCCAATAAATATGTACAACAATGTTCAAACTCTCAGTCCTTGTTTGTAGATGGTTCTTCATCCTATGCAGGTATCACCTGAAAGACTACAGCTGAGCATTATAACCCCATCCCAGGGCTCCTCTATAGCACACTGATGAAGGGATCTCCTTTCGGGAGGCTGACTACAAACGGTGCACCTAGGAGTTTGTTTTCCCTGAAGAGAGGATAGCCAGATACCCAGATCTAAACCAATACATGAGCTGTGACTAAGAGTTTAAGTAGGTGGTTAGAGACTTGGTAAGAAAACGATAGGGAAATCTCTCTGAATGGGCTCAAAGTATGAAGATCCTTCTATCCCATATGAGTGTTCACCAGATAATGACCCTTTCAGAGGAATATTTTATTATCTGGTAGAAGATTACCCTATGAAGACTTCAGTCAACTTCCCTCTCCAGCCACTTACTTAATCACTCAATGACCCTATGAAGAAAGTGGCCTTGGCAGCAGGAGAAGCAGCATGACTTTCACTCACTACGGCCCTTCTGACAACAAAAAAGTACCGAGTACCTGATCCTTCAAAATTACAGACCAACACTGAGCCCCTAATATGGCATGATTCTGCAAAAGAAACTGTCAGCTACTCAGTAGCAGGTTGATTGAGTTGGATTGCTTGCATTATGAAAGGAGCAATAGACACTGACAATGTATTTGCCTTCTCTGACTGCAATGCTCCTGTCAAAACCATCTCTGAATTTACAAACGTCTCATCCATCATAGAATTTTTTACAGCATCATTTCTAACCTAGAAATTCATTGTATATCAAATGAAGTGCGGGAAGGTGTCCCTGCTCATGGTATTCACTGCTTTTACCACGCCTCTAAAGCAGCGGATGTGATGGAAGAGTGAAATCACATATTGAAAAGAGTGAAGGACTAGTTGGGTGGCAACAACTTGCAGTACTGGGGCAGCGTCCTCAAGATACAGCATATGCCATACATCCATGATAGGTATATGATGCTGTCTCTCCAAGAGACTAGATCCATGTTTCCAGAAAGCAGCAGAAGAAAATGGGCTTAACTTACATCACTTCACTTTTAGTAATAAATTAGCAACATTTCTATATCTCTTTTTCCACAAATTAAGGCACTGCTAGTCTAGCAATCTTGGCTCTCAAAGGGGGAATGCTTCCAGTGGGGTACAGAGCAATGTTTAACTATGAGCTGAGACTGCCTTGTGGCTACTTTAGGTGTTTGTGCTAATAAATTAACAGGCAAAGTAGAGAACTTCAGCATTGACTCTGGTGATTTATCTTTCTTTTTTATTGAAGTATAGTTGAGATGGAATATTATTTTAGTTTCACGTGTACAAAATAGTGATTGGACATTTATATACATTATGAAATGCTCATTATAAGTATAAGCACCATCTGTCACCATACAAAGTTACTATAATGTTTCTGACTACAGTCCCCATGCTGTATATTACATCCCCACAATTTATTTATTTTATAACTGAAGTTTGTGACTCTTAATCCCCTTTGCCTATTTCACCTGTGTCCTACTCCCTTATCCTACAGGAACTACCAGTTCTCTGTGTCTGAATCTGCTTCTGTTTTGTTTTGTTTTGTTTTGTTCATTTGTTTGGTTTTCTAGATTTCACATACAAGTAAAATCATGTGAAATCATAAAGTATCTGTCTCTCTCTTCCTTACTTATTTTATTTGACATAATACCCTCCAGATCCATCCATGTTGTCACAAATGACAAGATTTCATTCTTTTTAACAGATCAGTAATATATCATTGTACATACAGGCACAACATCTTTTTACCCCCTTATCTCTCAAGGGCCACCCAAGTTGCTTCCATATCTTGGCTATTGTAAACACTGCAGTAAACATAGGGGTACATATATCTTTGGATTGGTGTTTTTGTTTTCTTCAGTTAAGTAAGCCAGAAGTAGAATTGCTAGATTGTATGGTACTTCTATTTTTAACTTTTTGAGGAGACTCTATACTATTTTCCATAATGGCCACACCAATTTACATTCTCACCAACAGTGCGTAAATATTCTCTTTTCTCCACAAGCCAACATTTTTTCTTGTCTTTTTCAGACTAGCTAGTCTGACAGGTGTAAGATGCTATCTCACTGTGGTTTGGCTTTGCATTTCCCTGATGATTAGTAATGTTGAGTATATTTTCATATGATGTTGGCCATCTGTAGGTGTTCTTTTGGAAAGATGCTCAGGTCCTCTGCCCATTTTTAAAGAAGATTCTTAATATTTTGGTGTTGAGTTGTATGAGTTCTTTATAGATATTGGATGTTAACACCTTATAAGATATATCATTTGTAATCTTCTCCCATTCAGTAGGTTGCCTTTCTGTTCTGTTGATTGTTTTCTTTCCTATGCAAAAGCTTTTTAGTTTGAGTTGTCCCAATTGTTTATTTTTGCTTATTCTGTCCTTGCCTGAGGAAACAGATAAAAACAAGAAAACAAAACAAAACAAAAACAAAAATTGCTAAGACCTATATCCAAGAGATTACTGCCTATGTTTCCTTCTAGGAGTATCATAGTTTCAGGTTTCACATTTAGGTCTTTAATCCATTTTGAGTTTATTTTTGTGTATAATCTTCGAACATGGTCCAGTTTCATTCTTTTAACTGTAACTGTCCACTTTTCCCAGTACCATTTATTGAAAAGACTGTCTTTCCCCCATTATATATCCTTGCCTTTTTTGTCACAGATTGATTGATAGTATAAGCATGGGCTTATTTCTGAGTCCTCTATTCTGTTCTTTTGATCTAGTGTCTATTTTTGGCCAATACAATACTGTTTTGATTACTATAGGTTGTGGTATACCTTAAAATTTGGTATTATGATATCTCCAACTTCTTTTTTCTCAATATTGCTTTGGCTCTTTGAGGTCTTTTGGTTCCAAATGAATTTTAGGATTGTTCTAGTTTTGTGAAAAAATGCTGTTGGTATTTTGATAGGAATTGCATTGCATCTGTAGATTGCTTTGGGTGGTAAAGACATTGTAATAGTACTAGTTCTTCCAATCCATGAATATAGTATATCTTTCCATTTAATTGTATCATCATCAGTTTCTTTAATCATTGTCATACAGTTTTCAGAGTATAGGTCTTTCATCAACTTGGTTAAATTTATTCTATCTTAATAACCAAGGGGAAATTGGATTGCTGTTATTTTTTTTTTTTTTTCATTATTTAAATTCAATTAGCCAACGTATAGTACAACATTAGTTTAAGGTCTGGAGTTCGTTGTGTATAACACCCAGTGCTCATCATATCACATGCCCTCTTTAATGCTCATCACCCAGTTACCCCATCCCCCCACTCCCCTCCCTGCCAGTAACCCTCAGTTTGTTTCCTATAGTTAAGAGTCTCTCATGGTTTTTCTCTCTCTGATAACCTTCCATTCAGTTTTCCCTCCCTTCCCATATGAATCTCTGTTTTGTTTCTTAAATTCTACATATGATAATTGTCTTTCTCTGATTGACTTATTTTGCTCAGCATAATACCCTCCACTTCCATCCACATTGATATAAATGGTACGATTTCGTTCTTCTAATGGCTGAGTAATATTCCAGTGTGTGTGTGTGTGTGTGTGTGTGTGTGTATATCACATTTTTATCCATTCATCTGTCAATGGCTCTTTCCACAGTTTGGCTATTGTGGACATTGCTGCTATGAACATTGAGTTGCATGTGCCCCTTTGGATCAATACATTTGTATCCTTGGGGTAAAGGGTTGCTGTTATTCAATGGAGGGAAGAAGGAGTATGCCTGGAATATTTGAGATCCCCTAGGGTTCTTCTTAATACTCTCCTGAACTGGGGTAACTGGGTGGTTCAGTTCATTAAGCATCTGATTCTTGGATTCAACACAGGTCCTGATTTCATGGCTTATGGGATTGAGCCCCATGTTGAGCTCCATGCTTAGCAGAAATCTTCTTGGATATTCTCTCTTACTGCCCCTTCCCCCCAACTCTCTCTCTTTCCCAAACAAATAAATCTTAAAACAAATACTCTTCTGACCTGTAATTAGCCAATGGGAAACTAAACCCAATAGGAAGGAGCAATAATGATCCAGACCTTCAGGAATGAAAATTTTGGTCACCCCACCATGTAAGAAACCATGATCAGCTGATATGCTTACTAAGGGTAAAGGGAATATGAAATAGGTAGTAAGTGAAGGATGTTATAAATAACTACAATGAGGTAACCAGTTGCAATAATGAGGACTATACTAGTTATGGATATTCCTTTCCTGTTGTGATTTTTAATGTATTTATTAATAGATTACCCATGTGTTCTTCCCTTTTCTTATCACCTAATTATATAACATAAGTTCATAGTAGTGAACTTTATATGTCCATATTTAAGTTAAAGTTCATCAAAGGGGGTGTATGATTCACCTGGGTAAAGAATGTATATCACCCAAAGTTGAATAATGGGACATTGCATCCTTTCTGTAGAGAAGGTTAACATGTTTCATTTTATACACCAGATAGGTGCTTCATCATGTTAGTTGGCATTATGATGTGTAAACTTGGCTAAGCTAAACTACCTTTGCCAGGAATCAATTCCCTGAACACTTCCAGTTAAAGCTGCCACAACAGAAACTTACTTGATATCAAGAAGGCAGAAGTGAAGAAATAGGAATGGTTTACTGTCTGAAGGTCAATGCACTTCAGGCTCTGTTGGGAGCCCACAGAAGTTTTCACAAAGCCCACAGCTTCTCCACCTGCCGCTAAATCATTTCTCTGTTTCTCCAAGTCTGGGCCAGATTTGGCAAAACAACAGCTTCCCCAGCAGGTACCCATGGAAACAAAATCAAAGTCTTTGAGATGGAGGGAGGTCAGGGAGTTCTATGAATGATGGATGCAGGTTTCAGCTTATTCCTCATGGTTTACAATTGTTCATGCTGCCCCCTCACTTTTCATTTTCTTCCCACTAGCCTGCCCCGTGCACTCAGGTTTAGTACCACATACAGAAGAAACAGCCAAATTCAGGCTGTTTTTACCAGTTCCTGCAATTTCTTAAATTCAAATCCCTATAATAAATCCTTTACTCTACAGTATTCCCAGTGGTTCTGCTTCTCTGGTAGAACCCTGGCTGACAGAAGAGATAATTTTGCCACTTATGACCTGGAAAGAAAAAAAATATTTTGATTTCTAGAATTACTAAATCATCTCCCTAGGTAAAAGAGACAATAATAGGCAAACCTTTATATCTTTAAGTATGGCTTAGGAGTAAATATGTGTTAAGAGAAGTATTTTATCCTGGGTTCCTGAGAAAGAAAGCAAGCCTGAGACAAGGAGAAAAGTGCTAATATATTATTTGGGAAGTCCTTGCAGAGCTGCAAGGGTGAGAAAAAAGAGAAGCACAGCAAGGAAAGATGAGAAACATTGTAAAGGCAAGCATGACAATGTTGAATAATGCTTCACAGGAGTGACAAGGAAACTACCAAGTCATATGGCAGATGCATTAGCTGAATATTCAGGGTTTCTCTAGAGAGGCTGCCAGGACAAACCATACCTTGAAGCCCTCTGTGGGAGAAAAGATGGAGGAAAATGTACCTGCCAGCTTCACCCTTCTCCTGATTCCCAATGATCAGAGTTTAACACATAGACCTTATTGTTCAGGTCTCAATCTTGGCCCTTTTCACCAAGTGTGGCAGTGGCAGGAGAATCCAGACCCCCCTCTCTTTGGCTGCATCATAGAAGCCAAGAATGAGGAAGCAGGATTCCCAGGGTGTATGACTGTTCAGCTTTAGCATTAATAATGCTGCATCTTTAGAAAAAAATGAAAGGCGTCCTTTTGCTTTTAGGAAGGGGGAATCCATGGGAGCCAGTGAGCCCTGTGTATGATAAAGTAAATAAGTCAAAGAAAGATGGTTAAGGCTGGTCTTCTGATGAACAGCCTTGGACAAACCCAGTGAGAAAGTTCCCTGGCTCTATATAAAGAATTTAAACGGGGGAGCTAATTAAATGTCTGAGTACATCATGCTTGATGAAAAACACTAAAGCATGGCTGTAAAAGTCAGGATCAAGGTAAAGATGGCCACTAGGATAACAAGTACTCAACATTTTTCTGCAGAAACTAACTAGTCAACATACTTATAAAAAAGGAAAAAAAAAATCAGTGTAAAAATCAGAAATGCTAGTGTCATTATTTGTAGATAATAGACTTCCATCTTGGGAAATGTACTAGAACTGCTTGTACTATTACAAGAGATTTCAGGGAGATGGATAGATACATAATTAATAGACAGAAGTTCTTGGCTTTATTTATGCAACAAACCATACTACATAGGTTGAGGCTACAGTAGGAAATGAGCAAGAACTACATAAAAAACTGTAGAAGGCTGCTACAGTCAAGAAAATAACATGTGGACAAATAGTACATTACATGACTGTACGTAGTAAGATTCAATATCACAATGTTTCGACCTCTTATAGGTAAAATTATAAGCACATCAAAATCCTAATGAAAATAAAAACAAACTTTTTTTTATGTTAGACTAATCTTGAGTTTTTTCATATGGAAAACTAAGAATGACTAGGATGGGAAATTTTGAAGAAAAAATACTAATGAGGGGACATTAGGCCTACTAAGTATAAAATTATAAAACTATGTAAGTAGAAACACTGTATTATTGGTTTATGAATAAAAGACATTTTAAAAGTCCAGAAATAGACTCAAATATATATACAAATTTAATATATGATGAAAGCTGAATTACAAATCAGTATGGAAAAGACTGGTAATTAAATAAACAATTTAGGGAAAATGTTAGGGAGATTCCACACCCCACGTGGAAATAAATACCAGTTGGATCACAAGTTCAATTGTAATAAAAAATGAAATTATTAAAGTACTAGAACCTGTACTATTCTTGATAATCTCAGAATGGATAAGGCCATCTATAGTGGAAAGCTGACAGAGATCCAGGAAGCTACCTCCTTGCCTCATGGTGGGATGAACTCTGTATGTTTTGTGCTCTGGTTTCTGTGGGATCAGACTGAAGCCAGACTCCAGACCACTCTGTCCCACTTCTGTCACTGTCCTTTCCCTGAAAGCACTTCCTAATAAATTATACAAACAGAAATGCCCATCTGAGGATCTGCTTCCAGTGAACCAGTTCTCAAACACTGGTGAATTTATTGTCTATTAGGAAATTAAAATGAAAGTTAAAATAAAACCTAAATTCTGAGCCCTGAGCCCTGGTTATGGGTTACTTTTATTGCTGAGCACTCCTGCTTTATTTACTTTATTCTTTGAAATCCAACATAAGCCTCATGAATTCCCTCAGAAAAGCAAGTCAATTAATTTAAAAACAGTCCTCAGGGATAGTCAATCTCTGGTTCACAAGCCTGATTAACATGATCAGCTACTACTATTGGAGGAGAAATTGCAAAATTATGGGAGTCTTTTCTCTTGGTCTTAAGAGTGAGAGACTGATTGGAGGGAGAGAATTGACTCTATTGTTGTAGTTCTACTGCCTGGTATTGGAGACCTGGAGCAGTGAGAGTGAAGATTAAAACTTGGAGCATCAGGGTTGTAAGGCAGCAACTACAAGACCGCCAGATCTCTTCGCTTTCTCATCCTGTTCCTTAGATCCTTTGCTTTCTCATCCTGTTCCTTAGATCTCAATAAAAGTTCACTGCAAAATTATGTTTGTCCATGGGGTTCCATTAGATTTAAATGCAGCATGTCAGCCTCTAGTTTTGTCAAAAGTTTGACTAATTTCCCCTCATCTCAGCAAAGACTGATTTCTCACAGCAGTCACTTCTCCACCCATCTTACTCCAACCTCAGCATCTGGTTTCAAGAATAAAGCATCATCGATCACTTCATCACCTAGGAAGAGTTCTTCTCACTGGTGTTTTGTTCTTTCAGTGTTCTCTGTATTTATAATGATTTTAAAGAAGATACGTATATTAGGGACACCTGGGTGGCTCAGTTGTTTAAGCGGCTGCCTTAGGCTCAGGTCATGATCCCAGCGTCCTGGAATCGAGTTCCACATCGGGCTCCTTGCTTGGCAGGGAGCCTGCTTCTCCCTCTGCCTCTGCCTGCCACTCTGTCTGCCTGTGCTCACTCTTGCTTCTCTATGACAAATAAATAAATAAAATATTAAAAAAAAGAAGATACGTATATTAGGTTTATCTGCTCATGTCTTGTTATAACAGAAGGAAAAATTGCCTACGTTCTAATAAGAGATAGAATGTCCAGCCCCATTCCAGTTATTTCCAGCTTTGTTTTCAAAGGTTTTACAATACACTAAGAAAAAAAACAAAAGTAAGAAATACAGTAGTGGAAAGGATGAAGCAAGATATCTGCATATCATTTGGACATATATTAGAAAATTTAAAATCATTTATAATTGGATTAATTGAATTCAAAGCTAGTCTAAAGAAAAGATAAATGCATAAATTTTTTCCATATAATATACATAAGATGAAAGAGAATGAAATAGAGTAAAAGCTTATCAATAGCAACAAATTCTTTTTTAAAAATATTTTATTTATTTATTCAACAGAGAGAGAGACAGCGAGAGAGGTAACACAAGCAGGCGAAGTGGGAGAGGAAGAAGCAAGTTTCCTGCTGAACAGGAAGCCCGATTGGAGGCTCCATCCCAGGACCCTGGGATCATGACCTGAGCTGAAGGCAGATGCTTAAGGACTGAGACACCCAGGCACCCCAATAGCAACAACTCCTACAGCAAGAAATAAATATCTAAAAATAAAGTAAATAAGATCTTTGTGAAGGAAACTTTACAAATAATATTAAAGATATGAAGAAATGAAGAAGCATTACCTCTTCCCTAGATAGAAAAACTAAATATTGTTTTTAAAATTCCATTTTTGGATAATTATTTTATAGGTGTAATACAGTTTTAATAAAAATTGAAGGTGCGCCCTAAGAGGGTTGTAAAAACAAAACCATGGGGGGGCGCCTGCGTGGCTCAGTGGGTTAAGCCTCTGCCTTCAGGCTCAGGTCATGAACTCAGGGTCCTGGGATGGAGCCCTGAATTGGGTTCTCTGCTCAGCAGGGAGCCTGCTTCCCTCTCTCTCTCTCTCTCTGCCTGCCTCTCTGCCTACTTGTGATCTCTCTCTCTCTGTGTCAAATAAATAAATAAAGTCTTAACAAAACCAAAACCCATGGCAGTTAGAAAGAATGAGGAATAGATTCAGAACAGGAAAATAGTAGGAATGAGATCAGAAAGCAAATGGGATCAAATGGCTACTTTCAGGGTTTTGTTCTGAGTGAAATGACAAACCAGTGGAGGGTTTTAAGTAAAGGAGTGACATGAACTTAGCTACATTTTAATAGGATCTCTCTCAGTTACTGAGTTGAGAATAGCCTAGTAGGTTGCAAGGATAGAAAGATCAGCTAAAAAGCTATTGAAAATTAAAACCAACATATAAAATTAGAAAGCAGTAAGATTACTTTAGATAAGTAAGCAAGAGACAGACAATTTTTAAAAGCTAAAATACTTGAGAAGTTTAATTTTGCTTACAAAATAGTTTAAAAGAAACTGAGATAACATTTTTTAGCCAATTACCACATTACCAAGTATAATAGTGTGTGTTGGCTAGCATACATCGATTTCAAGAACTACTGGAGGAGACACATACCCACTGGCTTAGTAATTGCTAATTCTAGTTATTTATCTTAAAGTCAAATTTATAAATTAATTTTTCCACAGAGGTGTTTGCCACTGTGCTACTTATTCTATACATTTGCAAGGAACAATCTGAAAATGAAATTAAGAAAACAGTTCATGTGTAATAGCATCAAAAAGAATAAAATAATTAGAAATTTGAAAAGTTCAAATCTTGTACACTGAACACTACAAAATAATGTAGAAAGAAATTAAAGACGTAATGGAAAAACTTCCCATGTTCATGTATTAGAAAACTATATTAAGATGTCAGTCATTTCTAAATTGATCTGCAGATTCAGTGCAATTTCTATCAAAATTCCAGTAGCCTTTTTGGTAGAAACTGACAGCCTGATTGTAAAATATATATGAAAATGCAAGGGACCCAGAATAGCAAAAGAAATCTTTAAAAAGAACACTGTTGGAGGACTCAAATGTTCTAATTTCAAAACTCACCATAAAGCTAAAATGATACTGTGTCATACTAGCATAATAATCAACATGCAGATCAATGGATTAGAACTAAGATTCCAGAAATAAAATCAAGTATCTATGGTCAATTGATTTTAGACAAGGATACTAAGACAATTCATTGGGGAGAAAGAAGAATCTTTTCAATAAGTCTGTTTGAAAATTGGGTATATACATGCAAAAGAATGAATTTGACCCCTACTTCACACCATATACAAAATTTTATTTTAAATGGGTCACAGATCTGTTTGTAAGAGCTAAAACAATAGAACTCTTAGAAGAAAACATAAATGTCTATGTTAGTAATCTTGGATTAGGCAATGGTTTCTTATCTATGACCTGTAAACCATAAATTACCGGAGACAAACTGGATAAATTGGACTTCATCAGAACTAAAAAGAAAAAAAAATGTACTTCAAAAAACACTACTCAGAAAGTGAAAAGACAGCCCACAGAATGAGTCATCCATTCTTTTAAACTCTTGTTAATGTGGATAATTTTTTCCCCTTCCCATGAATCATAAATTTTCTGAATGGCGTCTAAAATGGTGAGTCCTTTCCAGGAGGTTTTCAATTTACTTTGCTCAGACCCATCAGAGAAATCACTCTTTAGAGCAGCTATAACCTTATGAGATGTATTTCTTAAATAATGAGACTTGAAAGTCGAAATGACTCTATGATCCATGGGCTGCAGAATGGATGTTGTGTTAGCAGGCATGAAAACAACATTAATCTCATTGTATATCTTAATCAGAGCTCTTGGGTGATGAAGTACATTATCAGTGAGCAGTAATATTTTGAATGAAATCTTTTTTTTTTCTCAGCAGTAGGTCTCAACAGTGGGCTTAAAATATTCAGTAAATCATGTTGTAAACAGATGTGCTGTCGTCCAGGCTTTGTTGTTCCATTTATAGAGCTTGGGCAGAGTAGATTTAGCATAACTCTTTGGGTCTCTAGGATTTTCAGAATGGTAAATGAGTATTGGCTTTAACTTGAAGTCTGCATCAGCTGCATTAGCCCCTAACAAGAGAGTCAGCCTGTCACTTTAAGCTTTGAAGTCATGTGTTGACTTCTCCTCTCTAGCTATGAAAGACCTAAATGGCATCTTCTTTCAATGTAAGGAATGCTGGTTTCTCTACATCAAAAATCTATTGTTGTGTGAAGTCATCTTTATGAACTATCTTAGCTAGATCTTCATAACTGCTGCAGCTTCTACATTAGCACTTGATGCTTTACCTTGAACTTGTGTTATGGGGACAACTTCTTTCCTTAAATTTCTTGAACCAACTTCTACTAGCTTCAAACTTTTCTTCTACAGCTTCCTCACCTCTCTCTGCCTTCACAGAATTGAAGAGAGTTGGAGACTTTCTCTGGGTTAGGCTTTGGCTTAAGAGAATACTGTGGCTGGTTTGGTCTTCTATCCAATGACTAAAACTTTCTTCATATCCTAAGAGGCCTAACTATCAGCCCATTTATTTTCAATGTGGCTTCCTCACTAGCCTTAATCATTTCTAGCTTTTGAGTGAATGTGAGAGATGTGTGACTCTTCCTTTTCCTTGAATACTTAGAGGGCATTATGTGGTTATTTGTTGATCTAATTTCAATATTTTTGTGTCCCTGGGAATAGGGAGGCCTTGCAAGAGGGAGAGAGAGAAACAGAGAAGGGGAGAAAACAGCTGTTTGGTGGAGCAATCAGAACACACAGCATTTATCAATTAGGTTTGCCATCTGATATGGGCATGGTTTATGGTGCCCCAAAACAATTACAATAGATTACATCAGAGATTACTGATCACAGATCAGCATAATAAATATAATAATGATTAAAAACTTTGAAATATTGAGAGTATCACCAAAATATGATAGACAAAGTAAACAGATGCTGTTAGGAAAATGTTACCAATAGACTTGCATACTAAGGGGTTGCCACAAATCTTCAATTTTTAGAAAAACCAAACTGCAATATCTGCAAAGCAAAATAAAGTGAAGTGCTGTAAAATGAGGCATGCCTATAAGGGGTGTGGTGTCTGTAGAGAATTCAAACAGTAATAAAACCTATTCAGAGTGGATTTGTTTTTTGTTATCACCATGCCCCAGCCATTTTTTTTTTTAAAGATTTTATTTATTTATTTGACAGACAGAGATCACAATTAGGCAGAGAGGCAGGCAGAGAGAGAGGAAGGGAAGCAGGCTCCCTGCGGAGCAGAGAGCCCGACATGGGGCTCGATCCCAGGAACCTGGGATCATGACCTGAGCCGAAGGCAGAGGCTTTAACCCACTGAGCCACCCAGGCGCCCCTGCCCCAGCCATTTTAAACAATGTTAGTGACCGAATTTATTTCCCCCAAAATACTTTGTATATGTTCTAAAAACTGTTACAGTTATGGCTGAGTTTTAATAATTTCTATGTAAGCTTCATATTAGCACAAATATGTTACTTATCCTCTTAACCAATACTATATACTCCTTAGACATTAATTCAGGGAACTCCCAATGATACATCCCATATAGATGTCAATTCAGCTACATGCATTTGCTGTAGGAGTTTTCCTAAGGTTACAGATCTTTGACTTATTTCCAACTTTGGTGGTATCTTCATCTCCTGAGGTACCACATACTCCTGCCTTCAAAGAGTAAACTTGAAGTAGACAATGATAATTCAATGACTGTAAAGACAAACAACTTGTTACCTCAGTTCTGTCATTATATGTGATGACATGGAATTTTTATTTGTGGTTAAAATGTTTAAAAATAAAACAGAGTGCAAAGAGGTATAAAATTTTGGTTGAAATACAAATATTATAGATGTGAAAAACACATGAATGTGAATGCATGTAAAATACATTATTTTTATGATTATTACTGAAAATAATTTTCTTTTTTTTAGTGTAAGTACTTTTCATATTTTATTCTTTATTTTTTAATTTCTTTTCAGTGTAACAGAATTCATTGTTTTTGCACCACACCCAGTGCTCCATGAAATGCATGCCCTCCATAAAACCCACCACCTGGTTCCCCCAACCTCCCACCCCCCACCCCTTCAAAAGAGGAAGGGTATTTTAAACTGATCTGCTTTTTTTAAAAAATTTTTTTCAAGATTTTTATTTATTTATTTGACAGACAGAGACCACAAGTAGGCAGAGAGACAGGCAGAGAGAGGAGAAAGCAGCTTCCCTGCCGAGCAGAGAGCCTGATGCGGGGCTCAATCCCAGGACCCTGGGATCACGACCCAAGCTGAAGGCAGAGGCTTTAACCCACTGAGCCACCCAGGCGCCCCTAAACTGATCTGCTTTGTAGTCAGATAACTAAGCACACCACTGCCCATTACTGCCCTTCTTCCTTGCTAATCCTCCTTCAATCCATGTGGGTGATATAACACAGACTTTGACTAGCAGATATTTTGAGGAGAACATATTCAGAATCTAATTATTGTTACTGAAACAAGGCATCTAAGTAACATGTAAGTAACACAAGAATAATTTTAGAATGCATCCTGAAAAGAAAACCAAATCATTAATAGGCTATAAATAAGTAAACATGGGTTCATTTATAAAAACACAGACATATATATATGTTTAGATACAAAGTATTTTATGTATCTTGGAAAGAATTTAAACATTATGCTAAGCAAGTGAAAGTGGAAATTGAGACTGAAAATATGTAACATGCAGAAGTGAGTAGCAATGAGAAGGGACTACATATCAAAAAGGTGGAATGTGCACAAGATAGAAGTAAAGGGGAAATTCAGAAGCTTTAATATCTTTAATAGAAAACAAAGCATGTTAATAACAAAATAAGCTTTTAATTCAAGGAGCTAATGTGTATTAAGGAGGGCACGTATTGCATGGAGCACTGGGTGTGGTACATGAACAATGAATCTTGGAACACTGAAAAAATAAAATAAAATCTTAAAAAAGAAAACATATTTGAATAAAACAGTATGAAATAGTTATAACAAATATAATAAGCACACTAAGAATTAATGATAATTTTAACTAATGTTTAAAGGAAATGACAAAAGAAATAATTATTTAAATGGACTAATACTATGAAAAGATAAGAAACATAATATATGCTAAAACTAATTTACACTCAAGGAATTGCAAACTAAAATACAATTTTCCCGTCAGATGGGCTGATTTTTTACTGGTTACATCAAGTAATCAAAAAGCTGTAAAAACAAAGAGGTCTCTGATACACTGTTGATGGAATTTGAATTGATGCAGCCTTTTTGGAAGGAATTTGTCAGTACTTATATGACAAGTGACCATGCCCTCTTGACCTGACAATTCAGTCTATAGGAACACGTTTTGCAGAAAGACTTGCTTACTTGTTCACAAGGATATTTGTACAAGAATATGCATAGCATCATTTTTGTAATAACAAAAACTAGAAAACAGCCTAAAAGCCAATCAGCACAGTATTTCCATCTTATGGACTGTTATGCTGTCATTAAATAAAATGATTCAGATCTATATGTACTGAAATAAAAGAACTCAATTCCCTAATTCCCAAGCACATTATTAAGTGAAGAGAGACTAACCCATGGAAAAATATACCATAATATGGTATATATTGATATATGGCATATGGTGTATACATATATACCATAATATATCTTATAATCCCTTTTTTGGAAATAAATTTTTTTAAAGTTAATGCATGGAATGATAAATGTATAGAAAGCAGTCTGGAAGAACACACAACAAAAATTTTCTTCTTGGGGTGGCATTGGAATTGGGCTAGGGAGTAGTATAGTACTTCTATTTTTCATTCCATGTATTTCTTTATTATCTGTAATTCTTGAAAGAATGCAATGATGAATATTTTATAATTCAATATATAACCATTAAAATACATGAATAAAGATTAGCCTAAGAATGGTCAGTGGAAGATAGCCCAGAAGCTAATATGAAAGACAGGGTAATTATAGAGTGGTCTCTGGAACCAGCCTGCCCTTCTGCCACTGTGTGGTCTTGGGAAGGTAATCAACTTCTTTGTCTCAGTTTCTTCATCTGTGAAATATGGACAGTTAATGGGATATTATGCAAGCAAAAATGTGTAAAATCCTTTAGTGCAGTGTCTAGCATTTACATTATACGCAAAATACGTATAAAAATAATGTTAGCTATTTGTACTAAAGTCAGGGGAGGAGCATTTTCCAAGAAGAAATGCTTACTCTTCTCAAATTGGTTATGGATAAGAAACAAAGGAAAACAAATGAGATGTTATTTGGGGGCATTAGAGAGGACAGAAACAAAATAATAGTTGATCCTAATTTAATAAGAAATGAAAAATGGAAGCAACAAAAATACTGATAACTTCAAACACTATACAGGAAAAGAAAGCAGTAATGGTAATGTGGATTAATTTGTGGGGAGAGGCTTGAAGGACATGTTTTTATAATAAAACTGTTCAGTATGACTGTAGCAAAAGAAGAAAGGAAACTGTGGACAAATAACTGTGAAGCGGTGTTGGGAGGTGAGAATGATAGATGGAAAATGATCCCAGAGGGGACAGGAGGGGATGGAATCAGTAGCACCAAACAAGGTGTTAGGGAATTGTTTCCAAATCCAACACGAAGCATGGATTCAGCATTCTAAAAAGTAAAACTAACACAGAATTATAACTCTGGAGTTTGAAATCTGCTCTGTACGGAGAGTGCTTACATAGTTGACGTAGATGAAAGGAGCAGTTGCCATGGTGGCTTAAGAGATGAGGATGGCTATAATCATTTGAATGACAAATTAGGGCATTAGAAGGACAGGAGGAAATTGCAGAGCTTTAGAACTATTGATGAAAGTCTAAAAGAATTGTGGAGATGTGAAGGAAAATTAAATATAGGTGCAGAAGCTTACGAAAGAGTATACTAAATCAATCAGTTATGAGAAACTTGGAAGTTTTAGTGAGATCTTTTTTAAGCATTTCTCCAGCACAGAAAAGAATGGAATTGGTAAATAAACTACCTACATAAATCTCTAAAGGCTGTAGATGTTCTATTTTTGGTGTGATCAATTGTTTTATCATTTTGGTAGCATTTTAAATACCGTGTGTTTAATTTGTATTAAAGTACATTCAGTCATAACACACTGAATTTGCTATGTTTTTAAATGAATTTAGGACATTTGACATATTTGTTGACCCCTAAATTTCAGTCTGTGGGGTTTTTTTTACTCATTTTTTTAATTTATTTTCAGCATAACAGTATTCATTGTTTTTGTACCACACCCAGTGCTCCATGCAGTCTGTGCCCTCTCTAATACCCACCACCTGGTTCCCCCAACCTCCCACCCCCCCACTTCTTCAAACCCTTCAGATTGTTTTTCAGAGTCCATAGTATCTCACTGTTCACCTCCCCTTCCAATTTCCCCCAAGTCTGTGTTTATAATTAGTGAAGAGACATGGAGATCTACAAGCATAATTTCAGCAGCTTTAGTTACAACTAACTCCACTCATGTCTACTATGTCCTCAATCCCATGGCAAGAGATGATGCGTAAGGGAGACTCTAAGGGGAAGACTAGGGTGAAGGGTGAGCAAGGGAACAAATGGAATAGGAAGTACAACATGCCATTTTTTCCACCACACCTTCCGACATGTCTTTCCCACAACTACAAGTATGCTAATGGCATTTTGACTTCTCTCTTTTCACTCGCGTGTTTTGGAAGAAGACAGATGAAAAGAGTGGGCAGACACATGGATAAAGTGAAAGGGCCAATGTATGTCTTCGTGACAAGGAAATGTACTTTTGTGCATTTGTGCGTGGATCCTTGAAACTTGTAGGACTGTATCTCACTTGAAGTAAACTCAGTATATAAAAATCATACCAACAAAACTCAGTATATAAAAATCATAATTTGTGCAAAACACAAATTAAGAGGTAATTTATTTTTTTTTTAAGATTTTATTTATCTATTTGTCAGAGAGAGAAAGAGAGAGGGCACATAGCAGGGGAAGTGGCAGGCAGGGGGAGAAGCAGGCTACCCGCTGACCCTGGGATTATGATCTGAGCCAAAAGCTGATGCTTAACTGACTGAGCCACCCCAGCATCCCTATTAATTTATTTTAAAAAGACCATTCCATTTCATGAATGTATTCTCTTGAGAATTTTTTTTAAATTACCAAGCTACCCCATCATACTAAACATAAAACTTGATTTACACCCAATGTTTTAGAGATGTATCAAATTGTACCCAAATTCCAAAAGCAGAAACATAGCTATGTCAAGTGTGAGTCACTAATAACATTTCTACAATTCTTAGGGTCTAATGTAGGCAAGCATGATGATATTTTAGAAGCCTAATAATCTTTGGGGCAGGTAGAGAGGTTTTCCTAAGCTACTTACAAGGTGAAATTAGAAGAATTAATGAAGAGGAGGTTTCTGCTCAACAAGTGGACTGGCTGAATTAGACATATGTTCTTGCTCTGTCACCTATAAAATTTGAGACAATGTTTTATAATACACATTTGAATATCTATTTTCGTTTTCTGATCTTAGATCTCTGTAACACTTAGAGTGGAAACTTTGCCAGGCTTTATCCCTTTTTGATATCTAATTAAACCTGATTTAGTAGAGAATTTATCAGCCTGCCTTTTCCCTCATATTTCATTTATGAATATGGACAGACACCCATTTTACCATGCACTGTATGTTGAAAGATCAAATACATCAGCATAATTTAAATAAATCTGAGCCCTATAAATTCCCAATGGATGCAAGACCACAAATGGAAGCAAGAACAAGGGCATGCTCAATGACATGAAAATGCAACTAATTTAAAACACAAAGGAAATACATTTCTATGGAGTGCCTAATAAATCTACAGCACTCGTTTCCACAGGATTTTAGTGAGGCAAATACCTCAGCAAATTTCAAGAAAGAATTACACATTCATAGCATGGGAAAACAATATTTGTGGCTATGAGGCTACATGAACTATCAATTTACATGCTTTGTTTTTGAGTTGAGAGGGACTCCAGTCAACTTTTGAGAATGGTAAAAATTCCTTGATTATTAGGGAATGTACTAAAGTAAATATATCTTTATATGCAGAATCTTCATTTCTTTAATTTTTTATTTGACTAATGGGTTTATTTCGTATGGCATGGGGATTATAGATATGGCCAGAATGTATTCTTGGATGTCTTTGAATTGATTAGACCAGTAGCTCCTCAGTATAATCATCAAATCAATTTCTGACAGGCTGGATGAAATGCAGAAACTCCAATTTTTATGGTAACACAAATAAATTTGTATAAGAGCATTAGTGGAAGAGAAGGAAAAGAAGAGAAAAATGACAAAGAGAAAAGAAAGAGTGAATGAGAACTGGAGGATAGAAAGAAAGAGAAAAAAAAAAAGGCCTAGAGGTAATAGCATGGCAAGAGCAACAGGGTGGTTGAGAGACAAAACAGAGATAAGAAACCAGACTTTCCTGATGAAATAGCAAAAGCCTTCATTTTTTTCTCATTTTTAGAAATGTTTCCTAACTCATAATCTTCCATGTAATGTGCATGCCAGTGTTTCATCTTTTACTCATCTTCCCATGCCAGCAATTACCAGAGACTCAAGTAAGCTCCCCTTTATCCACATACCTTTTCACAAGTCTGAGGTTTTTTCTTATTTTATTAAGTTATAATTGACATATAATGTTGTATTCATTTTAGATGTACAACATAATGATTCAACATTTGTAAACATTGCAAAGTGATTACCACAATAAATCGAGTTATCTGCTACCTTAGTACAATTACCAAGTCAATTATACTTAGTACAGTATAATTGACTATCTTTGCTATGCTCTATATTACACAGACATGACTTATTTTATAACTGGAAGGTTGTGCTTCTTGATCTCCTTCACCCATTTTCCTGCCCTCCATTCCTTTCCTCTCTGGCAACTGCCAATCTGTTTTCCATATCTATGAGTCTGGGTTCTATCTTGATTTTTTTTGTTTTATTTTGTTTTTTAGCTCCACACATAAGTGAAGTAATGTAGTATTTGTCTTTCTTCTAACTTCTTTCACTTACCATAATACTCAAGGTCCATCCATATTGCTGCAAATGGCAAAATTGCGTTCTGTTTTATAGTTGAACAGTATCCCATTTGTGTGTATATGCATGAACCTTTTTGAATTAGTGTCTTCATTTTCTTTACATAAATACCCAGTAGCAGAATTGCTGGGTTATATGGTAGTTCTATTTTTAACTTTTTGAGGAACCTCAGTACTGTTTTCCATAGTGGCTGCACGAGAGTTCCCTTTTCTCCACAGCCTCACCAATACTTACTTATTATTAGCCATTCTGGCAGAGGTAAGGTGATAGCTCATTGTGTTTTTATTTATTTGTATTAGAGTTGACATGCAGTGTTAATTAGTTTCAAGTGTATAACGTAACAATTCAACAATTCTACACAGTATGCAATGTCACCATGACAAGTGCAGTCACCATCGTCTCTACTGTTTTACAGTATTACTGACGATATTCCTTGTGCTGTACTTTTCATCTCCATGAATTATTTTATAACTGGAAGTTTGTATCTCAATCTTCTTCACCTTTTTCTCCCATCCTCCACCCCCACCCCTGACAACCACCAGTTCTCCATATGTCTATATGTCTATTTTCATTTGTTTATCCATTTGGTTTGTTTTTGATACTCCACTTATAAGTGAAATCAGATGATATTTGTCTTTCTTTTTCTGCTTTTTTCACTTAACATAATACCCTCTACATCCATCCATCTTGTCACCAGTGGTAAAATGTCGTGGTTTTTTAATGGTTGAGTTATATTTCATTGTGTAGATATACCACTTATCTTTTTATCCATTCATCTATAGATGGACACTTAAGTTGCTTTCATATCTAGCTATTGTAAGTAAAGCTGCAATGAACATATATCTTTTTGAATTAATGTTTTTATTTTCCTTGGATAAATACCTAGAAGTGAAATTACTGGATCACATAATATTTCTATTTTTAATATTTTCAGGAAACTCCATACTGTTTTTCCAGAGTGGTTGCACAAATTTGCATTCCTGCCAACAGTGCATAAGTGTTATGTTTCCTCCACATCTTCACCGAGACTTATTTTTAATACTAAATATTCTGACTTGTATGAGATGACATCTAACCATCATTTTGACTTGTGTTTCCCTGATGATTAGTGATTTTGACCATCTTTGCATGAGCATCTCTTCGTCATCTGTGTGTTTTCTTTGGGAAAATGTCTGTTCAGGTCTCCTGCCCATTTTTTAATTGGATTCCTTTGTTTTTATTGAGTTCTGTACATTTTTTTATATACTTAGTATTAACCCCTTGTTGAATTTATCACTTGCAAATATCTTCTTTATTCAGTAGATTGCCTTTTCATTTTGTTTCCTTTGCTGGGCAAAGGCTTTCTATTTTGGTGTGATTGCAGTAATTTTGCTTTTGTTTGCCTTGACTGAGGAAAGAAGTTCAGAAATAGATTTCCAAAGCTGATGTCCAAGAGATTACTGCCTATTTTCTTTTAGGAGTTTTTATGATTTCAGGCCTCACTTTTAGATCTTTCATTCATTTGGAGTTTATTTTGTGTATGCTGTAGCAAAATGGTCCAGTTTTATTTCTTTTGCATGTAGCTGTCCAATTTTGCCAACACCACTTACCAAAATACCTTATCTCCCCATTGTATGTTCTTGTCTCCTTTGTCATAGATTAATAGATCATATAAGTAAGAGTTCACTTCTTGACTCTATCCTGTTCCATTCATGTGTCTATTTTTGTGTCAGCATCATACTGTTTTGGTTACTATGGCTTTGTAGTGTCTCTTGGTATCTGGTATTGTGGTGCTTCCAGTTTTTTTGTTCTTTCTCAAGATTGCTTTGGCTATTCAAAGTCTTTTATGATTCTATACAAATTTTAGAATTATTTGTTCTTGTTCTCTGAAAAGTTCCAGTAGCATTCTAATAAGGATTGCATTGGATCTGCAGTTTGCTTTAGGTATTATGGACATTTTAACAATACTGGTTTTTCCAATCTTTGAGCATGGAATATTTTTCCATTTGTTTATGGTACCTTCAGTTTCTTTCATCAGTGTCTTACAGTCTGTGGAGTGTAGATCTTTTGCCTCCTTGGTTCAATTTATTCCTAGGTATTTTATTTCTTTTGGGGTGGTTGAAAATTGGATTGTTTTTTAAATTTCTCTCCGCAACCTCATTATTAGTGTATAAAACACAACATATTTCTGTATATTTTGTATCCTGCAACTTTACTGAATTCATTATTCTAACAGTTTGTTGGTGGAGTCTTTAAGGTTTTACATATAGTATCTTGTCGTCTATAAATACCTAAAGTTTTACTTCATCCTTACTAATTTGAATGCCTTTTATTTCTTTTTCTTCTGTGAATGTTATGGCTAGGATTTCTGGTACTATGAAACAATGTCAAGAATAAAATAAAGAAACCCCACAAGCATGGAGGCTAAGTCATGTGCTACTAAAAAGTCAGTAAGTCAACAAAGAAATCAAAGAAGAAATAAAAAATACATGGGAACAAATGAAAATGAAAACACAACAGTCCAAAATATTTAGGACACAACAAAGACAGTTCTAAACAGGCAGTTTATAGCTCTATAGGCCTCCATCAAGAAACAGGAAAAACCTCAGGTAAATAATCTATACCTAACAGAACTAAAAAAAGGAACAAACAAAGCTTAAAATTAGGAAATAACAAAAATTGGCAGAAATACATGAAACAGAGACAAGAATAGAAAAGATCAATGAAACTAAAAAATTGTGATTTGAAAAAAAATAAACAAAACTGATAAATCTTTAGATAGCTACTGTTTTCTGATTGGTATTCTGTCTAGATGATCTATCCATTGATGTAGTGTGGTGGTGAAGCCCCTACTATTAGTATTACTGGCAATTTTTCCCTTTATCTCAGTTAATGTTTGTTTCATGTATTTAGGTAGTCCTATGTTAAGTGCATAGATATCTTAAATTGTTATGTCCTCTTATTGGTTTAATTTCTTTATGATTATGTAACCCCTTATTTTTCTCTTGTTACATTTATTTATTTATTTATTTATTTGGGTTTAAGCCTTTATTTAAATTCCAGTTAACATATAGGGTAATCTTAGTTTCAGGAGTAGAATTTAGTGATTCATCAGTTACATACATCATTCAGTGCTCATCATGATAAGTGCCTTCCTTGATACCCATCACCCATTTAACCCATTCCGCTGCCCATAATCCTTCCAGCAAGCCTCATTTATCCTCTATAATTAAGAGTCTGTTTTGTGGTTTGACTTTCTCCCTCCAATGTTCATTTGTTTTGTTTCCTACATTCCATATACGAATGAAATCATATAGTATTAGTCTTTCTCTGACTGACATATTTCACTTAACCTAATACTCTCTATCTCCATCACATCATTGTAAATGGCAAGATTTCATTCTTTTTGATGGCTGAGTAATATTGCTTTGTGTATAAATATAATTATAAACACACACACACACACACACCCCAACTTATCCATTCATCAGTTGATGGGCATTTGGGCTCTTTCCATAATTTGGCTAGTGTTGATAATGCTGCTGTAAACATTGGGTGTATGTACCCTTCAAATCAGTATTTTTGTATTCTTTGGGTAAATACCTAGTAGTGCAGTTGCTGGATCACAGGGTAGTTCTACTTTTCACTTTTTTGAGGAATCTCCATAGTTTTCCGGAGTGGCTGTACCTGTTTGCATTCCTGCCAACAGTGTAAGAGGGTTCCTCTTTCTCTGCACCCTCGTCAACAGCTGTTGTTTCCTGAACTGTTGATTTTAGCCATTATGACAGGGATGAAGTGATATCTCATTGTAGTTTTGATTTGTATTTCCCTGATGTTGAGTCATGTTGAGCATCTTTTCATGTGTCTATTAGCCATCTGTCTTCTCTGGATAATTAATCATGTCTTCTGCCCTTTTCTTAACTGGATCCTTATTTTTGGGTTTTAAGTTTGATGAGTTCTTTATAGATTTTAGACACTAACCCCTTATCAGATATGTCATTTGTAAATAACTTTTCCCATCCTGAGGGTTGCCTTTTAGTTTTGTTGGTTGTTTCCTTCACTGTGCAGAAGATTTTTATCTTGATGAAATCACATTAGTTCATTTTTGCTTTTGTTTCCCTTGCCTCTGGAAACATCTAGTAGGAATTTGCTATAGCTAATGTCAAAGAGGCTGCTGGGTTCTCCTCTAGGATTTTGATGGTTTCCTGTCTCACATTTAGGTCTTTCATCCATTTTGAATTTATTTTTATGTATGGTGTAATTTTATCCTTCTGCATGTCGCTGTCCAGTTTTCCCAACTTCATTTGTTGAAGAGACCCTGTCTTTTTTCCATGGGAAATTCTTTCCTGCTTTGACAAAGATTAGTTGACCATAGAGTTGAGGGTCCATTTCTGGGTTTTCTATTCTGTTCCATAGATATATGTGTCTGTTTTTGTGCCAGCACCATACTGTTTTGATCACTACAGCTGTGCAATATAACTTGAAGTCCAAAATTGTGATGCCTTCAGCTTCGCTTTGCTTTTTTAAGATTGCTTTGGCTATTTGGGATCTTCTGCGGTTCCATACAAATTTTAGGATTGTTCTTGTTCTGTGAAAACTGCTCATGGTATTTTAATAGGGATACATCAAATGTGTAAATTGCTTTAGGTAGTGAGACATTTTAACAATGCTTTTTCTTCCAATCCATAAGCATAGAATGTTTTTCCATTTCTTTGTGTCTTCTTCAATTTCTTTCATAAGTGTTCTACAGATTTCAGTGTAGAGCTCTTTTACCTCTTCAGATAGGTTTATTCCTAGGTATCTTGTGTTTTTTGGTGCAATTGTAAATGGAATTGATGCCTTGATTTCTCTTTCTTCTGCTGCATTAGTGGTGTATAGAAATGCAACATATTTTGGTACATTGAGTTTGTATTCTGAGACCTAACTAAATTTGTGTATCAGTTGTAACAATTTCTCAGTGGCGTCTTTCAGGTTTTCTACAGAATATCATGTTGTCTATGAATAGTGAAAATTTGTCTTTTCCTTGCTCATTTGGATGTCTTTATTTCTTTTTGTTGTCTGATTACTGAGGTTAGTACTTCCAGTATCATATTAAATAACCAGTGAGAGACAATATCCCTGTCTTGTTTCTGACTGTAGAGGAAAAACTCTCAGTTTTTCCACATTGGGGATGTTACTACCTTTGGGTTTTTTGTGTTTCAGGTTTTTAAAAAAGATATTATTTAAGTTCAGAGAAAGAGAGAATACATGAGCTGGGGGGCGGGGGATGGGCAGAGGAGAGGGAGAAGCAGATTCCCTGCTCAGCAGGGAGCCACATGCGGGGCTCTATCCTAGGATCCTGAGATCATGACCTGAGCCAAGGACAGGTGTTTAACCAACTGAGCTACCCAGGTGCCTCTAACTTTGGGGTTTGTGTATAAGGCCTTTATGATGTTGAGGTATGTTCCTTCTATACCTACTCTGTTGAGGGTTTTTATCAAGAATGGATGCTGAACTATGTCAAAAGCTTTTTTAGCATCTATTGAGAGGATCATATCTTTTTATTAATCATAATCATAATAAAAGATCATAATCTTTTATTAATGTGGTATATAGCATTGATTTGTGAATATTGAATCACTCTTGCAACTCAGGAATAAATCCCACTTGATCATGGTAAAGATTCTTTTAATGTACTATTGGATCTGACTTGATAGTATTCTGTTGAGAATTTTGGATCCATGTTCATCATGGATATTGGCCTGTAATTCTCTTTTTTAGCAGAGCCTTTGGTTTTGGAATCAGGGTAATGATGGCTTCATAGAGTGAGTTTAGAAGTTTTCTTCCTACTTCTATTTTTTGGGAAAAGTTTGAGAATAGCTATCAACTCTTCTTTAAACGTTTAGTAGAATTCCCCTGGGAAGCTTACTGGCCCTGGCTTTTGTTTGTTGGAAGATTTTTTTTTTTTTTATTACTGATTCAGTTTCTTTGCTGATTATCAGTCTGTTCAAGTTTTCTATTTCTTCTTTTTTCAGTTTTTGTTAGTTTCACTGTTCATGGGAATTCATCCATTTCTTCCAGATTGCCCAGTTTGTTGGCATATAATTTTTCATAATATTCTCTCATAATTGTTTCTGTGGCATTGGTTGTTATTTCTCCTCTCTTCATTATGATTTTATTTGTTTGGGTCTTTTCTCTTTTCTTTTTGATAAGTGTGTTTAGAGGTTTATCAATTTTATTAAGTCTTTCAAAGAACCAGCTCCTGGTTTCATTTATCTGTTCTACTGTTTTGTTGTTGTTGTTGTGTTGTTTCTATATCATTTATTTCTGCTCTAACCTTTATTATTTTCCTTTTTCTGCTGGCTTTAGGCCTCATTTGTTATTCTTTTTCTAGCTCCTTTAGAAAACATTTAATTGTAAGTTTAGGTTGTATATTTGAGATTTTTCTGGCTTCTTGAGGAAGGGGTATTGGTATATACTTCCTCTTATACTTTCATTGCATCTTAAAGGTTTGGGGACATTGTGTTTTCATTTTCATTTGTTTCTGTGTATTTTTAAAAAAATTCTTCTTTAATTTCCTCATTGGCCCATTCATTCTTTAGTAGGACTTTCTTTAGTCTCCATGTATGGTCTTCCCAAATTTTTTCTTGTGGTTGGCTTCATGTTTCATAGTGTTGTGGTCTGAAAATATGCATAGTATGGTCTAGGTCTTTTTGCATATTATAAGACCTGATGTGACCTAGTATGTGAGCTACTCGGAGAATGTCCCGTGTGCACCTCAGTAGAATGTATATTCTGCTGCTTCAGAATGACATGTTCTGCATATATCTGTTAAGTCCATCTGGTCAAGTGTTCCATTCAAAGCCTTTTTTTCCTTGTTAATTTTCTACTTAGATGATCTGTCCACTAATGTAAGTGGGGTGTTAATGTTTTCTGCTATTATTGTATTATTATCAATGAGTTTCTTTGTATTTGTTTTTAATTGTTTTATATATTTGGGTACTCCCAAGTGGGGGCATAAATATTTACATTTGTTAGATCTTGTTGTTACTCAGACTCCTTTATTATGACATAGTGCTCTTCTTCATCTTTTGTTACAGGCTTTAGTTTAAAGCCTAGTTTGTCTGATAGAAGTATGGCTCCTCCAGCTTTTTTTTGACATCAACTACATGGGAAACATTTTTCCATCCCCTCACTTTCAATCTGCACTTGTTTTCAGGTCTAAAATGAGTCAGTTGTAGGCAGCATATAGATGGGTCTTTTTTTTTCTTTTCTTTTTTATCCATTCTGATGCCTATGTCTGTTGATTGGAGCATTTAGTCCATTTACATTCAGAGTGATTATTGATAGATATGAATTTAGTGCCATTGTATTACCTGTAAAGCTGTTGTTTCTGGTGATTGTCTCTGATCTTTTCTAGTCTTTGTTGCTTTTGGTCTTTCTTTCCTACCCAATAAGTATTCTTTAATATTTCTTGAAGGGCTAGTTTGGTGATCATGAACTTCTTTAGTTTTTGCTGGTCTGGGAAAATATTTCTCCTATCTTGAATGACGGTCTTGCTGGATAGAGTACTCTTGGCTGCAGATTTTTCCCATGAGCATGTCGAATATATCATGCCACTCTCTCCTGGCCTGTCTAGTCTCTGTGGAGATATCTGCTGCTAACCTTATTTGTCTTCCCTTGTAAGTTAGAATTTTTTAAAGATTTACTTATTTATTTATTTGAGAGAGAGAAATCACAAGTAGGCAGAAAGGCAGGCAGAGAGAAAGAGGGGGAAGCAGGCTCTCCGCTGAGCAGAGAACCCAATGCAGGGCTCAATCCCAGGACCATAAGATCATGACCTGAGCCGAAGGCAAAGGCTTAACCCACCGAGCCACCCAGATGTCCCAAGTTAGAATTTCTTTTCTTTTTCTGCTTTTAGGACTCCCCCCACTTATTTCTATATTTTGCAAATCTAACTACAATGTATCTTGGTGTTGGCTGGCTTTTGTTGATTTTGACAGGTGGTCTCAGGATTTGGATGCCTGTTTCCTTCCCCAGATTAGGAAAGTTTTCAGCTATAATTTCCTTGAATAAATCTTCTGCCCTCTTTTCTCTCTCTTCTTCTTCTGTGACTCCTATGATACAAACTTTATTATGCTTTATGGAGTCACTGAGTTCCATAAGTCTATTTTCATGATCCAAGATTTTTCTTTCCCTCTTCTTTTTGGCATCATTATTTTCCATAATTTTATCTCCTATATCACTTGTTAATTCCTCTGTTTTTTCCATCCTTGAAGTCATTACATCTAGTCTGTTTCAAATCTCAGTTATCACATTTTTCATTTCAGCCTGATTAGTTTTTAGCTTTTATCTCTGTGGTAAGTGGCTTCCTGTGTCTTTTATGCTTTTCTCAAGCCCAGCTAGTGTCCTTATGATTGTTACTTTATTTTTTTCAAAGATTTTATTTACTTGTTTGAGAGAGAGCAAGAGAGAGAATGATCATAGGGGAGGGGCAGAGAGAGAGAAGCAGACTCCCCATTGAGCAGGAAGCCTATCTTGGGGCTCGATCCCAGGACTCAGAGATCATGACTTGAGCTGAAGGCAGACACTTAACGGATTGAGCCACCCAGGTACTCCATAGTTGTTGCTTTAAATTCTGGATCAGGCATATTACTTTTATTTGTTTTGGTTACATCCCTGGCTGTGATCTCTTCTTGTTCTTTCTTTTGGGAGGAATTCCTTCATCCTGGCATTTTGTCTAGTGTCTAGTTATCTGTCTTTGTGTGTTAGGAAAGCCTATTGTGTTTCTTGTCTCTGAGAGTAATGGCTTTATAAAGATTTTTTTTTTAATTTACTTGACAGAGATCACAAGTAGGCAGAGAAGCAGGCAGAGAGAGAGGCCGAAGCAGGCTCCCCACTGAGCAGAGAGCCCGATGCAGGGCTTGATCCCAGGACCCCGGGGATCATGACCTGAGCCAAAGGCAGAGGCTTTAACCCACTGAGCCACCCAGGCTCCCTGAGTAATGGCTTTATAAAGAAGTCATATAATAACCAGTGCTAATATTTCCTGTAGGGCTAGTTTAGTGGTCATGAACTACTTTAGTTTTTTTACTGGGAATCTCTATTCCTCCTTCTGTTTTGAATGACAGTCTTGCTGGGTAGAGTCTCAGTCAGTAACCTTGGGGAAGTGTTTTCTTTTTGAGATCCATTGGAGACTCCTCTCTCACTCACTTCTCTTCACAACCAGGGTTCCCTTCCATTTCTTCCCCAAACCATGTCTCTGCACTTTGTACCTTCCATGATGTGGACTCCTCTCTCCTCTAGTCCTGCAGTTCTATCAGTCCTCAAATCGATTTCTTGGGTATTCAGAATGATTTGATATTTATCTAGCTGTGTTTGAGGGATAAGTTTGAGGTCCTCCCACTACTCTATCATCTTAATTCCCCACAGTTTTTGTTTTTAAGTCTGTTTTGTCTGATAAAAGTGTGGTGACCCTAGCTTTTTATTCACTTCCATTCCCATGGGGTGTCTTTTTTATCCCTTTGCATTCAATCGGCATGTGGTTTTAGGTTTGAAGTAAATCTCCTATACAGTATATGAATGGTCTTGTTTTTTGCTTTTTGGTTTTTTTGGTTTGTTTCGATTTTTTTTCCTTCCACTTAGGTGACCTTTGTGTCTTGATTGGAGGAGTTAGACCATTTACATTTAAAGTAATTATTGGTAGGTATGTAGTGACTGCCACCTTTAATTCTTTTCTGATTGTTTTTATAGTACTTCTCTGTTCCTTTCTTTTTCCCTCCCTCTCATCCCTTGTGATCGATAAGTTTCCTACTGTTACATTTGGATTCCTTTCTCTTTATTTTTTGTGCACCTATTATAAACTTTCAGTGTGTAATTATCATAGGTTCATATATAACATCCTAAGTGTATAACAGTCTATATCAAGTTGATGTTTCCTTAAGTTGAAATATTATACAAGTTCTACTTTTTCACTTTGCTCCTTCATGTTTTATGTATATGTCATTTTACATCTTATTTTGTATATACCTGAACTAATTTTTGTAGTTATCATTGATTTTTTTTACTACTGTTGTCATTTAACCTCCAAAGAAGCTTTTTAAGTGATTGATCTACTACCTTTATTGTATGTTTTCTTTTATTCATGAATTTTTTCCTTTCATATTTTTTCTTTTTTTTTTAAATTAGGGTTTTCTTGTTTTACTTAAAAAACTCCTATTAATATTTCTCATAAAGTTGGTTTGGTGTTGACAAACTATTTTAATTTTTTGGTTGGGAGATTTTATCTCTCCTTCAATTCTGATTGATGTCCTTGCTGGGTAGAGTGTTCTTGGTTGTTACTTTTTTCCTTCCAGTACTTTGAATGTATTATGTCACTCTCCTATAGCCTGCAAAGTTTCTGCTGAAAATAAGTTCATAGCCTTGTGGGGTTTTCTTTGGAAGTAACTAATTGCTTTTCTCTTGATACTTTCAAATTTTTTCTTGTAAGCTTTAATCTTTGATTTTTTTAATTATTAGGTATATTGGTGTGGATCTCATCTTGTTTGGGGTTCTCTGTGCTTCCTGCATCTGAAGTGTGTATCTTTCCCCAAGTTAGGGAAGATTTTAGATATTATTCCTTCAAATATGTTTTCTGCCCCATTATCTTTCTTTTCTCATTCTGGAACTCCTATAATGTGAAAGTGAGTATGATTTGTCCTGGAGTTCCCTTTTTATCTATTCTCAATTTTTCTTTTTTCTTTTTGCTATTCACCTTGAGTGCTTTCCACTAACCTGTCTCCCAGATGGCTTAAAGATGGGACTCTGGGGAGAATAAAAACTCCAGTGGACTCCACACTGAGCACGAAGCGCAATGCAGGTCTCAATCTCACCCTGCGATCACGACCTGAGCCACAACCAAAAGTTGGGCATTTAACTGACTGCCCCCCCAGGCACTCCATTTATGGTATCTTTTGAAGTCTTTATCAGGTACATTGTTTATCTTTATTCATTTATTCTTTTTGTTGTTGTTGTTTTTGAAGTTTTTCTTGTCCTTTCATTGGCAGCATATTCCTCTGTCTCTTCATTTTGTTTGACTTCCCATGTTTGTGTCTATGAAACAAGTAGCTATGCTAACAGCTACTTTTCCTAGTCTTAAATGCCTGATCTCATATAGGAACATCCCCAGTGTGGACCACAAGTGTCTGGAAGATCTGGCTGGAGTCGTAGCAGGAATGGGCTGAAAATCCCAGAGCAGTCTGCACCAGAGCCACCCTGGTAGGATAGTTAGAGCTGACATGGGTGTAGGCTGGGGGTACTGGGGCATTCCACACAGTGGGCACCCTGGTGGGACAGCTAAAGCTGAAGCAGGAACTGGCTGTGTGATCTGGGAGCATTCTTTGCAGAGTCACCCTGGTGAGCAGCTGGAACTAAAGTTGTCCAGGCTACGGGTTTCCATGGGGTGCTTTGTACAGGGAGCCCCTTGGCAAGTTGTCTGGATCTGAAGTGGGCTTGGGCCTGGCATTGATGCTTTGCACGATTGTCATCTTGATGAAATGTGTAAAATTATCATGGGCACCATCTGGAAGAATCCTAGTATGTGCCATGCTGGGGCCATTGTTATAGGATGGCTGTAGCTCAGGCAGGTGAGAGGTTTTCACCCTGGAGTAATGGCTTGGGCTGGTGTGAGCTACTGGCTCAGGGCTCACTAAGGGAACCAACTGGCCAGATGCCATACCTTGCTCCTTTGTTTTCTACCAGGGTGAAGGGAGATCACGAAGAGGGGTGCTCACCAGCCTCTCTGACCTCAGAGAGAATTTATGTAGCAACTCAGGGCTGTGTCCTTTATATTTTAGTTGTTCATTTAAATCATTGCTTTATTTCTGTGCCTCCAGGATGACTGGGGTTGGTGGATTCTAGCCAGCTAGAGTGTCCCAATCCTGCTCCTGTCTGAACTATCAAGGTGGAGAGGAAACATAAATAATAATGTTGACCTGCCCCCTTGACACTGAAGAGCACTCTGCAAGTTTCATGCCATTTGACAGACATTCAAGATCTGGTTCCTTTGAAGTCTAATTATTCTTCACAACTACAGAGTTTTTTCTGTGCTCCAGAGTGGATGAAACTGCTCCTGGTCTCTCAGTACTATCCTTCCCTACTTTAGTTCACAGTATCAGGGTAGGATTCCCTTGATTACTATGTCTTGTGCCATTTATTGTGTGGTCCCTCTATGTTCAGAAGCTGTTCAATCAGTCTGCAGTTCTTCTTCAGGAGGAACTGCTCTAAGTGTAGGTATAGGTGTAGAATCATTGTGTCCATAAAGGATGGGAGTACAGAGTCTTCCTACCTCACCATCTTGAACCGCCCACCCCCAGCTCATTGTGGTTTTGATTTGCATTTCTCTGATGATTAGCAATGTTGAACATTTATTCATGTGCCTGTTGGCCATCTATATGCCTTTGGAAAAATGTCTGTTCAGGTCCTTGACCATTTTCATCATACTGTTGTTTTTGTTTTTCAGTGTATGAGTTCTTTATGTATTTTAGATATTAACCATGTATTGGATACAGGCATACCTCAGAGATACTGGTTCAGTTCTACATAACTATGATGAAGTAAACATCATAATAAAATGAGTCAAATGAATTTTTTTGTTTCCCAGTGCATGCATCTAAAAAAACAATGTACATAACTTAATTTTAAAATACTTTATTGCTAAAAAATGGAAACTGTCATCTGAACTTTCAGTGAATTGTCTCCTCTTTGCTGGTGGAGAGTCTTGACTCAATGTTGATAGCAGTTGCTGAAAGTTGGTGTAGTTGTGGCAATTTCTTAAAATAAGACAAGGAAGTTTACTGCTGAATGTCTTTCACTCAGAAAATTACTCTGCAGCATGTGATGCCACTGATTAATAGCATTTTAGTCACAGTAGAACTTTTTTTTTCAAAACTGGAGTCAATCCTCTAAAACCCTGCTACTGTTTTATCAGCTACTTGTGCAAAATTTCAAATTTTTCGTTGTCATTTAAAAAATCTTAACATCTTCAGTAGGAGTAGATTCTATCTCAAAAAGATACATTCTTTGCTCATCTGTAAAACAACTCATCATAAAATTGTAGCAGTTAAAATATAATAGTGAAAAGTGTGAAATTTTGCAGGAATTATCAAAATGTGACACAAACACAAAGTGAGAAAAGGCTATTGAAAAAGGGCACTATAGGGGCGCCTAGGGTGGCTCAGTCAATTAAGTGTCTGGCTCTTGATTTTGGCACAGCTCATGATCTCAGGGTCCTGTGACAAGACTCAGATCAGGGTCTACACTCAGCGGAGAGTATGCTTGAGGATTCTGTCTCTCCCTCTCCATCTGTCCTTCCCCCCAACCCCCCCCACACCCTCTCTCTCAAATAAATAAATCTTGGGGAAAAAAAAGAAAGAAAAAGGAAAAATGGCATCATAGAATTGCTTGATGCAATGTTGCCACAAACCATGAATTTGTGTTTTTTAAAAAAGCAGTTATCTGTTAAACAAAATAAAGCAAAGCATAAGGTGGTAGGCCTATATTTAATTTACAAATGTGTTCTCCCATTACCTTCAAAGTCAGCTCAAACAAACAAATAAACAAAACATTAAGACTGATGTCTATGTTTTGTTTTTGTTCTAGGACTTTTATGGTGTCAGGTCACACATTCAAGCCTTTAATCCATTTTGAGTTAATTTTTGTATATGGTATAAGATAGCAGTCCAATTTCATTCTTTTACATGTAGCTTGCAAATTTTCCCAACACAATTTATTGAATAGGCTGAACTTTCCCTATTGTATATTCTTGGCTCCTTTGTCATAAATTAACTGATCACCTATGTGTGGGTTTATGTGTGGGCTCTTATTCTCTTCCACTGGTCTGTGCATCTGTATTAATGGCAATACCTATTGTTTAGATTACTATAGCTTTGTGTTATAGTTTGAAATTTCAGTGCATCATATCTTTAGCTTTGTTCTTTCTCAGAATTGTTTTGGCTATTCAGAGTCTTTTGTGGCTCCATACATATTTTAGAATTATTTGTTGTAGTTCCATGAAAAGTTCCAGTAAATTGCATTGAATCTATAGATTGCTTTGGGTACTGTGGACATTTCCACAATATTATTTCTTCCAATCTATGAGCATGGGGAATCTTTCTATTTATTTATGTCATCATCAATTTTTTGGTAATGTCTTAGAGTTTCAGCATATAGGTCTTCACTTCCTTGGTTAAATTTATGCCTATGTATTTCATTTTTTGATATGATGGTAAATGGGATTATTTTCTCGATTTCTCTTTCTGAAGGTTTGTAAGTGTATAGAGATGCAACAGAATTTTGTGTATTTTGTATCTTGTCAATTTAGTAAATTCATTCTAATGCCTTCTTTGGGTGGTGATTTAAGGTTTTTTGGTGTATAGTATCATGTTGACTGCAAATAGTGACAATTTTACTACTTTTCTATTTGTATGCCTCCTTTCTTCCTTCTTTCTTTCCTCCTTCCTTCCTTTTTTCTTTCCTTCCTTCCTTCTGGACCAATTTCTGTGGTTATACTATGGCTATACTGTGGCTATACTATATTGAATACTGTGTACAGTATATATACTGTGGCTATACTATATTGAATAAAAGTGGTAAGAGTGGACATCCTTGCCTTTTTCTTAATCGTAATTTTACTACTTTTATTGCTTTAAACTTCAAATTAACTTTATAAGTTTTTAATCTACTACCTTTTTTATGTATTTACCTTTTCCAGTGAGATCTTTACTTATGTATGTTTCCTCTTATTAATTAGTGCCATTTCTTTTATCTTAAGTCCCTTAAAAAAAAGTCCCTTTAATATTTCTTGTAAGCCAATTTAGTAGTAATCAACTCTTTTAGCTTTTGTTTGAAAAACTCTATCTCTTCTTCAAATCTGAATGATAAGTTTGCCAGTTAGAATATTCATTGCAGGGCATTTTTCCCTTTAAGCACTTTGGATAGTCATGCCACTCCTTTCTGGCTTATACATTTTCTGCTTGGAAATTTGCTCATAGCTTTGTGGGGTTTACCTTGCAAATAACAATTTGTTTTTCTCTTGCTGCTTAAGATTTTCTTTTTGTTTCTTTAACTTTTGACATTTTAACTATAATGTGTCCTGGTATGGATCTCTTTGTGTCCATTTGGAACAAATTTGGAACTCCCTGTGTTTCTTGGACCTGGATGTCTGTTTACTTCTCTAGGTTAGGAAAGTTTTCAGCCATTATTTCTTCAAGTAATTCTTCTGCTCCTTTTTCTGTCTCTTTTCTGTCTTGGATGCTTATAATGCAGAAGTTATACCTCATGATGTTTTCCCAGAGGTCTCTGAGTTTATCTTTAAAAATTTTTTTTCTTTTTGCAGCTCTGTGTGAGTTCTATTACTTTATCCTACAGCTTGATGGTCTGTTCTACTGCTTCATCCAGTCTGCTATTAAATCCTTGTAGTGTAATTTTCAGTCCAATTACTGTGTTCTTGTTGGAGTTCTTGCTATGTTCCTCCATTTTTCTCCCAAGCTAATTAGCATCTTTGTGACCATTATTTTAATTCTTTATTTGGTAGATTACTATTCTCCATATCACTAAGGTCTATCTCTGAGGTGTTATCTTCTTCTTTTGTTTGGAATATATTTCTTTATCTCCTCATTTTGCTTGACTCTGTGTTTGATTCTATGTATTAGGTGAAATAGCCACCACTCTCAATCTTGGAGGAGTGTCCTTCTGTAGGTGATAAACCTACTAATTTATCTTGTCCTAGCTCTTGGTTGACACTCTGGCCTTTGTGATTGTTTAAACTGCCTGACTTACTATTGATAGGTCCCCAATTGTTGAAGATATGCCAAGATCAGTCAGTGGAAGAATCTCACTTAGCGTTTAGTTGTGGGCTTATTGGAAGCCACATCCTCAGGCAGCAGCCTTTAAAGGATACAAATATTTATAATCCTATGGAGCCACAATTGTAGTCCCTGATGGCCTCCAGACCAGGATATCTGGAGCTGTCCTCTAGGCAGCAGTTGCAAAAGTCAGGGCTCCATACCTTCTGTGAAAGGTCGTATCAGGCTGTACTGAGGCCAAGGGGCTGCAAGGATGGTATCTCCTTGCTTATGTTGCCTGGGAACAACTTCTTAGCTTCTAGATGTATGGGAAACCTAAAGTCTATCTGTCAGGCTAAACTCCAGTCTAGGAAATAGGCCTTTTTCAAAAAGAGACTGGGTTGTGTTTCAGTCTGTTGTCTATGTAGTGCCCACCAAAAACTCTTTCTGATTGTTGCAGTCTCGTGGTGTTAAGGAATGCCAGCCCTCTTGGCCATCAGGACCAGGCAGTCAAGGGATGTCCTGTGCATGGTTTGCCTGTGCCCATTGGCTTTTCAAGATAACTGGATAGTGTTGGGGATAGGGCAAGCTCACCAGCTTCAGAAGGTCTATGAGGGAAATACCTTGACTGCATAAGCCCACACTCTTCAGCAGTGCAGCAGGAGGGTGCTTTGTCTGCACAGTCATGCCAGATTTAGGAGTGGGAGAATGATGAGACAGCTTGCACTCAGCAGCCCCAGACAGGAGGTAAAAAAAAGTGTCACAACTGCCAGTGCTCACAACTTTAGCTAGGGAGTGGGAGAACTTTGCAACCATTTATGCTTATCTGTTTTAGCCAGGGAGCAGGAGAGTGCTGCTACTGCCAGCCTCAGCAAGTGCCACCATCAATTCTAGCAGTATGACAGGAGGATGTCTCATCAGAGCTTGCCCACCTGTGTTAGTAGGGTATATGGAGAGCGCAATGGTGGTGTCAGCCAGGAACTCCATCATTTCCTGGGAATGTCTGAACTGTCCCTGTCTTTTCTGCTGATGATCGCTTCAGATCAGCAAATAAATGTCCCTCACATGTATTCTAGTTATGTTCACACTGTTTTTCTTTTTCTTCTGGTCTTGGGGTGAGTGAGCCCATATGAAGCCTTCCAAGAGGGGAATTTCAGTTTTCCGTAGCTCTTTAGGGCCCTCGGACATCAACCTTTTGGTTTTCCAAACCAGACTTTGTCCCAATGTGGTACACCAACACTTTGCTTCTTCAGAAGTGCCAGAAGGTGAGATACCCCTTGCTATTGTGTGTTTTAGTACGGAGGGTGGGAATTTTTATGAGATCCTGTCTCTGCCTTTCCTAACCATCTTCACGTTGTCCTTTAATCCTTTGTTGTGGAGAGCAGTTTTCAGATATCTTGCAGAAGGAAATGATCCACATATAGCTGTGTAGATTTTGTGTCTCCATGGTAGGAGGGGTGTTCTGGATTTTCTTACACTGTTATCTTTGACCTCCTCCTCTCCAAGTTTGAAGAAAGTCATTTGTCCCTTTTTGTTTGTCCTACCTACTGAATGTCATTTGTGAACTCTCTATAATTCCAAGTCCATGATCATTCCATTCTTTCTATTATTTAGTAAACAATATATTTCTCCCAGGCGCAATAATATTACCTGGAGATATTTCAACAAAATAGACAAAAATCCCTTATCTAATAAAGGCTTTCAGCAGGTTAAGTAGGTTTAGAGATATTTTATAGAGCTTATATTCTATTGGGTGAGGGAAGAAATGGGAGAGAAGCTAAATAATAAAATAAAAATAAAATATGGAGATGATACTACATGCTATCGAGAAAAAGCAGGAATGAGCAGAGAGTCTGTGAAGTTTGGGGGGAAAGAGTGGGGTTTTAAATAGAATGTTCAGGAAAATTATCACTGAAAACTGTCGTTTGAACACTGTGAAGTAAAGCAATGAGTTGTTGGCATAAGTATTCAAAGCAGAAGGGAAAAGGGAGCGGCAAATTCCCAGAGGCAGATAATGATTCTAGGCTTAATTTTGATAAAGATGGGAAGTCTTGGGGATATAGACAGTTGTGTCATGATCCGATTTGCATTCATGCTTTGAGTTGAGAGTAAACGAATCTAAAACTCTGTTCAGGTCAACATAGGGTAGAAGATGTAGAAATGGAAGTTTTTAGTACACAGATGAAGTTAAAACCATGAAGGCTCATGGAAACTTCCAAAGAAAGCATGTGAGAAGAACAATAAATTAGGGGCAATGATGGAAGCCTGCTGGGTACTAATATATAAGGGAAGAAAAGAGATGTATGAACTTAAGGAATCCAAGAAAAAACTTGTCAGAAAAGTATGGAGAAAAAAAAAAAAAAACAGGGGTAAAGAGTAAAGACTGTTGAGCTTCATTAAGGACCCAGAGAAACTTAGACACCATTAATTTGGACAGACCTAAATTTGGACTGACATATGGTTGTTTGATACATTTAACAGTACTACTCTGCCAGGATAGCAGAGAAGACTGGTTGAAGAATTGACTCAGAGTTGTGGTTCTGCTGAGGAGGTGCAATAAACAATAGAAACATCAAATAACTGAGATATGGATGAGAGAAAGTGGATAAGATATACAACCACATGGTTCCAGGTAGGGAAAAGTAAATAAACCCAAAAGAAAGATAAATAATGAGGAAACATAAGCATAAAGAAATGTGATGCATCTAAGAGCTTAAAGAGCAAATTTAGGGACTGAGTTTGAGTTTGTAGATGCCCAAGTGTTGTTAGAGAGTGGGATATGGATGCTTAAGATTTTTTAATGTGGAACATAATGCAACAAAAGGTAATTATAATGAACTTATTTAAAAGTTGATATCTTTGTTTAAAGTGCCTTAGGCTATAGACAGTTGCATTTTGTGACATAGAGTTCATCATTCTCCTTTAACTTTTTTTGATGTTGTTATAAAATCCCAAATTAAAAAAAAACTCTTCCAGGTGTTTTTTGTTAGAGATATCTGCACTAGTTAATGCCAACTGGCCACTATGAGCAAGTTTGAAGACCCCAATATAGGAAAACTGCCTCAACCTTACAGAATCCTCCTTTCATTAGGCTTATTTCAGAAAAGATATGAGCATTTTACTCAAACTTACATAGTTCTAGGGAGTCCAAACATCATGAAAGAAGTTTTTGCTGTAATCAGACTATAAAATGCTATCTGAGTGTTTTTATCCTGTTAAGTAGTCTGAGTTAAAAGCATTCACATTCATTTAGTAAAGCCAAAGAAAATAAGATACAAAGAAGTAAAGATGTATTATTTAAATAGAAATGTATTGCTTACTACCAAATATAATCATAAAGATTACATAAATAAGAGATGGAAAACAGATAATAGCTAACCAGCTAGATGACTTTAGTTTTAACTTTAAACTTTAGTTAAATATCTTTATTTAAGCAAGCAAGGTACCATAGTTACCTAGTTCTGCTTATGCGTCTCCAACTTTTCTGTGTCTTTATTTTCTAAGTCAGCAGAGCAAGTTCGGCCAGGTGTAATTTTCTTTCTCAGAGTCAAAGCTAAAGCAAATTGCTTCACCTTCTCTTACGTGATGTTCACTACTTTGAGTTTGCTACTGATCCCTTTAAGTTCCAGTCACTAAGTGTGAACCTAAATTTTCAGCTTGACCCCTCTTTTCCTAATTTGAATCTGTCTGGCTGTGGAATGGATGCTCACTGCGTTAAAGCTATGCGTAAAATCGTGACAAAATGACCTCAAAGTCTTCTTTCAGTCATTAATCTCCAAATGTCCCTCTCTGGTGTATAACCCACAAAAGAAGAACTTGGTAACTCCCTGCAACAGAATGAAATCAAAATTTTATGGTTCTCAAAGTAGTACTCCTGAAAGTAATTCTAGCATCATGAACTTCTCCTTTTTCACTTAAACCAAATATCCATTTTCCTGTACCATTAATAGAGAATTTATCAAAAGAAAGAATTCTCATAAAAGCTTAATTAAATGTTGGGAAAAATAAGCTAAAAGAAAGAGTTAATAAAAGGGAAGATAATATCAGGCATAATTTGAATGAATAATGAATAATGTCCACCAATAAGTTAAACTAGGAATTAAAAGAAAAGTTATGGAGAAAAAAAAAGAGAGAGAGAAAAAGGAACAAAGTCCTAGAGGGGTATAAGGAGAAAATGAAGGAATGAATGAAAGAAGACAATGAGGAGCAAATTTAATAAAGAGAGAATAGAAATTTTCTTTTGAAGCACAGCATTATTATTTTCATAATATTAAAATACTAAATCACAGGGTGATTAGTAAACAAAGATAAAATATTTTCTGATTAAAATTCTTTCTACATGCCACTGTACTGGTTTTTATTTAGTGTACTGCCATTGAAGTAAAAATGTCAATACCTCTTTTCTCTTTTTAATCATTGAATGGATTATTTCATATAAATAAGTTCAGATGAAAAGAGTAATCACACAAAGTCTCATATGCAGAGGACCCATTATGTGTATACATTAATCAGAATACTCAATTCTACTTGAATAAACACAATTATAGTGCTACAATTTTTAAATTTCTGGGATGCCTAACTATTCGATCAATGCTTTAGGATTACCTACTTATTTCAAGTATAATTGGGATATCCCCTAAAATCTATATTTCTTCTTTATTATAGCCATGTGCTCAGATTTATTCAAATAGAGAGCAATTTTGCAGCGTCCTTTAAAAATAAATAAAAGTATCTGATTGTGATTGTTGTGTTGTAGGTTCAGACATTTTAATGTATTCTTCCTTGGAAAAAATAACAACTAGGAGCAATAATCACAGGCAAAACTTTGCAACACCAATTGCCTTGAAAAGGAAACAAATATTTCCCACACACACAAGAAAAAATACTGTCCATTTCTGTCAGCCTTTTCAACCTCTTTTGTGTTCCAAGAAATTGCGAGTAATGAAAACAGGGCAGAGCCAATCAAATGGGTGTGTATACTAGTGCACTGTGAGAGTTGAAAGCTCTGCATTTAAAATAAGGTTTATGCATAATTCATAGACTATGCATGTTTATGTAAATTACCAAAGGCGGAAGTATATACGAAACAGAATCTGAGGTAAAATGACGATGTTATAATATACTGCTGGACTTGCATCTCGCCAATTCAACATACCCCTGTTATACTATTCCTGAAAATTACATCATGTGCCAGTTCACACTAAGAAATCTAATAAAACTTTGGCTTGCACACATTGTATATTTTTCAACATTCCTTTCAGATTCAATATAATATTAAACACTGACACTTAGCCATATATAATTCAGCCTGGGAATAAAGATGTACATATATATTCCTGTTAATGGGTGTTACGTAAGTTGAGAGAAATAGAAAGTGCCTAGAAATTTAACTTAAAGATAAGAGGGTTTTTAATGTATGGGAATTTTCGGTTAAAAAAAGACGAAAAAGGAAATGAACTCTTCCATCACTGAAAACAGTCAGTGAATTTTGGAAGGTAAAATAGTATTTGGAAGACAAGCTCCCATCTAACATGGAATACTGGAGTGGTTTCTGGTTGGTGATATTCAGCTCAGACTCATCTTCTGGCTTAAAGTGTTCCTTTGAATCAGTCATTTCGGGCTGCCAGCAGAGGAGAAGAGCTCATTTGCATGAGCTCTCCACCTCCTGGTCAGCTCTGAAAATCTTGGCAGCTTAGCTCTGCAATTGGCAAAGGAGGGCCTCAAAAAAAAAAAAAAAAAAAATTAATAAAATACGGGCTTCCAAACAAAACATTGTCACTGAATTAAGTCCAACGCACCTGAAATTCATTGCTCTGTTATCTTTTAAATTGTTATAAATATAGCAGGCATTTTAGAGTCATTTCTGTTTATTCCCTTCCTAATGTACTGTGTGAACCATTTTTCACATGTGTTAACATACTATATGCAAATGACGTTTAATGTGTTTTATTCACAGAATGCATTTACAAATCATTTTGTGTATGGAGGAAAGCCATTGCTTCAGTTTTGCCTGTGACACAGAAAAGGAGGAGTGCATATCACTACATTTCTAAAATGATAGTAAATTTAAAGGGAATGAGGAAAACCCACAGATGCTATAATAGAAAATTCTTGTGTTTCTAATTTACCTATTAGTACCTTTTTCATATAGACTTGCAAAATCCGGTGCTGAATTCCACTTGCTAAGAATTGTAAGCTCTTGTCATTAGAAACAATTATCCCTTCCATTATTCATGCTTACGTCCACGTGTACTGTACTCGTAGAAATCAAAAGAAATGCTCAGAAAACAGCAAACACTTCTAGCTGAAGCAAAAATTAATTTAAATGTTTGCGCTCCATGTTCTACCACAGTAACTAAGAGTAATTTCTCCCATGTCTAATCACCATGCATTTTCTTCATAGCATTTAAAGACTTTCAAATAATTTGCAACAGAATGTATTTTATTTTAAATAGTTCTCAACCCTAAACCATGTAAAAATCACTAGGTGTTTAAAAATTGCAGAGAGTAGATTAAATATTGAAGGCATATTAAAATTCCATTTTTATATGTTAAATATGTAACAAAAACAAACATCTCTAATTGTGATAAAAATAATTGTGAGGAATATCTACAACATAATGCTTTTATTCTACTAATTTATAGAAATAGGTCCCTAAATGGTTATTATTTTCATCCTATGTATAGAATGACCAGGAAAAATGCTAGCAATTACTCTGTGAATGGTGTTCTACCCTGGCATGAAGCTATAACTAATTTGCATATAGCATTGTTGGAAATGAAGCCTGTGACATAAGATCATCATCAACATTGGGAATTCACACTGCCAACTGTACCTCCTCATACAAATACATACTGCCACTTATGGATCAAAGAGAGTGTTGCGACTGCCGTCCTGAGCTATTAAAACACATCACGCTACCAGAATTTTAAACATGTTTTGGAAGTGGGATATTTATCATTAGAAGGATTTTTCCCCCTTTGTTATGTAAACAAAAGGAATTATCTTAAAAACTTATCCCATGGAAATATTTATCTTTTCCCTATGTCCTGTTTTCCCCAAGTGAAAAGTTATAGAGTACCAAAAAATTTTTTTTAATAATTTGATATATTAGTAAGCAGCACTTTATATTTTTCTATTACAGGAAGAAAATTTAACTTTAACAGTAAGGGAAAGATAAAAATGAAGATACAATCCATCAATTTTTGAACAATGGCTTAGTAGTTTCTATGGTGACATGAGTCCACAAATAAAAAATCAGGAGAGGTAAATGTACCTAATTTATCAAATAAATAAGCAAAAGAGAATTTTAAGTTACCTGGATAATTATCTCAGTTATTGCTTTCATGTCACATATATGGAGTGGCTTATCTTCTACTATTCATCTTTATTTTAAAAGAATAAAAATTTTCTCTGTGCATTTTAGAAGACTACTTTCAGTTTAAGAAAATGAGAGATTATTTTTATTACTTGACATACATAAAGGCTTTCTTGACAACAAAGCAGTGAATTGCTTATGAAACTTGAAGAGAATTAAGCTCTCGGCAGTAAGATACTTTTCTACCAAATTTTCGAAAGAGGGCGTGTGAGTATATTACAGAATTCACATCTGCCCTATGGGACTATCTATAGTCGATCGTTTCTATACATCTTATGTCGAGACTTGCCTACTGAGGCATATACAATAGGTATGCACTGGAGTATAATTTATAAAGTATGCTTACAAGATATTTCTGTAATGTCTTCACCTATTTCCTATTACCTTTCTTGTCCTCTAATTTTCATGAGACTCTGTCGTGCATCTTATTTTCTATTTAGTGAAGAAGTTGAGTGATCGGTTATGGATGATAACAGAAAAAATCAGTCAAATGTGGACAAGGCTGGCCTGATAAGACTGAAATGAAATATGCTTTTGGTTATGTAATAATTTTCCAGCTGTGTTCTAGTTTAAGAAAATGTCCAACATGACATTCCTAGCTTAACTCAGTCACACATTTTATACAGGTAGTATTTTTCAGATGACACTAAGTTAGAAGGGGTTGCTAACACTTCAGAAGAGAAGATCAGAATTCAAAGTGACCTTGATAAATTGAAGAAACAGCATGAACCAGATGAAATACTAGCTAGCCTCAGGTCCTACAGTGGGGAAAAAGACTAAGCTAGAATTCACCACTCATTTATTTATTCATTCATCAAATATTTATTAAATGCCTACTATGTGCCAGCCACAAGCTGAATATCATTTAACACAAATGTATTCTTAGCTTTGAAATCTGCCCTCTCCTTTAATGCATGACTGGCTCCTTTAGGAAATCAATCCCTTTCAAAATTGCGTGTCCTTACATTGTGCAAAACCAGTAGATTTAGAAAGAAAAAAAGAAGCACCTCAAGAAATACCAGCATCATACTGAGATATGTGTGTGTGTGCTTTTTTTTAAAACTGAGTACAGTTGTGTGTATATGTATATGCGTCTGTGTATATATATATGTGTGTGTGTACATATATGTGTGTGTACATATATGTACACATATATATAGGCTTTTTTTTTAAGTTTATAACACATTGATTTTTTGTGTGTCCATTTTTGTGTTAACTAGAAGACTGCTTCAGTGACTTCATTTTTTTTTTTTTTCTTTATCTCCAAAGTATTTGTATCTGGGCTATGGTCAAGAGTCACAAGAACACAACTATTTTGATTATTTTTCTCCTTCATTTATATACTATAAAACCAGGGCATGCCTTTGTTTACAAGCACACTGATTAATTGATTAAAGTATAGTTGACACACAATATTATATCAGCTTCAGGTGTGCAACATCGTAGTTCAACAACTGTATATGTTATGCCGTGCTCACAAGTGTTGCCATCTGTCACCATGCAGTGGCTATTACAATGCCATTGACTTATATTCCCTATGCTGTACCTTTCATCCTCCTGGCTTATTCATTCCAGAACTGAAAGCCTATACCTCCCTCTTCCCTTCATCCATTTTGCCCTACCCCCTCTCCACCCATTTGTTCTCTGTATTTATAGATCTGTTTCTAGCTTTTTGGGTTTTTTGTTTGTTTGTCTTAGATTCCCTATAACTAGAATCATATAGTATTTGTCTTTCTCTATTTCATTTAGTGTAATACTCTCTAGATCAACCATGTTATTGCAAATGGCAAGATATCAGTTTTCTCTATAGCTCCATTGTGTATATAAATGTACATTTATATTTGTATCTTCCACTGTATATATAAATACCAGATCTTCCTTATCCATTTATCTATCCATGGACACTTAAGCTGTTTCCATATCTTGGCCATTATAAATAATGCTACAATGAATGTACAGATCACATTAGTGTTTTCATTTTCTTTGGTCAATGCCCAGTAGTGGAATTACTAGTTCATGTGGTATTCCTATTTTTCATTTTTTGAGGAACTTCCTTCCATACTACTCTCCAGTGGTTGCACCAGTTTACATCCCTGCCAACACTGTATGAGTTTTCCCTTTTCTCCACATCTTCACCAACGTTTGCTGTTTCTGATCTTTTTAATACCAGCCATTCTGACTGGTGTGAGATAGTGTGTCATTGTGGCTTTGACTTGTTTCCCTGATGATTAGTGATAATGAGCATCTTTTCATGTTTCTGCTAGCCATGCATAAGTCTTCTTTGGAAAAATGCCCACTCAGGTCCTCAGCACATTTTTAAATTGAATTATTTTAGTTTTTTGGTGTTGAGTTGTGTAAGCTCTCTATATTTTTTACATATCAACCCATCAATGGATATATCATTTGCAAGTATCTTTTTCTATTCAGTAGGTTGCCTTTTTATTATTTTTTATCTTGTAAACTTTTTGAATTCCAATATAACCAATGTACAGTGTAATATTATTCTCAGGTATATTATATGGTGATTCAACAATTCTGTACATTATTCAGTGCTCCTCATGATAAGTGCACTCTTAAGCCTTTTCATTTCGTCAGTGGTTTTCTTTGCTGTGCAAAAGCTTTTTTGGCCTATGTTGTCCCAATAATTTATTTTTGCTTTTGTTTCCATAAATATGATCCTAATCATATTTAGGAATAGATCCATAAATATGTTGCTAAGGCTGATGCCCAAAAGAGTACTCCCTGTGTTTTCTTCTATAACTTTTACGGGTTTTAGGTTTCAAATCTATTTTGAGTTTATTTTTATGTATGGTGTTAGGAAGTGGTCCAGTTTCATTCATTTACATGTAGCTGTCCAGTTTTTCCAGCCCCATTTAGGGAGGATACTATCTTTTCCACATTTTATATTCTTGAATATTTTGTTATACATTAACTGACCATATAAGCATGGTCTTCTTTCCAAACTATCCTGTCTCATTGATCTTTGTATTATTTTTATGCCAGTATCACACTGTTTTGATTGTTATAGTTCGGTATTATATCTTGAAATTTGGTATTGTGATACCTCCAGCTTTGTTCTTCTTTCTCAAGATTGCTTTTGCTATTCAAGGTCTTTTGTGGTTCCATACAAATTTTAGGATTATTTGTTCTAGTTCTGTGAAAAAAACTCTTGGTATTTTGATAGGGATGGCATTTAATGTAGATTACTTTGGGTAATCTTTTCAAAAGTGAGTCACTTTAAGGAGTCAAAATAAACCATACTTAGTTTAATTTTGGATTACCATAAGGTTATATTACAAAGGTCTTTTACTGGTTCAGTCTTTGTCTGCTCAAATCAGGAATACTCAATTCACTTTTAAAAATGTGATTCCAGGGGCGCCTGGCTGGCTCAGTGGGTTAAGCCGCTGCCTTCGGCTCAGGTCATGATCTCAGGGTCCTGGGATCGAGCCCCACATCGGGCTCTCTGCTCAGCAGGGAGCATGCTTCCTCTCCTCTCTCTCTGCCTGCTTGTGATCTCTGTCAAATAAATAAATAAAATCTTAAAAAAAAAAAAATGTGATTCCAGTGGTGTCCTACCCTTGCTTCCACCCTGGCTGCCTTGGAGAAAAGTAATCATGCATCCTGGCTTGACTGGGACAGTTTACACGTGCTGTGCCCACATAATTAGGAATGCCTTTTACTCTAGAAGTGATCAGTTTAAATGATAAATTATGTGATTCCTCCTAGTTTGAAGTGTCTCTTCACTTGTACCCACGCACTACATCTTTCGATGGGGTGAAATAAAATGCAATTCCTTAAGAAGTTGGCTGGACACCAAAAGAGACATAAATATCAACAGATGCTTTCAGGGGAAAGCAAGGATCTCAAGGATGAACAGACTTCACACAAAGGTATACATAAAAGGGAGCTAGTACTCAAGAACCCATTAAAGCTGTCAAATTTGAGAACATTGGACAGCAAAGCCTAATTAACAACTTATCAGACACAGTTCATCTTTGAGCAAAAACTGCTTTAGATAGGTGCATTCAATTTGAAAAACAAGCTCGAGAGACAAAACAGACAAAAATGGTAATAGTATATGCTAGCAATACACATAAGTAAATAATGAATAACCATATATAATGAAAAATATTTTTATTACCTTTCCAGCCTTTCTAGCATTCCTTGAAAATAGGCAATGTATATGTTTTTCTGGTAACTAATACTCTGTAGCTGTGCTGCCCAGGTCGTATTTTTCATAATGTTTTTCTCCTCTCAATTTTGTAACTTTAGGTGTGAGGAAATAAAGAGTTAAATTTTTAAACAGCCACTGATATGCTCTATAAAGCAATTATTCCTTCTGTCACCAAGAGATAAATGTACTACCACAAGACATTACAAATGTGCTCCTCTAGACTCTAATACAAATTACTGTCAGACCACACCATTTAAAGTCTTCCTCCACTTATTTAGTAAAGCCAATTTCTTCAGATTCCTTTTACATATAAAGAAAAAATATCTTGCTCTGATGATTGTTGAACACAATTTTTAACCCTTTTCAAATAGCATTCCCTGCTTAGTAACTCTTTTTTTTTTTTAAGATTTTTTTTTTAATTTATTTGACAGACAGAGATCACAAGTAGGCAGAGAGGCAGACAGAGAGGAAGGGAAGCAGGTCCCCCGCTGAGCAGAGAGCCAGGCGCGGGGCTCCATCCCAGGACCCCAGGACCACGACCTGAGCCGAAGGCAGAGGCCCCAACCCACTGAGCCACCCAGGCGCCCCAACTGCTTAGTAACTCTTAATAACGTTCAATGCTGAGATCCACACATTCTGGAACACATTGATGGGGAGGAGAGCCTCTAGTATTGTACCAGTTTTCTACCATCTGTTAGGATTGCAGAAAGCGCCTCAATCAATGGAAGGAGCTCTAAAGTTAGTACTAATGCCAAACAAGACTCATGGAGAATTTCAAGTACAAAAATTGAAGTATAAATTTATCTCCATTGTGGTCTCATCCCAAGGAGAAATGATCTCCGAGTCGCTCAGAGCATATAAATATGCTTAGAGATATATGTAAGCTTGTGGTTTTGCACTATAATTTTTTCAGATCCTTGGGCCTGTGAAAAGTAAATCTAAGTAGCAACTCATACTTGGGAAGGTGAAATTAAAAACTGAACTACTTGGCAGCATATAGGCCCTGAAAACATGCCATGAATTAGGCTAAGGGCCATCCATGCAAGGTTGTGAGAGATCACTGGCTTTTTGAAGTAAAGAACTCCAGTCCATAAAGTGGGGAGTAGAATGTATAAATGCAAAGCAAAGAAGTGGTTTGACATAAGCATAAAAGACTGACCAGTCCTTAGAGATGTTTACTGACTAGGTTTGCTCTCCCAGTGTTGGCTCCAGCCCCAGACATTCACTCTTACTACCAATCCCCTTTAATTATTATATGTTACAGCTCTCTTGTTTTGCCTTTCTACTAAAAAAAAATCTAGGGGAAAAAAGTGAAGTTTTTAAGTGTATTAGTACATGTGAGAGAAATTATCTTGAGTACAAAGTAGAAGTAGTATATTGAAATTAATGAGAAATAGGTTAAATACTGTGCCAAACACTTAGAAAATCTGGCTTTGAGACAGCTTCTCATGAAAAAATCTTCTCTATACTTGATTGAAACAACTTTCACCAGGTTTAGACTAGGGACCAGGAGGCCTTGGCCTTTACTCTCTCAAGATAATTTGTACATTGATAATGTAATATTGGAAGGAAACAGATACATGGAATATTCTGCAAGTCATGTTTTGTTTGGGGGAAAATTATGTCTACCTTCTACTTTACTGTATTTCTCTTAGATATTAGAAAACACTTGGGGCATCTGGGTGGCTCAGTTGGTTAAGCATCTGACTCTTGATCTCAGCTCAGGTTTGGTCTCAGAGTCATGAGTTCAAGCCCTGAGCTGGAGGGCTTGCCTAGTGTGGAGACTACTGAAAAGAAAAGAAAAGAGAGAAAAAAGATATTAGAGAAAACCACTTTTCAGTGTTCTAAATAAGAACAGTTTTATTTCAATAGTATAACTTTCAATCATTCCTAAAAGAGGAAGTAATTCATCTTCTTTGAAAATAGTCCAAATATCATTTCCTCTGAGTGCAGGCTATGAAGAAAAGGTTCTTTTTGGTAGCCCCTCATAGCTCTATTGATGAATATTATTTTATTAGAACTTTGAGACAACAAAAAAAAAAAAAACAACAAAGAGCCTGAACCCAATATATACACACCTAATTATTACCTAAAATTAACTAAAGTTAACTTAATGCCACCAAATTGTATGCTTAAATAGATTATATATATATACCGTAAGAAAATAACTAAGTTAAAAATAAATAAGGCTTCGTTTAAAAAAAAAAAAATCGGGGGCACCAGGTTGGCTCAATTGGTTAGGTGTCTACCTACTGCTCCGGCCATGATCCCAGCGTCCTGGGATCAAGCCCTCTGTCAGCGCCCTGCTCAGAGGAAAGGCTGCTTCTCTCTCTCCCTCTGCCCCTAAGCCCCATGCCGCCATGCTCTTTCTCTCTCTCTCAAATTTAAAAAAAAAAAATCATTTTAAAAAATAAAAGAAAAAAATATTTAACTTGTTCTGCTTCTTAAAATTCTGAATTTTAGAGCCACTGATTGTGAAAATAACTAATACAATTAATTAGGGCCTGAATAAAGAAAGAAGACATCCATGACCCAGGTTTTCTAAAAGGAATAGGTTAAGGCCAGAGTAACACAGGCCTTTAAGAATTGGTTAGTGTTATGTTAGAAATGCATTTTAAATTAAACAAGCTTAGTCCTCAACCCAGCTTTATTTTTGAGGTCTTTGTTAACATTACAGAGATAAATGAAAGGACCAGGTGAAAAGAAGGGAGACAAGTGATAATTAAGACTGGAACAAATTGATTTGTGAACAGTCAAAAGCCCTTCACTACAGTGATTGTTTAGCTATAACTGCAGTGAAAGGACTATTAGTTTTATGGGTTGTTGTTTTTTTTGTTTTGTTTTTTTTTAAAGAAAAGTTTTCTGGCACATGAAAGAATTAAGCAAATAATCCCGGCTTCAGTGTTAAAATTATGGTTAGGATGCTCTTAAGTAAACAAATGTCTCCTTACCCCTATAGAGAATGGCATTTTTCAAGAGACAAGATAGCATCAGGACCATATTTAATAAAATACTTTTTTTCTTCTTCTTGATAGACTGTCAAATGAGGAGAGAATTCAGGTATCCTTTATACAGTGCAAGCCAATATGTTCAATTTCTCTACTAAAGAATGTATTCAGTAGGAAGTAATTCAGCTACATTTACATTTATGGACTATTTAATGGGCCTGTGATCCATCTCTATGCTGCCCTACAGGACAAGTCTCATATTCTCTCTTTGCTTATTCATTGTTCTGCCACGGACAACTCTTTCCTCTTGCTTGGTCTCTATCAAGTATCAAGCAAGACAGCATCAGTTAAAATATGAGGGTAATAAGAAACCACTAACTGCAAGATAGCTGTATAAGCAGTAGGTTTGTTTCCTCAGAAAAAATGGCAGACAAGGGCTCTGTTTCAAATAGAATGTTGTATTTCTCAAAGTTTATAACAAAATATTTTCTTGCCCATTTTGTAGGGAAAAAAAAGGCAAAAATGTGAAAAAATGAGGCTTTGCTTTTATTTATATGTTTTAGTGGCTTGCTCACCTGAATCCAAAGACAAAGATAAAAAGCTTAGATTAAGATCCTAAATAACAAAGACTTTGCCTGGTTTCTCTCCTACCTGGGTGGCATTGTTGGTTAAGCACAACTCTTGGTTTCAGCTCAGGTTGGACCTCAGGGTCCTGAGCTCACGGTGGTAAGATCAAGGCCTGCATCAGGCTCCACAATCAGCAGGGAGTCTGATTAAGTCTCTCTCTCCCTCTCCCTCTGCCCCTCCCCACTGCTCTGTCATTCACTCTGTCTCTCTCTCTAAAATAAATAATACAAATTATTTTTCAAGAATTATTTTTTTACATTCAAGTTTCTACTCCAGTTACAATCAAGTTCTGTAGTTTAAAAAGGTGAGGGATAAGTTCTCTTTTCTTCCAAATGGATAGCCTCTTCTGCCGCTTATTAAAAATGTGCCCTTCTCCCAAATAATTGATAAACCATCTTTCATATATTAAAGTACATATGGACTGATCCCATAGGTGCTGATCCCATGTGTACTGGGATCTCTATTCTGACTCCCTTTTTCTGATGTATTACATTCACCAGGACCTCTAAAAACAAATTGAATTATAATAATTGGGTACATTTTTACTGACTTTTATTTTTAGCTTTTCACTATTTAGAATATTTGCTATTGATTTTGCACAAGTAATATTTTTGCTAACTGAATTTGTTGTATTTATTAAAAAATTTTCGAGTATAGGGGTACCTGGGTGGCTCAGAGTGTTAAACCTCTGTTTTCAGCTCAGGTCATGATCTCAGGGTCCTGGGACTGAACTCCCGCATCAGGCTCCCTGCACAGCAGGGAGCCTGCTTTCCCATCTCTCTCTGCCTGCCTCTCTGCCTGCTTGTGATCTCTCTGTCAAATAAATAAATAAAATTAAAAATTTTTTTCAGGTATAGTTAACACACAATGTTAGTTTCAAATGTACAACATAATGATTCAATTTTTCCGTATATTATCCTACATTCACCCACAAATGTAGCTACCGTGTGTCATCATACAATACTATTATAGTAACATTGACCTGCGTTTTCTATGCTGTATCTTTTATTCTTGTAACTTATTCATTCCACAACTGGAAGCCTGTATTTCTCATTTCTCTTCACCCATTTTGCCTCAAATCCCCCCATTTCTCACACCTCTGACAATCATCAGTTTCTTCTCTGTAATTATAGGGCTGTTTCTGCTTTTTGTTTGTTTATTCGCTTTTTTTCTCAATTCCACACATGACTAAAATCATAGGGTATTTGACTTTCTCAGTCTGACTTATTTCACTTAACATAATACTTTCTAGGTTCATCTGTGTTGTCACAAAGGGCATGATCACAACCTTTTTTGTGGCTATATTATATTCCTGTGGTAGTGCACCCCATTTTTTTGTATCCATGAATTTATTGGATGCTTGGGTTGTTTTTTAATATTGGCTGTTATAAGTAATGCTACCTTGAACATAGGGGTGCATATATCTTTTTGAAATAGTGTTTTTGTTTTCTTTGTGTCAATACCCAGTAGTGGGGTTATTGGATCATATAGTATTTCTGTTTTAATTTTTTAAACATTTTTACTGTTTCCCACAGTGGTTGCACAAATTTGCATTCCCACTTGTAGTGCACAAAAATTCTTTTTTCTCTACATCCTGGCCAATACTTGCTTCTTGTGTTTTTTATTTTAACTATTCTGACAAGTATGAGGAGGTAACTCATTGTGGTTTTGATTTGCATTTCCTTATTTATTCGTGCTGTTGAGCATCTTTTCATATGTATATTGAACATCTGTGTGTCTTCTTGGAAAAATATCTATTCATGTCCTCTGCCCATTTTTTAATTAGATTGCTTATGGTTTTTGGTGTTGAGCTATACATATTCTTTGTAGTTTTTATATACTAGCCCCTTATCAGATATATCATTTACAAATATCTTTTTCTCTTCAGTAGTTTGCTTTTTTGTTTTGTGATGGTATCCTTCACTGTGCAAAAGCTTTTTAGTTTGATGTCCTCCCAACAGTTAATAGTTTATTGGGAGCACAACTTAAAAAATGATATTACAGCTGAAATCAGAGAAATGACTGCCTTTGTCCCCCTCTAGAATTACTATGATTTCATTTCTCACATGTAGGTCTTTAAATCTATTTGTAGTTTATTTTTGTGTTGATGTTAGCAAGTAGTCCAGTTTCATTCTTTTATATGTGGCTGTCCAGTCTTTCCGTACTATTTATTGGAAGAGGCTATCTTTCCCTGTTGTGTATTCTTGCCTTCCTTGCCATAAATTAATTGATCATATAATCATGGATTTATTTCTGGGCTCTGTATTCTGTTTCATTGATCTATATGTCTGTATGTATATGTGCCAGTGCCATATTGTTTTGATTACTCTAGACTTGTTTTCAAGATATCTTGAAATTTGGGATTGTGATACCTCCAGCTTTGTCCTTTCTCAAGATTGTTTTGGTCTTTTGTGGTTCCATACACATTTTAGCATTATTAGTTCTAGTTCTGTGAAAAAATACTATTGATATTGATAGGGATTACATTGAATCTATAAATTGCTTAGGGTAATATACATATTTTAACAATACTAATTCTTCAACTCATAAACATGGAATGTCTTTCCATTTGTTTGTATCATCCTCAATTTCTTCCATCAGTTTTTATAGTTTTCAGAGTACGGGTTTTTCACCTCCTTGGTTAAGTGTATTCCTAGATATTTTATTCTTTTTGATGAAACTGTAAATGGAATTGTTTTCTTAATTCCTCTTTGTATTTCTTCACTATTGGTATATGGAAATGCTATCAAGTTCTGGGTACTAATTTTGATATTCTGCAACTCCAGAGAATTTATTTATTACTTCTGGTGTTTTTTGTTTGTTTTGTTTGGTTGGTTGTTTTGTTTTGTTTTGTTTTTTGGTGGAGTCTTTAGGATTTTCTATGTATAGTGTCATAACATCTGTAAATAATGGCAGTTTAGCTTTTCTTTACCTATTTGGATGCCTCTTACTTCTCTTTCTTATCTGATTTCTGTGGCTAGATTTCTTATTTTAATTCAAAATAATCCTTTCTAGGATTATTTTGAATAAAAGTGACAGGAACAGACATCCTTGTTTTGTTCCTGATCTTAGAAGAAAAGCTCTGTCTTTCCCCATTCAGTATGATGTAAGCTGTGATTTTGTCATGTATCACCTTTATTACATTGAGTTATGTTCTCTCTAAGCTCACTTTGTTGAGTTTTTATCATGAATTGATGTTGAATTTTGTCAAGTCCTTTTCTGCATCTAATCAGGTGATCACATAATTTTTATCTTTTGTGTTCTTGCTGTGTATCACATTGACTGATTTGTGAATATTGAACCATCCTTGCATACCCAGAATATATCCCATTTGATGTGGTAAATTTAATGTAATGTTGAATTCAGTTTGCTGATATTTTCTTGAGGATTTTTGCATCTCTGTTCTTTAGAGATACTGACCTGTAGTTGTTTTTTATTTTTTTATTTTTTTATTTTTATTTATTTATTTTTTTTTGCAGTGTCTTTATCTGGTTTGGGTATCAGAGTAAAGCCAGCCTCATAGAATGTACTTTGAAGCTTTTCTTCTTCTTCTATTCTTTGGAATAGTTTGAGGAGAATAGGTATTACATCCTCTTTTAAATAGTTGGTAGAATTCACCTGTGAATTTGTAGCACCCTGGATTTTTATTTTTTGGTAGCTTTTGATTACCAGTTCCATTTCATTACTAGTAAGTAATCTGTTCAGATTTTCTATTTCTTTCTGATCCATTTTGGGCAGATTGTATGTTTCTAGGAATATTTCCATTTCTTCTACGTTGTTTGATTTGTTGGCATTTAACTTCTTATAATTGTTTCTTATAATCCTGATTATTTCTGTGATGTTGGTTATTACTTCTCTTTTCTTTCTGATTTTATTTACTGGGCCTTTTCTCCTTTTTTCTTGATGAGTCTGGCTCTAAGGTTTTACCCATTTTGTTTGTTTTCAATGATTAGCTATTGGTATCACTGATTTTTTTTTCTTTACCTTTTTGTTTTTCTTTCTTTTTTTTTTGTCTCTATGTCATTCATTTTTCATACAATCTTTTTTTATTTCCTTCATTCTACCTATCTTGAGGTTTGTTTGTTCTTTTTCTATGTCCATTAAGTGTAAGGTTGGATTATTTGAGTTTTTTCTTGTTTCCTGAGGTAGTCCTGATCTCTTTGTCTTTCCCTCTTAGGACTGATTTCACTCCATCCCAAAGATTTTGGACTATTGTGTTTCATTTTCATTTGTCTCCATGTATTTTCCTAAATTCTTTGATTCCTCCATTGACCCATTGGTGGAGTATTATATTTAGCCTCCACATGTTTGTGATTTTTCTAGTTTTTTTCTTGTTTAATTTCTAGTTTCATACCACCGTAATTGGAAAATATGCATGGTTTTGTGGCATAATATGATCTATTCTGGAAAATGTTCTGAGTGATTTTGAAAAGAATGTGTATTGTGTTTTAGGGGGTAGAATATTCTATATTTATCTGTTATGTTCCTCTGGTCTAATGTATCCTTCAAAGATACTGTAAAGATACACATTCTTCAAAAAAACTTTTTTGCTTGCTCCTCCCATACTTTGTATATGCTATCATATTTTACATATTTTTATTCATAATTTACTTATGTCTAGTTATAGCATTTCTTTTCTAATTTAAAAAATCCTTTTTACTTTTCTTATAAGACTGGTTTAGTGGTGGTAAACTCCTTTAATTTTTGTTTGCCTGAGAAACTCTTTATCTTGCCTCAAATTTAAATGATAACCTTACTGGGTAGAGTATTCTTGGTCATAGGCTTTTCCTTTCAGCTCTTTGAATATATTGTGGCACTCTCTCCTAGTCTGCAAAGTTTCTGCTGCAATATTAACTGATAGCTTTATAGGGTTTCCCTTGTAGGTAAATTTTGTTACTTTCTTACTGATTTTAAATTTTCTCTTTATTTTTAGCCTTTGACATTTTAATTATTATGTGTCATGCTGCAAATTTCTTTGAATTCATCTCGTTTGGCACTCACTGTGCTTCTTGAACCTGTATGTCTATTTCCTTCCCAAGGCTCAGCTATTATTTCTTCAGGTAAATTTTCTGTCCCTTCCTCTCTCTTTTTTCTTCTGGGATCCCTATAATGTGATTGTTTGTTCCCATGATCCCTTGACCTTTACTAATTTTTAAAATTTCTTTTCTCTTTTCGTTGTTCACTTTTAGTGCTTTCCATTATCCTGTCTGCCAGATCGCTTATACATTCTTCTGTATCTGTTAATCTACTGTTGATTCCTTCTAGTGTTTTTTTTAATTCCAGTTATATATTAAACTCTCTGTTTTATACCTTCTCTATCTTTATTGAAGTTCTCAGTGCTTTCTTCAACTCTTTTTCTCTAGCCCAGTGAGCAACTTTACAATCACTACTTTAAATTCTTTATCAGGTAAACTGCTTATCTTTGTTTCATTTAATTCCTTTTCTAAAGTTTTGTCCTGTATTTTCTTTTAGAGCATATTCCTTTGACTCCACAGTTTGCTTGACTTTCTGTTTGCTTCTATGGGTTAAATGAAACAGCTACTTCACATAAATTTGAAAAAAACGGTCTTGTGTATGGTCATCCCCTATGTGGATTGTGTGCTTAGAGATTTTCACTGACTGACTCGAGCTGGTTGACATGGCCTTGGGGGTCTGACAGCTGTCCACATAGTGGGGGCCCTTTAAGAACAACTAAAGCTAAAGTGGGCACAGATTAGTGTTGTCTTTGGCCTCTCCACAGAGCAGGTGCAAGCCATACTGTCCTGAGATTATACATATAGAGGGCACTTTGGCAGGATAGCTGAAGCTAAAGTGGGTGTTATCCAGGGTGTCCCGGGGCTCTCTGTTGCACAAATAATCTTTATCTGATTTAATATCATTCCTTTATCTGATTCAAAAATCTCCTTTGATACTTCTGTGCAGTCTTAGTTAATAGGAAACTACAAATCACAACTTGATACGGACCAGGAGTCTTCTATAAGGAAGAAAGAATCAAATGAACCTAAAAATACTTGTGTTTATTCAAAAGGTTGCTATAAACAGTGTTTCTCTTTCTCATTCCTGAAAAGGAAGATAGAAAATATTTATAAGTCCATATTTGAAAATAAATCATTACCTGACTTAAATAAGATGAAATTTGTCTATGCTATGTGCACAATAAAAATTATAGATCCTTTAGTCTGACCAAGATCAGCTACATAATTTGTGTGGCCAAGTGTAAAATGAAAATGGATGGTCCTGCATTCAAAAAGGGAAAAATGTGCCATGAAAGTTATAAAAATATAAAACATTTTCCTTTTTCCCCACAGGCTCTTTCTCAACCTGTCATAGAGTTTTTAATTTACTATTTAAGGACCTGCTTTCTGGGGAATGGCAATACTTATAGCCAAATGCAGACCCTCACAGGCAACCAAGAACTGGGCTGTGATCTGATCCACAGGGATGCCCATCAGCTTCCAGGCTCCCTACCCAACCAGTCCCATCAAAATGTATTGAGACTGAGCAAAAGAGGGACAAACAACTACTGGACCACGAGGGGAGAATTCGAGAGATAAGTGACACCATAAGATGAAACAACATTAGAATAATTGGGATTCCAGAAGAAGAAGAAAGAGAGAGGGGAGCAGAAGGTATATTGGAGAGAATTATTGGAGAGAATTTCCCCAATATGGCAAAGGGAATAAGCATCAAAATCCAGGAGGTTCAGAGAACCCCCCTCAAAATCAATA